>NC_137680.1:6236319-6243819 GCF_963989245.1 Nansenia antarctica | reverse complement strand
AAATATCTTAAAATAGATATAATAATAATAATAATAATACATTTATTTTATAAGGCGCCTTTCATGGCACTCAAGGTCGCCGTACAACAACAAATTTAAAAACAGTTAAAAAATTCAAAATACAAAATACATAGAAATATACAGTATAAAACATAGCTAGAAGCAGAGCAGCACGGGAACAGTAAATCAACAGGGATACGCCTGCGTAAACAGGTGGGTTTTGAGGTGGGTTTTGAATGAGGAGATTGAATCAATGTTCCTGATGTCGGGGGGGAGGGAGTTCCAGAGGTATACTGTATATCGACCTAACTGTACCTAAACTGGGTCTTATCTGAAATGCTTTCGCTACAGTGTTCTATTTTTCCTGTGTCTCTATCTCTTACTTCAGCTGTGGGGAGGAATTTCAGATGCCATTATATTTTCCTTTAGACGCTTATCGAATGATAGTTTTGAAATTCTCAGTAACAGTTTGGATTGAGTGAAGGTGACTATGCCGATTGCCACCTACCACTCACTGGCAACGTCTACCTGAAGCCAATGTTGATGACTGGGTGAAGCGTCCATGACGGTTTCATTCTGACATCATCCAGTGGATGTGATGATGCATCTCAGTGGATGGAGCTTTGATCCTATAGGCCATTTCCTATGTGTCATTGTGAAAGCTTTTGTTTCCAGGATCTAAGCCGGGGGTTGGAGAGAGAGCACACACACATGTGACAGAGAGAGAGAGAGGGGGGGGGGGGCTAGAAAGAAGTAGAGAGTTCAAGAGAAAGAAAGGAAGCGACATTCGGCTTATTGAATGACATTGAAATCATATTCACAGTGAACCTTAATCTGGCCAGAAAACACCGTAATACAGTATGGCTCCATAATCTGTGTTTGTTTAGAGGGGGAGAGGGTGCGACAGTGAGAGATGAGAGGAGAAGGAAAGAGACAAGTAGTGAAAAATGTGACGCTGGGGGGTCTCTCTCGCTCTCGGTCATTTTTACCCCTACCCCTCGTTTTGGAGTGCCACTCACTTCTCGGCTTGCCCCTCGGAAACAGAGTTACAAGGGGTAGTGGTTGAATGAAACCTACGAAACTGTGATAACTCTTCAAGACCCTGATACATCATCAGTAGTATCATAGAATGGCTATGTAGCCCTACCACCCCTACCTTACACATGAACACGCAAAACGAAAGGGTAGGGCTAAAATGGAGAGCCAAGGGGGGAATTGGGATTGGGCCTTTCTCTCACCTGTTAGATCTCTGATTGGGCCCCCCCTAAGGGGGAGGGGCCATCTCGCCTATGTTGGTGTTGTTGTGTACAGTACACACAGAATGCAGAGGAGGGGAGAGGATTCTTTTTGTATTGGTGTTCTGTTATGATTCCTTCTCCACCCCCCGCTAGCTACGAGGCATTCAGAATCATGAAACACGGGACGTGATGTTATACTGTCCGTTGTGCCAATGGATGGTATGCACATGAGGTTTGCCTTGATATTGAGAGTGCCATGGGAGCTGTATCTCAGACATGGGAAGGATGTTACATTTCGGGACACATCGTCAGTAGAGTACCTTTGAATCATGGGGTGTTTCGGCCTTTTCAACACTAGACACCCTCATCTAAGGCGGCCAGCTACAGGGTGATCAAGCCTGAGCTTGTGTCCCATGCCCAATCATGAGAACTTTAAACATTAAAACTCATTAAAACTAAACATGTTACAACAGGCTGGTGGGAATAAGAGGCCGTGGTGGTCTATCTGGTGTCAGGAGGTGAAAGTGTTCCTTTGCCTTCTGTTTCTCTCACCCGGGCCTCTTCTGGGTCCGTTGTCGTATCAGGCAGCACTGTGTTTCTGACACTGTCCAGAGGTCGCGGAAAAGTGTGAACTGACAACTTAACACATTTTTCCCAGACACCCAAGCATACACACACACACACACACACACACACACACACACACACCCAAGCATACTGTAGGTGTTCACACTTGAGGCATCACTTGGGAGCATTTGCCACCTCGCCGCGATACACGATACACGCACACACACACACACACACACACAAACACACACACACACAAACACACACACGCACATACACACACACACACACACACACACACACACACACACTCACATACACACACACACACACTCACAAACACACACATGCGCCACACACAGGATATACAGTAGGTGTTGTGAGGCCTACTGTAGAGTAGGTGTTGTGAGGCCTATACACACACACACCATTTCACTCGGCCACTGTCATCGGTTGTCCAGCACCACTCCAGCCAATCAGCTCAGAGATATGAGTCCTGAGAGGTTGTTTCTTGTCTCCCCAGTAGTAGGAGCTGTCAGAACGGCAGAGTCACTACCCATCTTGAATCGTAGACTGAAGACCCATCTCTTCAGGTTACACCTTAACTGCTCCTCCTGAGACATCTTCTGACCCTCACCACTACATCTCCTAAAGACACCCGCTTTCCCCTCTACTGTGTCCCTAAAAACTTCTATTGCCCGCCTTGTACTGTTTCTCTGTTTCTCCAGTGTAAAAAAAAAAAAAAAAAATGAGATTTTAGAAGAAGGTGATAGGAGAAGATTTTTCCTTCTATCAATGGCCCCGGGCCTGAGCTGGATTACTCTTCCTGCTACGAATGGTGGAGTGGACTGATGATTCACATGCTTAGTATTCAAATGTATTGATTGTAAGTCGCTTTGGAATAAGGCGTCTGCTAAATGCCAAAAATGTAAATGTAAAATGTAGGAGCTGCAGGCAGGGTTCACGGTCAGGAAAGGAGAGTTCCTGTAGACAAACACTGGCTGCTGTACTGTTGGTCCTGCAGCCCTGAATCATCCCTCTGTGTTGTGTTTGGGAATGGGATGTTTTCTTGATGCCCTGGGATTCTCTGTCTGTCAAGTCAGCCATTAAATGTTGTAAACAACAGACAAAACAGAGGTACCGGTACATGCAGACAGCTCACACATTCATTCACACACACACACACACACACACACATAAGCACTCAGAAAGGACGCGTTCATGCGTAGAGGGGAGTGATGCGGGGAGTGGATATGTGGCACAACAAGTTTATTACATTTTTTTTTTACAAGTTCGTTCCTCTTTTGCCTGATTCATTCTCCATTGAGAGCAGAATTCTCTGTTTTTGTATTGTGCATTTAGTCGTAATGTAGCCGCTACATTATAGCATTTCGTTTGTGTGTGTGTGTGCGTGGGTGTGTGCGAGCGACATGTGTCATCACAGAGTGAAAATAGGGTTCGGGCCTGGGTAGGGCTCGAGCTGGGGTAAATGTTTAGCTTGTCAGGCCGGGCTTGGGCCGGGCTAGGGCCGAGATTTCAGGCCCGAGCTGACCTCTAACACACACACACACACACAAACACACACGCACACACGCACACACACACACACACACATCCTACTGTACCTGTGTGTACCCTCTCTCTATGGCTGTAGTGATTCTTATATAGCGACTTGACCTGTTTGTATACAGTGTCATTGCTGTGTGCAGGCTGTGTATAGTACCTGCGTGTACCCACTTGACCCCTCTCAATGGCTGTGGTGATTCTTATATAAGACTTTAGCGGATTAAAAGAGTCATGGGCGGGATTACTGGAGTCACGAGCACAGCTGTAATCCACAGCATTCCGTCACCACTTCCGCCCCGTCGTCCCAATCCTAGTCTCAATCCTAGTCCCTGTCCCCTCCTTCTTCTTCATCCTCGCCTAGAACCAACTCTCTATCATTCATCACAAGACATTGCAACTCCTCATCCCAATCTAATCTAATCCAATCCTAGTCTATTCCCTTTGCACCCCGGTCCATAGTGAACCACTTCCTCTCTTTGCTCTCTCTCACACTCTTCATCAATACAGATTAAGTCTCATGAGTCTCTCACACTCCCTCTTTATCTTTCCTTCATCTCCCTCTCTGTCTTCCCCCCCTCTTTCTTGTTCCTCCTCTTTGTTGTTGGATTATAATGTGAGCCACTGTAGCACATCTCTCTTATACTATCTGTACTGTCGCTGTTGCTGCATGTGTCACACCGGGCTGTGTGCTGATAAACAGAAGCCTGGTTACTAACATGTTTTTTTCACTGGAATTGAAGCTTCAGGCTAGTTAGGTGTGTTTGTGTGTGTGTGTGTGTGTGTGTGTGTGTGTGTGTGTGTGTGTGTGTGTGTGTGTGTGTGTGCAGGCGATTGTAGTGTGTGGGTATTCGGTCGCCCACATTATAACGGTATATGTGTGAGAAATGGCATTGTAAATGATATTTATTATATCCCTCTGTTTCTTTTTGTTCCAGTTTTCGTGGTGATATTTTCATCGATAATCCCTGAGACATGTTCCTCAATTTTCTCAAAGAAGTTGGATATTCAAGGTCAGCGCTGTCAATGAGCAATACCTTTGGCACAACATAAACAAGTTCTACAAGAGCTACAAGAAGACCCAAGAAGACCCAAAGCTACAAGCCACAAGGAGCAGGTGCAGATTCTATTTGTTGTTGTTGGGTTAGTCAGTGGATAGTGTGTTGGACTGGTGATCAGAAGGTCATTCAAATTCAGGAGTTCAAATCCCACCTGGGAGTAAGGAACTCAACCCAAAATTACTCTAGGGAGACTCTCCCTGTAATCTCTAATTGTACATTGCTTTGGATAAAAGCGTCTGCTAAATGGTTAAAATGTTAAATGTTAAAATGCTCAGTCGAAGAAAAAACCATAGAGGGTCAAAGAAGAGGAATCATCACTTTTTATTGTCTCAGAAGGTTAATCTTTGTTTAATCTTGTTTGTTTGATTTGCATTTCTTTCTTTGTTTTCATTTCATTCTTAGGTTGACAAAGCCTGGGGGGGTCATCAACATGGGAGGAAATAAACCGGTGGGATTCAGAACAGTGATGGCTGGCTGAACAAAAGGAGAGAACAGAGAGAAAGAACACGGTTCTTCTCCTCTACTCTTGACTCTGCACCTGAACAGCCACACAGTGTTTCCTGTGAGCAGCATGCCTGAGAGATGGAGAGCTGCTACAGACCAGTGAAGATGAATCCATATTATGTCACCTCACATTTTAGGAGGGATCTCTTTCCTCACTTTCACTTGTTGTAGACTAATTTTCTCTCTTTTAATTTTTTTTTTTAACCCCTCTGTTACTGTACATGTGACATGGGTTCCCTTGTCTGTGTGCGGGCCCATTACAGTAGGTAAGGTTTGTATCTTCTTGGTGTGTGCCTATGACAGTAGGTCAGGGTATTACACTGTATGCTGTTCCTCAGGGGCGTCGTGACAGCTCCACTTCCTGGGGGTCAGACACTCCAAATGCTTGCCAGCGTTCTAAATTACAGTTCCCTTGGAAATGACGTTTTTTTTTTCTATGTTGCTTGGATTTGCCCTGATTCAGCCCCTGTGAGCTATTTTTGTTTTCTTCTCTTTTACCCCTCAGGGATTTTGCATGCACCAAATAGTTCTTTCCCCTTCCAGAAAAAAATATTACCTGATTTCTCCTCAGCTGGATAGTTTAACCCAGTTCTCCTTGCAGGTCCTCTACACATTCATTTCCCCCCTACATTTCCACTCCTTTTCTAAAGGGAAATCTCTCTGAGGTAAAACAAATAAATAAAAATGGATGAAAGTCTGTCTTCTCTGTCAAGCAGGGGTGCTGAATGTGAGACTTGAACCAAGAGGACAGAACTAAAATCAACCCCTGTTTGGACCACAAGGAAGGACACAGCTCCTCCCCTTCCTGGACTGGACAAGACGTTTTTTGTCAAGGTTGTCCGTAGGTGTTTGCCTAACTCAGGGTTACTATGGTTACTACCCCTCCTGTACATTCACTTTGACTCTATACTGTAGCTCCTATCCAGATACTCCTGGACAATAAGTACAGACTATAGTAAATGCCTTAGAGTTATAGTCAGATGATTTAATTCTCTCTCTCTCTCTCTCTCTCTCTCTCTCTCTCTCTCTCTCTCTCTCTCTCGACTTCTGTCTCTTTTCCCCTCTCTGGTTTACTCTCTCTCTTTCCCCTCCGTTGTTTATCTAGAGAGGTGAACATTTCTCTCATTCGTTTGTAGAGGAGAACAAGCATCTTTTGATAGATGTGTAAATTAATTTCACACACAATTTTAAAGTTAAATCGTCAGTTTTCAGGTTACATCAGTGGTTGATTGCTGATATCAACAACGCTGATCTTGGTGGGCTGATCTGGTCACTGGTCTTTTTGAGCTGTGTTTAGATACTGACCTACAGTAACAGTATGCAGCAGTACAGCATACCTACCGTATGTCTTTGGGAGATACAGACAGACCCTTAGAAACAGCATGCCCTGTCATAAAAGTAGTCACATTAGGGAAGAGTCCACTGCCAATAGAAATGGTTTGACGTGTGACCTTCTTGATAGCCAAAAGGCACATTTCTCTGACATTTGGTCAGCTTTTGGTATGCAGAGAACTTGAACAACTTTCGAAGAATTTTGTGGAGTTGGACAGACACTTGGATTCTAGGGAAACTGTTGGTCAATCTCTCCAGAGACACTGAGTAAGTATTCACACTAAGCTTAATAACTGTATCCTGATCCCACTGGGCATCTAGGCCATTTAGATGTGGTTTAAAAAAAAAAGAGGAAATAAACATATTACTGTTGACTGCAATTGTAATGAAATTGCGTACCACTGTTTATTTACCAAGGTCATATCACATGGTTGTGAAGATGTGAAGAGTTTGGAACGTAAGAAACAGCATGCTTCTTCTGTTCTCTCTCAAATTGCATGGTAGAAATATGTGTTTGAGACGTGTCTCCCATTTGAGCCTATCCGGAACCTTCTCCCTTGACTTGTTCTACGGTCCTCCTTTGTTCTGCTGTGTTGTTGTGTGTTGACTCTCCTTCTGAGGGAGTAAGTCCTGTGTGCTGATACACATCTCTCTACTGCTTCCACTTCCATTGCAGCCTTAGCTCTCCTCATCTCACCTCCTTTTAGCGCCTAGTGTGCTCAATGTGTTTCCCTGTTACCTGTTTCAAACTGTGACCAAAAACCTGTAGTCAAACTATAAAGAACACTGCACGCTCATGTGGACTTCCATTAGTTTGATTAGTTCGATTTAGATCACATGATGGCTGCCAATTGTTGGTCACTGCTTTTCAGTCCTTGGATGATTGTTTGCATGGCGCCTCTCTAAGCCCCAAAGAAAGGAGTTCTACAGTGAGTATATTAGTGTGAAGATGTGTCTATTGGCTACTACTGTGGACATATGACTGTAAAGGACGCTGTCTATTGGCTGCCGTAGAATACGCTGCTGAATAGATGTCGAGGAGTATGTTGCAGAAACAACTTGACCGTTGATTTTCTTTTCAAGTGAGTGGAAGGACGTTCTATCACACTGAGAGACTGTGGAATAAAACTCCAGTGAACATTTGAACAATGATCTGGGAAAGAATCTGCCTCCGGATACCTTTTGTCCGTAAGGACTTACCAACATCTCTTGAGATTAAGTGTTATTTTTCTCCT
>NC_137680.1:6223819-6233819 GCF_963989245.1 Nansenia antarctica | reverse complement strand
CACTGCCACCATTGTCCTCAGGATGTAATGTTGTGGAAGGTTGAGGTCGAAACAGTCACATTTAGATCCTTCTTAATAGCTTGACCATGTCAAAGTTGAGACAGGGCACTGGGATTGAGTTTCAGGGGATCAGAGAATTACATTTGTCTATGTTAGGGCCTGGAGATTGCTCCAGAAAAAGGGTTGGGTGTACAGTAAGCCTATAGGCTTGAGGAGTATATGGCTGCCGACTGGTGTTGCCAAATTTAGGCAGAGGAATGTGTTCTATGTTGCATAATGCTAAGCCTTTGGCTGAAGATTTGGTTAATGTCTGGGAAATTACATGTAATACCCCTTGTTCCCAATTAACTCATTGTTTTAATTACAAAGATTTTGTGACGCATTTGTTACTGTAATCAGTTACTGTCTATTTTTCTAATACTGAAACTGTTGCAAAGAGCTGCAACAAGACACTCAACCCTCAACCCATCCCTTCTTTTTCTCCCCTACCTCTGCCGTTCTCCCTCTCTCCCCCTTTCTCTCCCCCCCTGCCCTCTCTTGCCTGCTCTGTCTGCCCCCCCCCCCTCCTCTCAGCCAAGGGTGACCCCAGAGGGAGAGTTCCTCCCGTTAGACAACATGGATATCAACGTGGGCTTCGACGACGGCACCGACCGCATCTTCCTGGTCTCCCCTGTGACCATCGTCCACGTGATCGACGACGAGTCTCCGTTCTTCGAGATGGACCGGCAGATGCTGGAGGGCGACTCGGAGCTGGAGGTGGTGGTCATCCTGGAGGGCATGGTGGAGGCCACGGCCATGACCACGCAGTGCCGCAGCTCCTACCTCGCCTCCGAGATCCACTGGGGACGCCGCTTCGAACCCGTGCTGTTCGAAAGGAAAAACTGCTACCAGGTGAACGAGGGGAGAAATAGAGAGAGAGAGGTGTAAACTTTTTCATACAGTATGTATTAAGTTAACACAGTAATAGCTTTGTAACTGCATAGTCATTGGAGTTGATTCCTCCTCTCCAGGTCTCTCACCTTCATGTTTTGCACCAGTTATGATCTATCAATGTCTTTTTTCCATTAACTATTGTCTTTTTAAATGTTTTATCTATTTACTTCTTATATTTGCTTTTATTCATTGTAATTTTTATTTTCTTATGCTCCTCTTATGCTCCTCGCTGTATTTTTAAATAATGTATGTAAAGCACTTTGAATTGCCCCTGTTGTATGAAATGTGCTATACAAATAAACTTGCCTTGCCTTGCCTTGCCAGGTGGACTACTCGTTCTTCCACCGTACGTACGAGATCCCCAGCACGCCCACGTGCAGCGCTAAAGAGTTGGCTGAGCGGAAGTACATCCAGGGCTCTCGCTCATCCTTCTGCTATGAGAACGAAGTGGCCCTGCAGCTCGTCTCCCCCGCCAACGACGACCCCGAACGTGGCCCTCGATGCCCCTCCCCCCCGCCACGACGACCCTCCCTCTCACAACACCCCCACACCAATTGACCCAGGGGAAAGGAGGGTGAGCAAAAAGGCAGAGTGCTGGGAAGTCACCCAGGGATCACGTGAAGTAAGGGACAGAAAGAGAGAGAGAGAGAGAGAGAGAGAGAGAGAGAGAGAGAGAGAGAGAGAGAGAGAGAGAGAGAGAGAGAGAGAGAGAGAGAGGGTAGAGAAAAGGTAAATAAGGAAAAGAGGGAGACAGACATGAGTGGAAGAGGGGTGAGCAAATAAAGAGTGAGGAAAAGAGATGTCAGGAAGAGGGGGTAGTGGTGGTCTAGACTCTAGTGGATAGTGAGTTGGAATTGGGATCGGAAGGTTGTGAGTTCAAATCCCGCCTGAAGCCACACCACTACTAGTGTGCCCTTGGGTAAGGCACTTAGCCCTCAGTTACTCCAGGGGGAATGTCCCTGTAATTCGTAATTGTAAGTCGCTTTGGATAAAAGCGTCTGCTAAATGGCAAAATTATTATTAATTATTAGGAAGAGAGAGAGAGACAAACTTGAGAATATGAACGAGTTAAAGAGGGAGATGGAGAGAAAGGTAAGTAGAGAGCACAGAAGAATTACGGAAAGAGAGAGAGAGAAGAAAAGAATAGATGGGAGGGGAAAAGGGCAAGAGAGAAGGAGAGGTTTGAATGAACCGCTGTCAGAGGTGGAGGTATAGAGGGGTGAGGGGAGGTTCTGAGTGAGATGTATTGTGACTAAATGAGAGGGAGGAGGAAGATCATTTGAGAAAATATATCTTGAAATTGGTATAGGTACAGAGAGGAAGAGGGTGCACGTAAATAGAAACAAAAGACAGGAAGGAATAGAGACAGACCTACAGACAGACAGACGTTAGTCAGTCTGAAGGGGAGATGGGCTGCTAACACTGACCCAGTTGACTGATTGGACCTGGCGATCTTTCTGGAACATTTTAAACCCGTCTGTGCTGTGAGTCTCCTGGCCTGGCCCGTCACCACTGCACTGCTCAGCACTGGCTCCAACACTTAGCTGACAGAAGATACAACAGCGCCCTCTATGGCTCCAACTTGGAAGTGCAACTCCAGATGACTTTTATAGCTCACACTGGAGATGTTGAATAGGCCTACTGGTATGGGTTACTGTATGTGAAATATGCACTTTTTAGGAATGTGTATTATTAACTTGTCCATGATGAGGCATTATGTGTATGTTTTTGGATCTGGTAAGTATGTTTTTTCTTTTTTTTCTTTAAAGCTGTGTCCAGAGGTCTGTTGTGTCTTCCATTGGGTGTTGGACTACGTGTTAGAGCCAATAACAGAACCAACTCGTTACAGAGAAACGGCTGAAAATTAAGCAGCGATTTGAAGCGGTTTCTTTGACTTATACTTGTACTGTAAGTTTAGTTTTTTTCTATTTGTAATGTAAAACTATTTATTATCCATTTTGCTTTATTTAATCCAACATATGCGTGTTCAGTTGACTGCAGTGTCAGCACAAAAGCATAGGGTTGTTTGTTGTTTTCAGGGGGACAGTGATCATCAATCATATGAAGGGACTGTGTTGTGTTCGTCTGATGTTTTACTAACTATGTCATCTGAGAATCTTTTGCTTAACAAACATTCAGTTTTTGTCTTGTTTTTCCCCCCTGCATCTCCTGTATTTTTGTTCATCTGATGAAAACTGTTAGTGTAGTTTAATTGTTGTTGGATTCTTCCTGGAGAATCGGTTTGTTTGCCACCCTGGCTGCTGGAAACGTTCCTTGAGGAACTGGAACATCCACCTGACGCTTCATCTGTACAGCACTACAGTGTAGCAGTAGTAGTACAGACACACTACTGTGGATGGAAAACATTGTTTCTGTGGCATTCTGCTCTTAGAGAAAGGTTCTGATGGTATAATTATAATTGATTATGGCCATTGATTATATGGTTCTGTTTTGGTTGGTCTCTCTGTCCCACATGTGAGTGACCACTGCATTGGGTGGTGCCTTCAAAACGAAATGTATGAAGTTATTTTAATGTATGAAGTTTATCTGTAATAGCGCTTAATCTGCAAGAGTGCAGTCTGATATACTTTTTTTTTTTTTCATTGCATGGCTATTTTGTTGAATCCTGTACAGTAACCTTTTTTTTAACACTTGTACACGTATATTGTGTTTAATTGGGAGATAAGGATTCTCATGTAGTTACTGTGAATAGCAGCACAATAATCAATCACTCTATACATTAAGTTGCACCTGTAGATACATGACATTTTTATTTAGTCAACATGTGAGGAACTGCTTTTTGGTTACCACTGTAGTGACTAAAGTAACATGGCAGAAGGACAACTTGATATGAAGTATTGACCAATCATTTTGGTGATGAGTCCTGTGTAGAGTATTTAGTTGTCACTCATACTAGATAACATTACTTGATAGATTGCCAGCTGCACAAGTCAGCAATGACGTTGACAACTCGGGAACCTTTACTTGCATCTTTGCACTGAAGTAAGGTGGCACTTAGAGACAAATATCACAGATTAAGCACTGCAAAACAACACACTGAAATCGCTTCTGAAACAGGTTAACCTCATATGTATAAAAAAAGTAGCAGCGCACAATGAACTTGTGAGGGGGAAACACTATGGCAAATTGAACTTTGTTCCAAATTCCATGGTTTGACAAGCTATCTGTTACTATGATTTTTTATTAAAGGGATGGTTCACCAAAATTACTAAATCGCATTAAACCTTTCAGAATAAGGAACACATATGTGATTTGGGTGAACTATCCCTTTAACATTTTATTCAACATTTGTGTCTTTCCTTAAGCCTCAGACTTTCTTGTGCTCCTTTGTCACCATGGCTACGGTGTTCTATTTATACATGAGTGGCCAGTCTCAGTCCCTATCCCTGACTGCTCCACTTCCACGGGATTGTAACTTGAACCCAGACCACCAGCGCACTTTGACCTCTGTGTTAGTCTTTTTAAACGGCGCCCCACAAAAAAACAACAAACATAGCCAGATGGATTACTTGAATAACTTCCTGGTTTGTTTTGCTTTATTAGATTTCAGTGCATAATAATATTTCAGGTCATAGGTCTTTTGAAATGTAGGCTATACACAAGAGAAATCAGGTTGCTAGCTATGCCTTCTCTTCTTGTTCTTTTTCTACAGATAACACTGTATGTTAACAAGTATCTCCTCCTTCTCTGTTTTATCATTAAAATATTATTTCACAACCGTTTGTGGCCGAGAGCGCTTCAATGTGAAAAAGGATGTCACTATAGAGGAAATAAAACATATTGATTGATATTGGTGGATTCCTTTTTCTTTTATACTATAGGTGCTACAGCATGCTTAACTGCTCCTCCTGAGACATCTTCTCCCACTCACCACTGCGTCTCCTAAAGACACCCGCTTTCCCCTCTACTGTGTCCCTAAAAACGTATATTGCCCCCCTTGTACTGTTTCTCTGTTTCTCCAGTGTCAAAAAAAAACTAGGTGTAGAAGAAGGTGATAGAAGGTTTTTCCTTCTATCAGTGGCCCCGGGCCTGAGCTGGATTACTCTTCCTGCAACGACTGGTGGACTGCTGATTCACTTGCTTAGTATTCAAATGTATTGATTGTAAGTCGCTTTGGAATAAGGTGTCTGCTAAATGCCAAAAATGTAAATGTAAAATGTAAATGTAAATGTAAATGTAAATGCATGCCCAATGGCAGAATCAGGCTTGTTACAACTGATTAGTCAGGAAGGAACACAGCAAGCAGGAGATACTGGTGACCTTTTACCGTGGCGCAGTGGAGAGCATCCTCATCTACGGCATCTGCAACTGGTTCTCCAGCTGCACAACAGCGGAGAGAAATGCGCTACAGAGAGTCGTGAGAACAGCACAGAAGATCACCGGCGCCCCCCTCCCCTCTCTGGAAGAGCTGTACAACACACGCTGTCTCAGGAAGGCCTCCAAGATCTCCAGGGTAGTGCTGAGGCACAAACATGTACATTTCAAGCCTGCAAACTGTGACACTTTAAATAACGTGAAACAATACTATTGTGCAATATGACAACCCTAGTCGTCTATCTGTACAGTATAGTACAGTGGATTGTGTACATAGCCTTTATTTATGTAAACCAGCTCCTTCCCTTCTTGTGATTTTTTTTTTAAAAGTGTTTTTTTCCCCTTTCCTAACACCAGGGGAGCCACCCCTCCTAAATTTCGTTGTTTGGTACCTGTACTGTAGCAATGACAATAAAGTCCATTCATTATCATAACCTGCTGACAGCTATACGTCTCAGGCTCCCTATTTGATTTTAGCCTAATTGTGCCTAATTTCTCCTCTGGTCAATGCAGAGCAGTGATGTAGGCTTGGCATTAGAGAATATCCACCAACTATGTATGTTTAGGCTACTTATAGCATGATATTAGGCATGCAAGTGGTATGTTGTTGGTTTTGTAGGCAGATATCGCATTTTTACACAGAGATACACAGCCGAAGAGAATATATATATATAATGTAATGCACATCTCGACTATATTATAGCATAGGGCAAAAATCCAATACGAATATATTAAATGTGTAATAGGAGTTGCAATTAGTAAAAGAAATAAGATGATAGTGTGGAATTGCTTATTTAGTAGCCTATTCAAACCGGTTTTACCGCTGAATCACAGCTTCCTGAGCCCTTTAACCTGCGGTCACCAAGACACTCTGTCAGACATCAACACGGGCTTTAAGGCGACTTGGAGACGTAATATAAGCTATTAGTGGAGAATCTGGGGGGGGGGGCACCTTTGCCCGGCTTTGCAGCTCGTTTTCACACAGCCCAAGGTCTATGGGCACAGATCCAGGATCAGCTCACCCATACCGACATTCCAACATTAACAATTATGGGCAAATTGCAAAGCTGGCCGTAGACCAGTGTCTTTTGGACTGGAGACGATTATCATACTCCGGGAGTGACAAGACAGCGATGCTGTCATCAACAAAGAGCGCGCAAATCTCCCCTACCCCACCGTGAGAAAACTGCGTGGGCCACCTGCTACTCTGCTCCGATTGGCTGCTTCGCCTGTCAGTCACATCTGTGGCCCAGCCCCACTTTTCGTCCGATTGGTCAGGCTTGGTGACTTTTGTGTTCTCTCGGGTCCAATTGGTCGTCTCGGCTTGATGTGCCAGTGAAGGGGCGGCACGCGATTGTCTCATTCAATGGGCGGGAATAAGAAAAGGGGTGTAGATTTTGATTGGAAGACGAGTTTTTTAAGGCGGGATCTAAAACAACTTCAGCACCCCTGATTGGTGCATATACAGGAAACGCTTGTGGACTGCTGAAGCCGGACGCCTTTGCCCTCACAACTCTTGTCTGTTCTGTTTTATTCTCACCGAGGAGATGTGTGTGTGTGCGGCTTCATGATAAAACCCGCATTTGCGGTACATTCTCATAGCACTTCATATCAGGCAGGAAAAAACTGATAAAACCGGCCTTAGTTCCTTTCCTTTCCTCGAGCCCTAACTAAGCCTTATCCACGTTTTCGGAGGAAGATTCTAAAAGGTGAGATAATAATTAATATAGTTACCTTGCTCTAATTCATTGGTATAACAGTGTTAGTATCATATTTCATGGGGGTTGTGGCTACTTGCTAACCTAAGCTATGGTTAGTCTAAATGCGGGTGGCATAACGCCGAACATGACACCCGATAGGGACACATTAGCGGTGTCCTGGGCCCCCCTCGTCAACACCCCGTAAGCCCACAAATGTGAGAAAAGAAAACGAATGAAGATTCAAGACTGTCTCTGTGTCAATATTACTTGTTCTAAAGAAAGACAAGAAGCATTTAGTGTTTCATTTACACAGATGTAATATGATGATAAACCCAGGCATACATAGCCCTATGGATGTGTAACCTGTTCGTGGTGGATCTCTTTATTTATTGATGAGAGTATATGGATTATGGTTTATTGTGATTATTATTATTATTATCACCCATTATTATTATGGTGATTGTTGTTACGCCTATTATTGTTATTATGCCTATTAAAATTAAAATTATTAAATTACATTAGTGAGTGAGCACCCCATCGCAGGCTATTAGGGTGAATCTCATCATGCTATTATGCATTATGTGCTATTATTATGTGCTATTATTAATATTATGTGCATATTAATAATGTGCATTATTATTATGTGCATGCTATTAATAGCATCTCATCATGCTATTATGTGGTCCTGCTGACTAGATAAGGGCCATAGCCCTGTCATGATTATTCGTACCTCGAGGTGTGGTTGGCGTTGCATGTCTTTGTCGGGTTGTATGTATGTATGCTTGTTGCGGGTCATTTAAAGACAGTAGTCGCTTTGCACACACAGCTACACACACAGCTCCACACACAGCTACACACACAGCTACACACACAGCTACACACACAGCTACACACACAGCTACACACACAGCTACACACAGCTACACACACAGCTACACACACAGCTACACACACAGCTACACACACAGCTACACACACAGCTACACACACAGCTACACACACAGCTACACACACAGCAACACACACAGCTACACACACAGCTACACACACAGCTACACACAGCTACACACACAGCTACACACACAGCTATGGGGCGTTAGCTATGGATGCATTAGTGTCTGTCTGTCTGTCGCCTCCTGCATGATGACAGTCTCATGCGAGGTTATTGGTCACAATGTCACCGCTGCCCCCAACCAACACTGACTGTCTGTCTTTCTCCTCAAAGCAAAAAGCGTAAAGAAAAGGCGTTCCCAACCCAAGCCCCCCCAACCACCCTAACACACACACACACACACACACACACACACACACACACACACACACACACAGCCCCCCCCCCCCCGCAATGACCCCCTGCTCAAACCCCGCTAGTATTGTCTTCACGCTGCCTGGTGCAGTGGTGTAGGCTGTGACTGTGTGGTGTTTCGTGTGTTGCTATGGAAAAGAGGGGAGAGTTTTTTTTTGGGCATCTCACATCGTGGGCTGGCGTGGTCAGTCGGTGCACCAAAGAACGAGACCCGTTCAGAAACGCTGATCAAATAGATAATACATTATATTGATATTAAGACATGCAGCTCAGCAATATGTGAATGACTATTTATTTCTGTCCATCCTTCCTTCTTCACTCCATTTCCTCATTCATTCATTCATTCATTCATTCATTCTTTTATTCATTCACTCTTTCTCATTCTCTCATTCTATTTCTTTCAAAGCAATGGCACTGTTATAGTTTTCCCATCTGAAAGAGAATTTCTCTCACTCTGTTGGACATCTTGGTCACGTGCATTTAGCCATGAAAGTTCCTCAGTCTGAAGGAGCTTCCTCATTCTTCTCCTTAACTCATCTCCTTCAGTCAAAGGTTTGAACAGGTTCTAGCCTAATACCTTTACCTATGGTGTTTTCAGTGCAGATGAAAGAGAGTAGCCTAGACTAGGAGAGTGACGTAGGCTAAGTCCCTTTAGAAAACCGATAATTGTGTGTCCTTTTTTGTGAGTGGTGGTGACCAGTTTGGTGGCTTTTTCTGTTTGGGATGACAACCTCCTGCAGAGACGGGTCCTCTCTAAGTACTTACTCAACACTGCCATAGACAGATAGACACAGACATGTGAGGAATCAAGGCGGGTGACATTCCTCAAGAGTAGACATACCATAATTGTTTCCCGATTGAAACCATGGCAACAAAACTCGTCTTCTTTTTTGGGCTAGATGTTGTCACACTCTGTGTATTTGGGGTATTTAAACATGGGTCAAAACAATGAGAAATATACCGCTAACATTCTAGAGGTGTAAATATCAATAGCAATACCCTCAGTACTTGTCTGACACTCATCCACAGCTGCTGTAGTATTGTGTAATAGATGTGTAATAATATTGAGATATATTGTTTATTGTCAATTGGAATCTGAATGGGAGTTACTATGAAATGGGAGTCATGATAACAAGCATTCAGCTGCAAATCCAGACTCCTCATCATGCAGTGGTTAAAAGGGTAACTTACCCATTACTCATGTGTTCACCCTGGGTCAACATACCACAGTATAGACTTCATTTTGACAAGGTGTCTGTCAGTGCATATGCGGGGCGGCTGTGGCACAGGAGCTGCCGTCTAATGATCGCAAGGTTGGCAGATCGGTGGTTCGAGCCCGGCTGGCCACATGTCGAAGTGTCCTTGGGCAAGACACTGAACCCCAAATTGCTCCCAGTGAGCATGCCAGCGCTTTGCATGGTAGCTTGCCACCATTGGTGTGTGAATGTGTGTGTGAATTTGGTGAATGAGAGGCCGTTGTAAAGCGCTTTGGATAAAGGCGCTATATAAGTGCAGTCCATTTACCATTTACCATATGTTCTGCAGTACAGTAGTAGCTGTCTGATCACAGGGAGATGTCGAGTGACTTCACCACAAGAGTTTCTACAGTTCCATCCAATTTCATGTGACCCAGAGAATCACATGCACACACAGGTCATTAAACGCTTATCAAACCCAATTATTTCTTTATGTGAATAGGCTACATCACTGTCCTACCGCTCTGACC
>NC_137680.1:6198819-6218819 GCF_963989245.1 Nansenia antarctica | reverse complement strand
CCGAACATTTTGATTGGTTGCCGACTTGCGGCCCAAATGTATCACCTATCCACATTCAAAGGCATAAAATGTAAATGTTTTTATTTCTCATTTAGAGATAATGTTAGAGAGCTATTATCAACGGCCCAAACTCACTTTAAAGTCTAGGGTTGGGGCGCTTAGGTGGTGTAATGGTTAAAGCGTCGACCATGTATCCGCAGGGTTCCCGGTTCGATTCCGGCCGCGGACATATCCTGCATGTCATCCCTTCTCTCTCTCTCACCCATCCTTCCTGTCAAAATCTCTACTGTCTCTATCAATAAAAAGTAAATATTAAAAAAAAAAAGTCTAGGGTTGCAGAGGGACAAGACGGAGACAGTGGTAACAAAGATTCCTTGGTGCTGGAAATCATACAGTATCAAGGGAGTGTTAACCGCACGATTGGATGTAGTAATAACGATCTGTATCTGTGATTTCAACACATTTCATTCATTCTTGGTCTTTTCCCACGCTTCTGCTAATATAATAAGCGCCTTCTTACACACACTGAAATGTGTCAACTTGGCTCATTTCAAACCAGTCAAGACATGATTAAATAATGCTTTTACCCCGAGGTCATTCATTAGATGAGGGCCGTTGAGCGTGAGTGTGTGTGCACGCCCGCACGCACACGTGTGCATGTAGAAATCTCGAGTAGAAACCGTAAAAGCAAACACACAGTCCATTGTCTTCTTAGCCACTGTAGTGTGGGCTGGCAGCCTGGAGAGACCATGCTGCTGTGTGTTCCATTCTGTGTGTTCTGACGCTGCTCATGGAGCTGGTGAAATGACACTTATTATTATTCAGGCCCCGAATATCTACTCATGTTCTGTAAGATTTATTGACTTAAACAGACACTGATTTGACACCTGTTGTTGCCGCTGGCTGAATACTTGACATGACAAGTATTCAGTGACAGAGTATTCAACGAGTATTCAATGACAACAAGTGTACTTTGACGACAAGTATCGCTTTCAACACACCTAACATTTAATGTCTCTCCTCTGACAGACAGGGAAGACCAGTCAATCTTGTGCACGTGAGTCACCTTTTGTCATCTGTGTGTGCGTGTGTGCGTGTGTGTGTGTGTGTGCGTGTGTGTGTGTGTGCGTGTGTGCGTGTGTGCGTGTGTGTGTGCGTGTGTGTGTGTACGTGTGTACGTGTGTCTGTTTTTATTTGTGACTGTTGTGTTTGTCTGTTGGTCCTCCTGCCTGTCTGTCCTACTAGCCTTCATGTCTGTCTATCTGTCTGTCTGTCTGCCCTCTAGCCTGTCTATCTTGTCTGTCTGCCCTATAGCCTGTCTGTACATCTGTCTGTCTGCCCTCTAGCCTGTCTGTACATCTGTCTGTCTGCCCTCTAGGCCTGTCTGTACATCTGCTTGTCTGTCTGTCCCCTTCCTGTCCCGGTTTGGGTTCATATGTCTTGGATTAGCCGTGTTTGGGAGGTTCTGTTTTTAGACTGTTCTAGACTGTTCTAGCTCAGGGCCCCATCCAACAGCAGGAGTATTTTTACCCCCTTCGCCTTCATTCTCCTTTATTCCCATCCAACAGCAACACCAAGATTACTGTCTGTATCCTGTACACCTGCTCTCTGTTTATAATAATAATTTCAATGCTCTCCATGGGTCGTCTTTTCATTGGTTGCGCTAAATGTGTGTGTGTGTGTGTGTAGTTTGTATTTGTCTTTTATGTGTCTTTTTGTGTGGATGTGTTCCTTGTCCTGATTTGTGACACTCGTGTGTTTGTGTGTATGTTATGGAAGATCCCTTTGATCAAAAAGATTAGGTGTGTGTGTTTCTGTGTGTGTTTCTGTGTGTAGGTGTGTGTGTTTCTCATAGTTGTGTTGTTTTTTTCAGAGGCGAGTCTGGCGCAGGAAAGACCGAGAACACTAAGAAAGTCATCCAGTATTTGGCTCATGTCGCCTCGTCTCATAAGACTGGAACTCTAGGAAGAAACAAGGACGCCTCACAGGTTGGTGGTGTGCACTGGGGAAGGATGGGGGGAGGGAGGGAGGGAGGAAAGGGGGAGGAAGAGGAAGAGCATAGGTGAGGAGAAGAACACCCAGACAGGAAGAAAGACAGGGAAGGGAGAAAGGATGTGTTGGGGGACTTGAGAGAAGGATGTGAAGTGGGAAGACAACTCACAGTATGAGACAGCAGCTGGTGAAACCAGGAACAAGTCGCCAACCGATCAAAATGTTCAGACTTTTTATTCCCGAAAATGTTAAATACATTTCTACGTCGTTGAAAATCAATGACACACTTGTTTAGTCAAGCCGAAATATTGCAATGCAATGGATTCGGTGAGTAATTCCCCACTACTACCTAGTTAACTATAACACTGCTTTATATTGTTAGCAGGCTCACAAAACAAGCTGTGTTAAGTTGACTAGCGAGTGTGTCATTGATTTTTTCTGAATACACTGAAAAGTATTTACATTTTTCGGAATAAAAGTCTGAACATTAAATCTGCCGACTTGTTCCCGGTTTCACCAGCTGCTGTCACATATAGAATGATCTTCAGAGTAGACTGAGGTTGGAGCACTTGGCCCCTTGGACACTTCGTGACGTTAGAATTATAAGGTTCTATCTCCATTTTTGTCAAAATTTAGTTTTTTACATAATCTGATCCATTAGGTGTTTATTAATGCCTGTGTGGTGTTGTGTTCCATCTCACTAAACATAATGGAATGTAAAAACTTTGACGCTCAATATCTCTGAACTACCCTAAAAGGAGTTAACCGTATAATTCTAAGCTCCCAACTTGTTTTAAGTCCTTGGTTTGAGACCAGCTCAAAAGACATGCTCTTGTATTTTGTATTTTATTGTGTTGTTTTTCTAATCCTATATGTAGAGAAAGAGACCTCAGTCTTAGGGTTTGGATAAACAAATCAATACAACAGTGATGAGAGGATGGGGGATGGAGGGATGATGGATGGAATGATGTAGGAAGAGAAGAGAGCAGTATATGAGAGATAAACCAGAAGAGAGAGAAGTGGAGAAGTTTAGGTTGTATTAGAGCGTTATACTGTTGAAACCAGATGTACTACTGTACTTTGCACCCTAGTGTTTCCTACATCTCCATTGCTTCCTCTCTGTCACTGTGTTTGGTCACCTCTGCTGACCCAGGCCAAATCCCAAACTCACCCCTAGGACCTCTCTCAAGGCACATTGACATTGATATAAGCGACATAGCTCCACCTTTTCCCTTTGATTGACTAGGTGGATTTCTTCAACACATTACTTGTGCCTATCCAGCCCCTTTCAGATCTATATCACCCCTCTTAAATTTCGTTGTTTGGTACCTGTACTGTAGCAATGACAATAAAGTCCATTCATTCATTCATATAATAGTGTCATGGGTAGGGATTAGAGGTGGATTTCTGATTGGTGCGTCGCTGCTCTTTCTGGTTGGATAAATCATACTGTTATGATGCATGACGCCTCTTTCTCTTGTTCTCCCCCCTTTCTCCCTTTTCCTCTTTTACTCCCTTCTCTCCTTTCTCTCCTGCATTCTTTCTTTCTTTCTTCTCTCACTCCTGTTCCCTCTCTCTTCTCCTCTGGTCTTTCCTGGTTGTGAAGATGGACGGCGGTAGGTCGTTGCCGAGGGGATGTTCTGTGAACAGGGTAAGTGGGGTCGGCCATGATGTCATATCCTGTCGTGTTCTGCCTAGTGTCCTGTTGTGCTAACAGACTAGGCTCTGATACTGATCTGTTCCATAACGGTTAAAGCATTGTACTGCGTATTTTTGTTTTTGCTTGTTTGTACTGTACTCATTTGGTTTGTTGTTGTCTTTTTTCTGTTTGTCTGTCTCATCTCATCCGTTAATTCATCCGTCCCTCCTTGCCACCAAACCCCCCTTTTTTTCAATCTCTCAGAGTGTGCAATATGTGAGTATACATTGTAAACAGACTTTTACCTCCGCCTGGAGTTTATTCGGTAAGGGTCCCGACGTTTAGAATGTGGCTGACAGATATAGATTGTATAGACCTGATATGATTGTTCACGAGAGGGAATCATGTCTCCTCTATACAGAATATATATATATTCTCACGTTCCTTAACGTCACAACCCTCCTGCATAAAGCTCTGTTCTCTGGCCTTCTTGGGTTTGACTTTTAATTGTATATTTGTAGCAATACCCAATCGGTGATGGAATAAAGTAGTGATGGGTAGTAGTAATGTAGTGACGCTCCTTATTGGCTGGCCTATTGCTAACGGCCTGTCAATCTGGTGTTCGGATTGACTGACTTTGTTAATTCTGCTCCATTAGTGGCTCAGAGACTCCATTGCCTCCTCCATCATTGGTGGATCGCTTGGCTTTGGCAATCGCTGCTATAGAAAAGTCTCATCTGAAGACAAGCCCAAGTCCCTACTAGGAAATGGTTAAGTGAAAGCAAATATGGTGGAAGCTTCCCTGTTCCCTAAGCAACATTGGAAGCTGAGGTTGAACCATCACCATGTTGTTAAACCCATCCCTTAAAGCCCCCCTTTTAGAAACACTGAAAAGGTAGTGGCTAGGGGAGGGGGGCTAGGGGAGGGGGGCTAGGGGAGGGGGGCTAGGGGAGGGGAGCTAGGGGAGGCTGCTGGGCTTGTTTTCAGACCAGGTATTAGACCGTCATCCCTCTCCTCTCTTTACAGTGAATGATCACAGAGCCAGGTCCATTCTAGTGGTCATGCTTAGTGACTTAGTGAAAACACAACATTTACAATTGTAGAATACCTAGCTCACATTCTGTCTGCAGAGGAATTTCCGCACATACCTGTGCGTGTGGCATGTGTGTGTGCGTGTGCGTGTGCGTGTGCGTGTGCGTGTGTGTGTGTGTGTGTGTGGTGTGCGTGCGTGCGTGCGTGCGTGCGTGCGCATGTGTGTGTGTTTGCAAATACCTGCAAGGTATGTGTTTTTGCTTGTGTCTGTGTGCATTGTCTGAGCTTTGTTCCCACATAAAGCCCTGGCCTCTTACTGTGTGTGTGTAGCTTTGTAGCTTTGGGTGCTGCTTGGCTGGCATTCTTTACTTGCTTTTAAAACCACCTTTGGTACTTTAGCTCCCTAGATATCACCGCAGCATCACCCTGCTACTGCTACTACTGCTGCTGCTACAGCCTCAGACAGAGTACTGGCAATGCGACTTGCAGTTCTGAATCTACAGCTAGGCTGTGCAGAGAGAGTTAGCATTATCAAGGCTACTGCTACTCCATCCTCTCTGATGTAACACAGTGGTTCTCAACTGACTCAAGTGTTTGAATAAACACATTGACTCATAGGGTTGTCTTGAAAAGAGTGGGCTGAATCCATATGAATATTATTGACGTCTGTGGTGGAGGTTCCTATATGCTAGACTAGAGGAACGCCAAGCACCCCTGAGCACAGATACAACCCTGCTGAGGACCCTTTTAGGTCTGGGCTGCTCATGTTGAGAACCACTTTTAGGTCTGTGCTTGCTTGGCTGGGCCGGGTGTGCTGGTGGTGGGGCGGGCTGGGTGTGTGGGGCGGCGGGGGCTCCCCGGGGGGGGGGGGGGGTGTGGGGTCCACCGCTGGGTGCTGGTAGGCAAACTGGTTAGTAGTCGCTCTATGTGTAGAGGGCTGCAAGGGAATTTTCCAGGCTACATAGTGTACAGGTTTTTTACTTTTGCCTGCTTGCGGCTCTGTCAGTATGTGAAGCGCATTGAGTTGCAT
This sequence comes from Nansenia antarctica, assembly GCF_963989245.1. Classification (NCBI taxonomy): domain Eukaryota; kingdom Metazoa; phylum Chordata; class Actinopteri; order Argentiniformes; family Microstomatidae; genus Nansenia; species Nansenia antarctica. The sequence goes on along the minus strand of NC_137680.1, from coordinate 6,213,126 downwards.
CTTGTAAGAAATGCGCTATACAAATAAAATTTGATTTGATTTGATTTGATTTCTGTGCTGGGGGTTTGGGGGGATTTTGTTACTGGGGGGCCTTCTCTGAGTACCTAAAATGCATCCTTATTTCCTCGACGTAATCAACACTGATCTGTGAAAGCTCCTGTAATTAGTGCGGTCCCTGCCTTCACCTATCCAGTCCTGTTAGATCTGTGATTACCCCCAAGTAGGGGGGAAGAGGGAAGAATGCATTTTAAGTATTTGTCCCTTTTCCAATGTCCCAGTATTGATGCAGTTCCTCCTCCTTCCACCAGGGTGAGCTGGAGAGACAGCTGCTGCAAGCAAATCCCATCCTAGAGGCTTTTGGCAACGCCAAGACCGTCAAGAACGACAACTCCTCTAGATTTGTAAGACCTGTTTTTACCTCGGTAGTCCAATCTGAACTGTGAATCTCCTTTTGGAGTTGTATCACCAACTGAAATATTTCCTTTTTTTTCCTCTTGTCTTCTCAGGGCAAATTCATCCGTATTAATTTTGACGTGGCGGGGTACATCGTCGGTGCCAACATTGAGACCTGTATCTTTCATGTGGAGTCAAACTAGTCCAGTGTCTTAATCTTCTGCATTCCCCCCCCTTCCTTCCCACACTGTACTTCTCTGCAGTCAAATTACATTTGCTCAAAACATTCCTCAACCAATCAACTAACTGCACTCTACACTATCTACCCTAATTTGAATTTTGCCATTTAGCAGACGCTTTTAATCCAAAGCGACTTACAATTACGAATTACAGGGACATTCCCCCTGGAGTAACTGAGGGCTAAGTGCCTTACTCAAGGGCACACTAGTAGTGGTGTGGTTTCAGGCGGGATTTGAACTCACAACCTTCCGATCACAAGTCCAACTCACTATCCACTAGACCACCACTACCCTCCCCAGTGTTTATACCTCCTTGACCTCTGACCTCAGACCTGCTGGAGAAGTCGAGAGCGATCCGCCAGGCCAAAGATGAGAGGACCTTCCACATCTTCTACCAACTCATGTGTGGCGCCTCCGAAGCCACCAGGGGTGAGGAGAGGGAAGGGGAGAGAGACGGGGGAGGGAAAACTGGAGAATAACAGATAAAGGAAAACATGATGTTTTGTTTCGTTGTTGAAAGAATTTTTGAAATGTTGACTGACCTCTCTCCTCCCTTCCCCCGTCTGTCTCTTACATTTTCTCTCTCTCTCTCTCTCTCTCTCTCTCTCTCTCTCTCTCTCTCTCTCTCTCTCTCTCTCTCTGACTGGCTCCCTGGCAGCGGACCTTCTCCTCGGCAGTGCTGACGAGTACCGGTTCCTGAGTGGAGGTTCTATCCCGATTCCTGGTCAGAGCGACGCTGATAACTTCGCCCAGACCATGGACTCTATGGCCATCATGGGCTTCACCCCTGAGGAGTCATTGTGTACGTGATAGAGAGAGATAGAGATGGAGGCATTGGGGGGGATAGGGAGAGCCATAGGTGGAGGGAGGGAGGGAGGGGTGGACAGAGAGAATGGGTTGGGGAAAGAACCTTACTTTGAACTGTATTCCTCTATTTTGTCCTCCACTCCAATTCTTTCCATACCCCCTTGTTGCCTTTTTTTTTTCCTAATCCTGCCTCCCTCTCTCTTTCTGCCCATCCGTCTCTCTTCTCTCCCTCTCTCCAGCCATGTTAAAGGTGATATCAGCCACGCTCCAGTTCGGGAACATCTCCTTCACCAAGGAAAAGAACCAGGATCAGGCCTCCATGCCCGACGACACGGCTGCCCAGAAAATGTGCCACCTGCTGGGCATCAGCGTGCTGGAGTTCTCCCGGGCCATCCTCACCCCCAGGATCAAAGTGGGCCGGGAATATGTCCAGAAGGCCCAGACCAAAGAACAGGTGGGACACACACACACACACACAGACTCTCACACACACACACAGACTCACACACACACACACACACACATACACACACACACACACACACACACACACACACACACACTCCAGGTATTCCCCTCTCGCTATCTTGACCCTTCAAGAGTTGAGCAAGTAGGGCAGCTAAGTCCTTCTCTCTTACCCTCTCTCCTTCTCTCTCTCTGTTTCTCTCCTCCAGGCTGATTTTGCAGTGGAGGCGTTGGCTAAGGCCACCTACGAGCGTCTGTTCAGATGGCTGGTCCACAGGATCAACAGAGCGCTGGACCGCAGACAGAGACAGGGAGCCTCCTTCATCGGCATACTGGACATCGCTGGCTTTGAGATCTTCCAGGTGTGTGTGTGTCATTTACTCTTTAAAGGGTTTGATCATTTTGTATATGTTACGGTACATGTGGGAATACGGTACATGTGGGAAAACTAGGGTTAGGGTTAGGTGCTACGTCGACTTGGTACATGCTGGCATGTCTAATCCTAACCCTAACCCTAACACTAACCGTAGCACCCTAGCACCTAACCCTAACCCTAGTTTTCCCACATGTACCGTTTTCCCACATGTACCGTAACATATATATTGGGTAAAAATCCTACAGTACAATACCCCTCCCAAGTACAGTACAGTACAGTAATAACAACAACAAATAATGTGTGTGTAGTGTACGTCGTGTGTGAGAGTGAAAGACTACTAAACCGTTCTCTCTTGCAACGAAACAATGTCAGACCTCTATCTTCTCTACCTCCTTATCTAACCTCTCTCTCCCCCCCTCTCTCTCTCTCTCTCTGCAGCTGAACTCGTTCGAGCAGCTGTGCATCAACTACACCAACGAGAAGCTGCAGCAGCTGTTCAACCACACCATGTTCATCCTGGAGCAGGAGGAGTACCAGAGGGAGGGCATCGAGTGGAACTTCATCGACTTTGGCCTGGACCTGCAGCCCTGCATAGACCTCATAGAGAGACCGGTACATATAGTACACACACACATGCACACACACACACAAGGGGCAGACAAGCAGATGTACAGACAGGCTAGAGGGCAGACAGCAGACAGGTGGACAGACAGGCTAGAGGGCAGACAGACAGATAGACACAGATACACACACACACACACACACGCAGAGAGAATGTAATACTATTATGACATAACATGAATTCATGATGTTTACCCCCCCCCTCCCCCCTTCCTTTAGGCCCACCCTCCCGGTGTGTTAGCCTTATTGGATGAGGAGTGTTGGTTCCCACGGGCAACAGACCGCTCGTTCATCGATAAGCTGTCCGCTGAGCAGGGGACCCATCCCAAATTCTTCCGACCACGACAGATCCGTCAGGAGGCTGACTTTGCTATCATCCACTATGCTGGGAAGGTATTTACCCATCTCTCCTTCTGCTTCCTTTGCTACACATCTCTTTATCTACCTCTGTCTTCTCTTTGTCTACCAGGTTGGACATTTATTTCTCGCTCTCTCTGTAACATTCTGCCCTCTCTACAACTCTCTCTCTCTCTCACACACACACACACTCACTCACTCTCTCAGGTAGACTACAAGGCAGATGATTGGTTGGTGAAGAACATGGACCCCCTGAACGACAACGTGGCGTCTCTGCTCCACCAGTCCTCCGATCACTTCATCTCTGAACTCTGGAGAGAGGGTAAGACACACACACACACACACACACACACACACACACACACACACACACCATAGCAACGGACTGGATGCACTGTATGTGTCAAATAAGATGTGCAATTATGACAAAGTATGGCAGTTTACAATTTCAGAGTTGTCAGTTTCTTGTCAGGAAGTGAAACTGAAGTTATGTTTTCTTACAGATAGGTGTTTCTTTCTCACTGGGTATTCTCTCTTATCAACCTAATAATACTTTTCCGTCTTTTCCGGAATTAACTAACACTTTTATTTCTCTCTCTCCTCTTTACTTCTGACTTCTCTCTCTCTCTCTATCTGACCACCTCTCACTGTCTCTTCGGCTACCTGTTCCTCCCCCCTTGTTTCTCTCCTCTCCTCCTTTTCTTTTGAACTTGCCCTCTCTCCTTTCTCTTTATTTCTTCTCTCTCCTCTCCTCCCTCACCTCTCTATCCTCCTCCTGCTTCCCTCTCTCCTCTCCTCTCCTCCCTCACCTCTCTATCCTCTTCCTCCTTCCCTCTCCCTCTCCTCTATCTTTCCCTCCCTCAGACATTCAGACTCTTCCTCGTGTTTACTTCTTTGACTCCTATGCCACACTGCAGACCAATGGCTCTGACAGTAGGTGTCTCTCCTCCTCTTCCTTTGTTTGTTTCATCCCTTGTCCCCCCCCCCTCCCCCCCTCGCTCTCTTTCTCTCCCTTTGCCCAAACACTGGCCCTGTTATGTGTTTGTCCTTTGTTTGTGTGTGATTTAGCCAATAGCGTACAGTTGTAGTGTGTAGTGCCTTACTGTGATTGGTTATGCTCTGAATCCACGTCTCCGGCGTCTGAGTACACCTCTCCTCCTGAATACACATTTCTACTCCATATTTCCCCTAGTGACAGTGATGTGCTTCTGTGACTACACCGCACTCCAACTGCACTGTTTACACACTTCATTAACCACAACGCACTGCATGCTCTCACATTCTCACCAAGGCTTATGTTGAGGATCCTTAAACAGTTGCGAACTGCTTTGCTAAAAAACATGCTGCAAAATGCCTGACATGGCCAAAATAGTGCATACTGACCAACCTCATTTCATGTTGCGATCCTGAACCAGTTCCCAGATTAGATCCCCTACATGCCCTGTCTGACATGGCCTTGAACCAGAGCCATAGATAGTACTGAGTTGAGCAAAACTGTCCTCCACATTTGCAACCCCCATGACAATAACATTCTGATTTGCAGTATGACTATAATGCTATTGTGCAGGAATTGTAGATGCCCAGCGTGGCGTGCTTTCAAATCTACACATCGTGATGTTAGAATTATAAGGTTCTATCTACATTTTTGTCAAAATTGAGTTTTTTACATACCGGTAATCTGATCCACTAGGTGTTTATTAATGCCTGTGTGGTGTTATTTTTAAAATGTTGACATTTTTGAGTTAGTAATTCATAAAATACAAAGGTTCCATCTCACAAAACATAATGGAATGTAAAAACTTTGACGCTCAATATCTCTGAACTGCCCTAAACGGAGATAGAACCTTATCATTCTAAACGGAGATAGAACCTTATCATTCTAAACGGAGATAGAACCTTATCATTCTAAACGGAGATAGAACCTTGTCATTCTAAACGGAGATAGAACCTCATCATTCTAAACGGAGATAGAACCTTCTCATTCTAAACGGAGATAGAACCTTATCATTCTAAACTCACGACATCAAATCAAAGGTTGTGCATAATGCTGTCTATGGCTCTGGTTCCTCAACCACCGACCGACCCACCAGTCAGAGCTGCTCTTACTGTGACGTCCCCCACCACCTCTTCTTCTTCTTCTTCTCTGTGTGCAGTGGAGAGGATCGTGGGTCTGGACCAGGTGTCTTCGGGAGAGACCAGCGGGCCGGTCAACTTCGGAGCGGCCGGACTGAAGACCAAGAAGGGGATGTTCAGGACCGTGGGACAGCTCTACAAGGAGTCCCTCACCAAACTGATGGCGACGCTACGCAACACCAACCCCAACTTCCTCCGCTGTATCATCCCCAACCACGAGAAGAAGGTGAGAGGGGGAGGAAGAAGGGATGTTAGAGGTTAGCGGGAAGGGAGGAGAGATATGAAAGGAGGGGCTGAGTACGAAATGACGGTAAAATTTTAAAAAAGGGGTTAAAAACGGAGGAATAAGAAGGGGGCTGTCATTTGAGATGAAGCCATGTAACATTTCTGTCTCTCTCTCTCTCTCCCCCTGTCCCTCTCCCTCTCTCTCTCTCTCTCTCTCTCTCCCCCTCTCTCTCTCTCTCTCCATCTCTCTCCCTCTCTCTCTCTCCATCTCCCTCTCTCTCTCTCCATCTCCCTCTCTCTCTCTCCCTCACTCTCTCTCCCTGTCCCTCTCTCTCTCTCCCTCTCTCTCTCTCTCTTTCTCTCTCTCTCTCTCTCTCTCTCTCTCTCTCTCTCTCTCTCTCCGTCAGGCGGGTAAGCTCACCCCCCACCTGGTGTTGGACCAGCTGAGGTGTAACGGCGTCTTGGAGGGGATCCGCATCTGCAGACAGGGCTTCCCCAACCGCATCCCCTTCCAGGAGTTCAGACAGAGGTGTGCATGCACACTTTATTAACCACAATGCACTGCATGCTCTCACATTCTCACCAAGGCTATGTCGAGGATCCTTAAACAGTTGTGAACTGCTTTGCAAAAACATGCTGCAAAATGCCTGACATGGCCAAATAGTGCATACTGGTGTTGCGTAGCGTCGCCATCAGTTGCGTAGCGTCGCCATCAGTTTGGCATGCATGCATGTGTGTCTCAGATAGACCCTATCCAACCAGCTTTAGGAAGCACTCCACATCCAGATGGAGCTTGTTAGTGCACTTGTTTAGTCTCTCCAAAACACACACACACACACACACACACACACACACACACACACACACACAGACACTAATGTAATCCCCCTGCCTTTTCCCCCAGGTATGAGATCCTGACACCTAATGCTATTCCTCGCACCTTCATGGATGGGAAACAGGCCTGTGAACTCATGGTGAGTCTGTTCAGGCCTTTAACCATCTGCCCCCCTCTTTACTAATGGAATATGGAACATACAGTATATATTTGTTTTGCTTTATTATTATATTTTTTTGGGGTGTTATCTTTTATTTCTAAGCACTTTAAGATGATATAATGATAAGCGCTAATACATTTTTTAAATATTTGTGTGGATTCACGCTTGTGTTACTACATGCTACACGTTTTGTGCTGTGAGCCTTATTATCTCCTTGTCTCCTCCTCTCTCCTCCTCAGATCAGTGCGTTGGAGTTGGACCGTAACCTGTTCAGAGTGGGCCAGAGTAAAGTGTTCTTCAGAGCCGGAGTCCTGGCCCATCTGGAGGAGGAGAGGGACCTGAAGATCACCGACACCATCATCCACTTCCAGAGCGCTGCCCGCGGATACCTGGCACGCAGGTGTGTGTCGGTGTCTGTGTCTGTGTGTGTGTCTGTGTCTGTGTCTGTGTCTGTGTCGGTGTGTGTAGTCTGTGTCTGTGTCTGTTTTCTTACTGTATTAATACACCCTGTGTGTGTAGGGCGTTCCTGAAGAAACAGCAGCAGCTGAGTGCTATGAGAGTGATGCAGAGGAACTGTGCTGCCTACCTCAAGCTGAGGAACTGGCAGTGGTGGAGGCTCTTCACCAAGGTACACACACACACCCGCACACACACACACACACCCGCACACACACACACACACCCGCACACACCCCTTGAACTTGACATTGATGTTATCCAATGTGCACTTATCAGGACTCTATGAACCTTTGTTTGACCTTTGACCTCTGACCTCTCGGCCCCCAGGTGAAGCCTCTGCTGCAGGTGACTCGTCAGGACGAGGAGATCCAGGCCAGAGAGTCGGAGCTGCAGAAGGCCAAGGACAACCTGGGCAGGATAGAGCTGGACTACACCGAGATGGAGAGGAAGCACACACAGGTAAACACATCTCTCCTCTCTCTTTGTCAGTCTATCTTTCCCTTACTTATCCTTTTTTTGTGATCAAATGTTTCTTTATTTTCTTTTAAAACACACATGATAATAAAACAAGACAACAAGGCCACATCCTGCAACCCATACAACCACACCACAACACACACATTACAATATAGCTATCTAGGTATTAGGGACATACATTACAAGTCGGGACCCAAAACAAAAAAGAAAGTAAATCAAATAACCCCCACCCACCCACCGCAGGGACCAGAGGACAACAGTCAATTACAATTTCCCTTACTTATCCTTACTTAAGTATCTGATAGGATGTGTTTTTCCATTGTGCATAGTAAACTCTAAATACTTTACCATTGGTAATTATAATCAAGTTGTAATATCTAAACTGTTGAGATTGAGCAAACCTCTCCCTCTCTCTGTCATGCACAAACTGACCATGCTTTTCTCTGTAACTGGACCGGAGCCAGATTTAGACCACGGCTAGTGGGGCCAGTATACATTGCAGCAGGGAACCTGACTAAGGGGCCAGGGGAGAGACTAGGTCAATAGGTCAGCTGACCAGAGTCAGGTAACTGAGTTACCATAACGACCAACCCGTTATGGGATGGAGGAGAGGCGAACTTGCGGCTAACTATAGTGTGAACAACATGTTTGACAGGAGAATAATGATTTGCAAGGTACAGCTGATTCCTGTGTCAGCAGGAATCTAGAATATATGAAGGCACTGTGAATGTCATTCATCTATTATCAGTGTCGTTATCACACTCTCTGACTGAAGACCCATCTCTTCAGGCTACATCTTCAGGCTTACCCTGTACAGTTTCTCTACTGTTAAATATTGTGACTGCCAATGGCCCCTGGTGCTAGCATAGATGAGTTTTTTCTTATGATGACTGACTGTATAGATGATTCACTTATGTTAGACAAATGTACTTGTTGCTTTGGGTAAAGGCGTCTACTAAATGTCTAAAATGAAAATGAACGAAATGGAAATGTCTCTCCTCTCCTCTGTGTCGCTGTAGAGACTGAAACTCGTATCTCAAGATGTCTCCTCCCTCCGTTTATCCCTGCCTGCTCTCTCTATCCCTCCATCCCTCTCCTCCTCCTCTCATCCCTCGTTCAGCTGATGGAGGAGAAGGGGGTGTTGACCGACCAGCTGCAGGCGGAGGCGGAGCTGTTTGCTGAGGCGGAGGAAATGAGGGCCAGACTGGCCAATCGGAAGCAGGAACTGGAGGAAGTGGTGGTCGACCTGGAAAGCCGGTTGGAGGAAGAGGAAGAAAGGGGCGCGCAGCTGACCAATGAGAAGAAGAAGTTTCAGCAGAACGTTCAGGTAGACTTCTAGCTATATATATATATATAGTTCGACTTCAATCGGAAAAACACATGACCATGCCCCGCTGTCTGTGTGTGTGTTTGAGTTACTCTTGGGTAAGGAGACGTGGTGGGGGTAGTGGTGGTCTAGTGGATAGTGAGTTGGACTTGTGATCGGAAGGTTGTGAGTTGAAATCCCGCCTGAAACCACACCACTACTAGTGTGCCCTTGAGTAAGGCACTTAGCCCTCAGTTACTCCAGGGGGAATGTCCCTGTAATTCATAATTGTAAGTCGCTTTGGATTTAAAAGCGTCTGCTAAATGTCAAAATTATTAAAATTACGTGGTGGAAAATAGGATATAAATGGCATGAAAAATATGTACAAAGATAAATGTTCTGCTCTCGCTCTCTCTCTCTCTCTCCCCCTGTCTCCTTCCCCCTCCCCCACTCTCTCTAGGACCTAGAGGAGCAGTTGGAGGAGGAGGAGGGGGCGAGACAGCGCCTCCAGCTGGAGAAGGTTACCCTGGAGACCAAAGTGAAGAGCCTGGAGACGGACATGCTGAGCACGGGGGAGCAGAGAGACAGACTCAGCAAGGTGACCCGCCCTCTCACTCTCCTCAGCTTCCTATTGGCCCTTTACAGGAATCTGCCTGAAATGTCTGGAGCCCCGACCAATCACACTCATAACACCGAGTAGACGGCTACGACACTGGTTCAGAGACAATCATTCATAAGGTTACGCTGTACAATATTGAAGGGTTGTATAAGAAACTCACTGTCATACTGTGTTTCACTCTTTGTAAAAAATGTCGCCAATCTCTTTTGTATTGTCTTAGCATTTAGTTCATTGTCTAATACATTCTCACCCTCCCTCCCTCTCTCTCTCTCTCTCTCTCTCTCTTCCTCTCTCTCTCTCTCTCTCTTCCTCTCTCAGGAGAAGAAACAGCTGGAGGAGCGACTCAGCGAGGTGACAGAACACCTGACCGAGGAAGAGGAGAAGACGAAGAGTCTGAACAAACTGAAGAACAGACAGGAGGCTGTCATCGCTGACCTGGAGGGTAACTAGCCAAACACCATCTCAGTGTTGTCTCAACGACGTTAGAACACTGTCCTAACGTGACCATAGTCCTGTCTCAACGATGTTAGAACACTGTCCTAATGTGACCATAGTCCTGTCTCAACAACGTTAGAACACTGTCCTAATGTGACCATAGTCCTGTCTCAACAACGTTAGAACACTGTCCTAATGTGACCATAGTCCTGTCTCAACAACGTTAGAACACTGTCCTAACGTGACCATAGTCCTGTCTCAACGATGTTAGAACACTGTCCTAATGTGACCATAGTCCTGTCTCAACGATGTTAGAACACTGTCCTAATGTGACCATAGTCCTGTCTCAACAACGTTAGAACACTGTCCTACTGTGACCATAGTCCTGTCTCAACAACGTTAGAACACTGTCCTAATGTGACCATAGTCCTGTCTCAACAACGTTAGAACACTGTCCTAACGTGACCATAGTCCTGTCTCAACGATGTTAGAACACTGTCCTAATGTGACCATAGTCCCGTCTCAACGATGTTAGAACACTGTCCTAATGTGACCATAGTCCTGTCTCAACAACGTTAGAACACTGTCCTAACATGACCATAGTCCTGTCTCAACGATGTTAGAACACTGTCCTAATGTGACCATAGTCCCGTCTCAACGATGTTAGAACACTGTCCTAATGTGACCATAGTCCTGTCTCAACAACGTTAGAACACTGTCCTAACATGACCATAGTCCTGTCTCAACGATGTTAGAACACTGTCCTAATGTGACCATAGTCCTGTCTCAACAACGTTAGAACACTGTCCTAACATGACCATAGTCCTGTCTCAACGATGTTAGAACACTGTCCTAACATGACCATAGTCCTGTCTCAACGATGTTAGAACACTGTCCTAATGTGACCATAGTCCTGTCTCAACAACGTTAGAACACTGTCCTAACATGACCATAGTCCTAATGTGACCATAGTCCTGTCTCAACAACGTTAGAACACTGTCCTAACGTGACCATAGTCCCGTCTCAACAACGTTAGAACACTGTCCTAACGTGACCATAGTCCCGTCTCAACGCAGCTCAACCATGTCTTTCTTTTTTGGAAATTTTCTTTTTTTTTATTGTCATTGGTTACAACAATCGTCGTTACATTCAACATATCACAATCAACTCAGTTCCTATGACCAAAGTCTTTTTTTCTTTTTTATATTAAGTAAAGTAAAGACAAAACAAAAACAAAAACAAACAAAGAAAAAAGAAAAAGCAATAGCGAGTGAACTTTGGGAGCTTTCATCTTACATATTATGACAGATTAGAATAGAAAATGATTCCAACCGTGTCTTTCAATGCTGTGTAGAGCGTCTGAAACGTGAGGAGCAGGGCCGTCTGGAGCAGGAGAAGTGGAGGAGGAGGATGGAGGGCGAGGCGCAGGAGGCCCAGGAGCAGCTCTCTGACCTGGGCTTACTGGCCGCCGAGCTCAGGGGAAGTCTGGCCCAGAAGGAGAAGGATATCACCTCTCTACAGGGGAGGTGAGAGACACACACACACACGCACACACACAACACAACACACACATACACACACACAACACAACACAGTGTTAGTTTTTGTAAGTTGAGTACTGATAAAAAGGCCACATTGATAAGGTCTGCTGAACAATATGAACCTTATTTCTCTCTCTCTTTCTCTCTTCTCTCTTCTTTCCTCTCTCTCTTTCTCTCTCCTTTCCTCTCTCTCTCTCTCCTTTCCTCTCTCTCTTTCTCTCTCCTTTCCTCTCTCTTTCTCTCTCCTTTCCTCTCTCTTTCTCTCCTTCTCTCTCTCTCTTTCTCTCTTCTTTCCTCTCTCTCTTTCTCTCTCCTTTCCTCTCTCTCTTTCTCTCTCCTTTCCTCTCTCTTTCTCTCCTTCTCTCTCTCTCTCTTTCTCCTTTCCTCTCTCTCTTTCTCTCTCTCCTTTCCTCTCTCTTCCTCTCTCTTTCTCTCCTTTCCTCTCTCTCTCTCTCTCTCTCTCTCTCTCTCTCTCTCTCTCTCTCCTTTCCTCTCTCTCTTTCTCTCCTTCTCTCCCTCCCTCAGGTTGGAGGAGGAGGGGGCGCGTCGTTCGGAGGCCCAGCGGGCGCTGAGGGAGGCCATGTCGCAGGTGTCCGAGCTGAAGGAGGAGGTGGAGAACGAACGGGGGATGAGGGAGAGGGCGGAGAAGCAGAGGAGAGACCTGGGCGAGGAGCTGGAGGCCCTGAGGACAGAGCTGGAGGACACACTGGACACCACAGCAGCCCAGCAAGAGCTCAGGTAAGGGGTGTACGTGTGAGTCTGTATGTACGTACGTACGTGTGTGAGTGAGTGTTTGTGTGTGTGTGTGTGTGTGTGTGTGTGTGTGTGCGTGTGTGTCTGTGTCTGTGTGTGTGTGTGTGTTTGAGAATAGCCTAGAGGGAGGTAGAGAGAGGGATGGTGTGAGAGAGAGAGGGAGGTAGAGAGAGAAGGATGGTGTGAGTGAGAGAGAGGGAGGTAGAGAGAGAGATAGGTAGAGAGAGAGGGAGGTAGAGAGAGAGAGGGAGGTAGAGAGAGAAGGATGGTGTGAGAGAGAGAGGTAGAGAGAGAGAGGGAGGTAGAGAGAGAAGGATGGTGTGAGAGAGAGAGGTAGAGAGAGAGAGGGAGGTAGAGAGAGAGGGATGGTGTAGAGTTACACAGTCAACACCCCCCCTCCCCCTCCTCCCCTTCCTCCCCCTCCAGAATAGCCTATGTGACCCAGCTATCTCTCTCTCTCTCCCGTCCTGTGTGTGTGTGTGTGTGTGTGTGTGTGTGTGTGTGTGTGTGTGTAGGTCCCGTAGGGAGGCGGAGCTGGGGGACCTGCAGAGGTGTGTGGAGGAGGAGACCCGCCGGCACGAGGCCCAGCTGTCAGAACTCCGGGTCAAACACTGCTCCGCCATAGACAACCTGCAGGAACAGCTGGACAACAGCAAGAGAGTGAGTTCCACACACACACACACACACACACACACACTCACATACACAACCTACAGGAACAACTGGACAACAGCAAGAGAGTGAGTTCCACACACACACACACACGCACGCACGCACACACACACACACACACGCACACACACACAGCTATTCACATGAAATGTATGTGTTGAATGTGTTACTCCCCCCACTGTACATAGTGTCATAGTATGTATTCTGTGGCTCAAACTACAAGCAGTGGAAAGGTACCAGAACCGACATTTTAAAGACCTCGCTCAGCCGCTGCCTTGTGGTAGACAGAGGCTGCAGGTTTGCGATCCCAAGGCCGGCGTGTTTACAGTGGCCAGCAGCTTGTCTCGCGCAGCCTATAACCCTATAACCTGCAGTACCCCCGCGCCCCACTAGGGGGGGCGCACCCCACAGTTTGGGAAACGCTGCTATAACCCATCTGACAACTGGAATACAAAGTGCATCGTGTAACATAGCGAAGCGACCAGAATCACTATTCCCATCAGTCGTGTCTATGTAATGACGTACTGTATCTCTCCCCCCCCCCCCCCCCCCCCAGGCGCGTCAGTCCCTAGAGAAGGCCAAGGCCGTGCTGGAGGAGGAGAGGGTGAACCTGTCGTCCGAGCTGAAGGCCCTTCAGGGGGGCCGCATGGAGAGCGAGAGGGGCCGCAAGAGGGCCGAGGGCCAGCTGCAGGAGCTGACCGCCCGCCTCGCCCAGGCCGACAGAGAGAGGGAGGACAGGGAGGAACGGCTGCACAAGCTACAGGTGTGTGTGTGTGTGTGTGTGTGTGTGTGTGTGTGTGTGTATGTGTGAGAGAGAGAGAGGGAGGGGGGGGGGGGGTTGGATTGACTGACGATATCTATCTTTCATTCTTCTCTCCTCTTCTCTCTCAGGCGGAGGTTGAGACTCTCTCCAGCTCCCTCTCGTCCTCGGACTCCAAGTCCCTCCGTCTCAGCAAGGAGGTCCACACCCTGGAGGGCCAGCTGCACGACGCACAGGTAACGCATCAAACATACACACGCACACACGCACACACAAAACGCCAACTGTACCGTCTCTCTCTCTCTCACCCTGACTGTGTTCTTCCCTCTCAGGAGTTACTTCAGGACGAGACTCGCCAGAAGCTGGCCCTGGGCTCACGGGTGCGAGCTCTGGAGGAGGAGCGGAACGGACTGATGGAGAGAGTGGAGGAGGAGGAGGAGCGAGCCAAGGAGCTGTCACGGCAGATACAGACTCATACTCAGCAGGTACGCAGTGTAGTAGACTTCAGAGATCACAGAGAGGAAGACGGAACCTTCCAGAGACACTTGACTGAACCGTCAGCTATTTTTATTTTTAGTAAAATAATTTTTATTTTTTTTAGTTTTCAGAGACATTACAGTACGCAACAGACATAAGCACACAGACAAAACAGCGAAAACAACAAAACAAAACAA
>NC_137680.1:6181319-6193819 GCF_963989245.1 Nansenia antarctica | reverse complement strand
TGGCCAGTATACGTCCAGTACAGCCGCGGTGCAAATCAGTATCGTGGTGCTAGCCTACCAGGGAGATTTATTCTCATGCCAACAACATGAGCTGTTTATCCTGCACTATCAACCCTAATCCTAATCCAACTGGCATCTGTGTGGGGAAAGGTAGGGGTTATCCCTCCCCAAAATAATCCCTCATCTACAGCAGAGGAGGGTTGGCTGACCGTCCTCCTCCTCCAAAAAATCATCCGTAATCATCTAGGATTTGAATCTCACTCATGACCCCGCCGGTCAGTCCCTCTGTTCTATATTTAATCTGTCTCTCTCTCTCTTTCTATCTCTCCCTCTCTCCCATCTCCCTCCTCTCCCTACTGCTCCCTCGTTCTCCTCCCTTCTCCTCTGCTCCCCACTCCCCTCTTTGTCACTCCCTACCTCCTCCTTCCTCTCTCCCTCCTCCCTCTTTCGCCGACCTCTTCGGTCCCCCCCCTCTCTAGTTGGATAAGTCGATGGGCCGGCTGAGGCAGCTGAAGAGGCAGCTGGAGGAGGTGGAGGAGGAGAACTCTCGCTCCAACGCTCAGAGACGCAAACTCCAGAGAGAGCTGGAGGAACTGACGGACGGCAGCCAGGGCATGACGCGGGAAATCACTGCATTACGCAGCCAGCTCAGGTAACATCAATGTGTGTGTGCGTGTGTGTGTGCGTGTGCGTGTGCGTGTGCGTGTGTGTGTGTGTGTGTGCTGTGCGTGTGCGCGTGCGCATGCGCGCGTGTGTGCAAGCATGCGGATGATAGCAAGCAAATGATTTGAGTTGTGCCAATGTGGAGTTTGCTGTATGTTTGAAGTCCCGACACCAATGCAAAACAGTTATTTGTTTTGTGTCATATGTCATGTTTTATTATTTCATCCATTTGTCCCCATCTAACACCGAAACACCATTGTGTCCATCTGTCTGCCTCACACCACCACTCATCACTCAGCACCACCGAACGGAGACCTGAGAAGTAGGTCACTGTGTGTGTGTGTGTGTGTGTGTGTGTGTGTGTGTGTGTGTGTGTGTGTGTGTGTGTGTGTGTGTGTGCGTGTGCGTGTGCATTAACAAGTTTGCATATGTACAGTATATGTGATTTACTAACTGGGTTCAGTATTTCCTGTGATATATATGTGTTATGTGGACAAGATTTTAGCACTTAGTATTATTATTATTACCATTATAATAATCTGTATTTGTTCAACAACCTTTATTCCACAAGGAGCGCTCATGATTAAGACTATTCAAGTCCAAGCCTCAAAGTCTGTCTGTCGTTTATGTATGATTTATGAATGTAATTGATAGGCCAGAGAGTTCACTCCAGGTGCAAATCCATGTATGTTAGATGAATGAATGGATGGTTGACAAAAGTAGTGCTGCAGAACTCGAGGCCTGGGTTTGAATAGTCCTGTTCTATTGCCGATCCTTTCCCTATTAAGGCCAATGCACACGGCGTGCGATTTTGTCGCACGACAACATTCGATTCTCAATTCACACCAATGAATGAATGAATGTGAATGGAGAATCGAATGTTGTCGTGCGACAATATCGCATCGCACGCCTTGTGCATTGTCTCATTAGGTCTCATTCAAAACAATGGAATCGAATTCGGCGGTGCGACAAAATCGCACGCCGTGTGCATTGGCCTTTAGACACAGTTGATCCATACTAGATGAATGACACATCTCTCATACATACTCTCTCTCTCTCTCTCCCTCAACCCTCCCCTTCCTCCTCAGGCGTGCCCCCATACCCCTGGCGATGCGTTCAGGGCGTAGAGCGTTGGTCGACGACCTCTCGTTGGAGAACTCGGATTCAGAGGAGCCACCTCCCTCTCCCACCCCCTCCTCTGGAGCCCCAGGCACCCCCACCCCCTCCTCAGAAAACAGCCTGGGCCCACCACCACCATACAGCCTCAATGACACAGAGTGACACACACACACACACACTCACACTCAAAGAAACACGCACACCCTCTGCCCTCCTACAAGCCTCAACGACCAGCGAGAGTTGAAGGAGAGACACACACACACACATAGAAAAACACATACAGTAGATACTCAAGACAGAGAGATGTCTTTCACACACTTATATACATATACATATACAGAACATGCTTACTAAATCAAACACATTCAGACACTTTTTAGCAGACGCCGATATACAGTACACACAAACGAATATAAACAGACTGATAAGACATTGCTCTTTACACTATTGAAGAAAACCTGGACTAATCGGACCGCAGTTCAGTGCACTGAGAGTTACAGAGAATAGGAGTATGGACATTGGGAAAGAGTATATTTCCCAGACATCTGAGGGGGAAATCTAATTATATCAGCATAGCCACATTCTATTATTATGATGCTGTATCATGCTTATAATGACAAAAACAAGATGGCCGTGGGCATCTTTTAGAAGCTCTATCAATGTAAAGCCATGTTTAACTCTTTGAGGAGAATGGGTCAACATTATGCAGTTAAACTATTGGATTCTGAGGACATCAAAAAGGGCTGCTGATTGAACTGTAGAATTTTCTGAAGAGAACACTAGACTAACAACAATTCCACTCCTCAAAGGGTTAAAGACAATCTGCACGTTTTCGGAAGACACTCTGCAAGACTAGAGAAACACACAAGGGGCAGAGAAACGGCCCTTTGCAAGTGTGTGTCTCTAAATGGCAATCACTCATTGACTCTGCTAGTGTGAGGAGAGACAACTGAACTTGTCTTCTCTGTTTTAACAAGACTGGGCGAAATCTCCCAATCATTTCTGATTTTTTCTCTCTCACTTGAAACAGTTGCTTTTAGAACTTATTTTAGGTAATAACATTTTGGCGAGGACTTTAAATATGAATGTGGGTTTATTGAAAATACTGCATTGGTGACAGTTTTCTATTTAGTCAACTATTTCAGTCACGAATCAGCCCAATCAGAAGAGAGACCGTTTTAGTGAGAGAGAGAAAGGTAGAACAGAGATAATCACCATTGATATTGTATGCGCAACTAAGAATGAATTTGACTTTTTTATTTCAAAAATGACTGATGAAATTTCACCCCTTCGTCAGGCTTTGGGGTAGAGGTTGCCCTTAACCACAGATCTAGGGTCAGATAGACCCTCCCCCAATCCTAACTGTAAACCATGAGGGACAAAACACAAACGCTGACCTTAGATCAGTACCTTGAGGCAACTTCATCCTACCGTACTCTCCCTCTGCACCACATTGACATAGACAGGCTCTTATGATTATCATTAATAACTTTCGACATCTTTTGTCATGATGAAGCGGTGACACCAAAAATGGTATTGCAGTATAAACCCATCATTGCAAAAAAAAGCTAAAACGACATGAAGTCTGGCTTTAGCACTGCGCTTTGCATAGAAGTTATTTCTCTGGACATGCATTGACCTTTTTAGATGGATAGACACTGTAGATAGGTCAGTAGATTAGATAGGTAGATAGATAGCTGCAATAGGTATTAGATAGTTTCTTTAACTTCAGTCTTAACATATCGCTTCTTTATTAAGTACAGCCAGTTGAATTCATGTGATTTACAGTTATATCAATCTAAATATGAGCATACACTTAAGTTATTTATTGGCAGTTTTTTTTGTGTATGATTCCCTGTCATGTGCAGCCATATCGTTGATACTGCGTCTCTGGCACTGATTTTGGGCAGGGCCTCAAATGCACTGTGGTCTAGGTAACAGCAGGTTGAAGACATAAGACTCTTGAACTCATTGTAGTTCTTGTAAGTTCTATGATTGAGGAAGTAATGTAGGTAGATGTGGCCACATACCGTATGGGCATCGGCATGGTTTAGCCTCGAGACTTGTACACTGAACAACAACAAAGAAAACCCATGTCAAGGCGGGTCATGGTTGACAATATTTATCGAGATGATGGTGTTGTTATGGTCACTCTTTGTGTGTAGGGCTGTATTACTTGGTCATCTTTGCTGAAAATAATATATTTGAACGACATGTTAGAGAGGACAGACATTTACGACGGCAGACCGACACTATATTAGAAATAACCTGTGGAGCAGGATACTAGAACGTCATACACAGAACAGGGACAAAGTGAAGATTGAGAACATAATATTCTGTTGTTTAGACAGCTATAGTCATTCTCAACATATCATAATCATCGGTATCTTTTGTTTTTATCAAACAGACATACTATTGTACATTGTAATATTGTTTTTTTTATTAATTGACGGTGTAAAATATTTATCAAACAAAGCTTTTGTGTTTTAACCAAATGGTGGGCGTATGGATGAGAAAAGGGACTTATGGTAGTAAAAGTAGAGTAGAGTAGAGTAGAGACTGGGTTGAGGACATTCTCTGTCAAACTTCTGATATAAACTGTCTCCAGATCTGTCCTTTAGCATCAGAAAAAAACTGCTTCTAACCAGACTTCCTGTATTCTGGGACAATGGCGCACTAGGTCCCTGAAGGGTTTTTAGTTAGATCAGAATGATAGTGGAAGCAATGAGGAGTTGAATAATCCAAAACACTAGTTGGACATGAAGTGTGATATGAGGCAAGCAGATATCTTGCTATTCTTTTCTTTTTTTTTGTTTTTGAATGATGTGTATTCTACTGGGCAACATGCTTTAGAATGGCATGTGTAGTAAGTAAGTACCACACACTCAAAGTCTTAATACTGCCTGTAATGTACACATGCCCTTTCCACTTCTTCTTGATTTAACTACATCTCAAATAGGCAATGCCTTTATAAAGCTTCACCTTTTTTTCACACTGCATCTCCATCTCCATGGCATGATTTCACATGTTAAAAACCTTTTTGTTGTGTCTGAACTCCCCCTCACACACCTCTATGCCTGACACAGCTTCAAGTCTGTCCAGGGAATTAAACGTGACGCCCCAACTCGTTGACACACAGACACACAAGGCTTTATTTACCGTGGTGTTTTGCTACTGTTCTTTTCCAGAGGGATTGAAACATTGAAGGTCAAACAAAAATGTACAATAAAGACATAGATCTGGGATATTAGTCAATTAAGAGATTCATGTTTTTTTAGATTTGTTTTTCGTATTTCATTAGCCCTCTGAAAAGAACAGGCGCAAATACTTTGTGAGTCAGGCCCTTGGTGTATCCCATTGATAGCAGTCCTGGGGAGTATTCCATCGACGTCGCTAAAGGAAAATCCTGGCTTATTTTTGATAACTCTCGCGAGACTTATCCGAATATGCCTGGATATTTTTAAGAACTCTCGCAAGACTTATCAGACTAAACCTGGATTTTTCTTTAGCGATGTTGATGGAATACCCCCCTGTTTGTATAGTCTTCGGTAATCAGGGTTGTCTGCTCTTGCGCAAAGAAAAAGTAGTAAACTCCCATTGAAATGCATACAAGGGAACATCACACAGAGTAGGTAAAGGACCTTAATTTATGGATGATTAAAGAGCATTGCAAAGGTAAATTTGCACTGACATACCAGTAAGACACCGCTGTATAGTTCCCTGGCATAGTGTCATGCCGAGTTTGTGATTTTTTTTTGCCAAGCCCAGGTTCATTGTGATAATCTTCATTACGATTACAGTATTGCAGTTACAGCTGGATCCTAACAGAGAGGACCTTCATCTGGCCAAGAGATATTTGGATCATGAATGAGTCCAATTTGTCTTTGATAATTGAACAACAACATGTATTTTAGTCACTTATTTGAGCTGATAATGTTTTTGTTTTTTTCTCTTTATGTGATTTTAGTTTTTTTTCATTTGGAAAAAAGGAATCTGTGTGAAGATGTGTTTTTGTACGTTACTGTATGCTGCACTTTACATAATGCACCACTAGAGGGTGATAGTTGAGACTTTAGACATTACCAGTGAATGGATGGAATCACTTCTCTCTCTAACGACAATGGCTGTTTTAAAATGTTAATCAGACTAATATTTCAAATGTCAACTGATATTTTTGATGTTATTGGATGCAAGCTTTTTAACATTTAAACATTTAAGATCCCACAATGTTATAATAAAGCATACTGTCCAGATCTGGTGTTCAGAGGAAGATCTAATGTCAAAGGTTAAAAGTTGACCCCTAGAATGTGAACAGATAACAAGTGTCTGTCTGTTCATCTGTAGCAAGAGTAAAGACTGGTGCTTTTTCAGAGGTGTGTTATGTTTTTCCCTCTTTCTTTTATGGCTTCTGTGGAACTTGAACATTTTGGAAATGTGATGTTTATTAGCCTTTTTTGTTTATGATGCTGTAATTATAAAACATATCTTACTTGGGTGAACTTTAATATATGTTGTTGCTTTTGACATTTATGTCGTTCAATTTCTTTATTGTTGTGGCAATCTCTCTCACGCACACACACACACCAGACACACTCACTCAGTCTCTGTCTATAATCTCAAACCAATAATGATCACAGTCTATATTATCACACTTACATGACAGGATGGTATACAGATACAGAGTTTATTGTCAATTGATATAACACACCAATATATATTTGTAAGTGGGCACAAAGACAAAGCACGATAACCCAATCACAACAATTACAGAAGTGTATTCATTGTGCAAGGATGGCCATTACAAATTCTGCCCAACAGAACGTAACGTGTGTTCTATAAATCGTATACATTTCTACTATAGGTTGATGAACATTCTATAACATTGTGAATAAGCAACCGGTTCTCTGAAGAGTAAAATACAGGAAAAAAAAAAGTCTTCTTCAAAGTAATGTAGTATATTTTTACTTGATTGCACATGTATGTGGTGTGGGCCTGTTCTACTGAAGATGGGGGTTTTATGACGGCCATATGCTCAGGACACTGCCTCAGGAAATGACTGTCCTTATATGGTCATCTGAGGAATGACTTCCTGTGAATCTGCCCTAGCCTGGAATGACTTTAGGCCAGGTGACATCATATTGGGGTCTCCTACTTTTCACACCTCAAGCATCTATGTAGTGACTGTGATAGGATCATTGTTGTAGATATTTGCATACGAAAGGACATAAAGGGGAGAGCTCAGGGAAAAGCTCGCCCTCTTATTCACCCCAGCTGACCATCAGACCAGACCAGACCAGAATCCAGCTGTGGTATCTGTATACCTTAAATAAATCGTCTTGAACTCAGAATTGTTCTTTGATTCATAACCAACAAGAGAAATAAACTACAGTAACATGCCCCCTTCCTCCATAATATCATTGAACAGCCAATCATCCTCGAGGGGCGGGGTTAGAAGCTGGTGATGGTGAGGGTTCTGAGCTGGAGCAGGGGGGAACGATCTGGCCACACCCTCAAAAGGTGTATAATTATGAGTGTCACTGTTTATCAACAAAAATGTCCCCATTTCTTGTTGGGAACAAGAGCTCTGCGTTATGTTGGGCTCCGGAAGGTCACCATGGTAACTTATGGAGGTAGACTGGTTTGGGGTGATATCTAAACCTGCCATTGATTTTAAACAGGTGAGCCTCCTCTCCGTTGCATTTCCCCCTACGACACTTGCCATCATACACTGTGAGCTGTCCAGACCGTTGCTTATGAAGCTGCTTATGGTTGACCCCTGATCTACAGAGCATCCGTAACTAAGTCCACACTCATACTGCCCACTCCCACTGTCCCACATCTGCTCGATCTCAGAGCTACAGTCACTGCTGCTGTAGATCAGCAGCTTTTCCATGAAACTCTCTGATTGGTCCAGTGTGATATCATCAATTAGATCACCCTGAGACCCCCAGATGGTATCTAGATGGGCCGGTGCATCCACGATGCACCCTCCAAACCACTCCCCATCATCTACTTTTGACTCCTCCAACAGATTTAGAACATCAATATGCTCGACGCCTGCACTGCCGCCTGCTATATTGTTTTGGGATTGGGGGCAGGTTGTGAAATCAGTTGTGATCATTTGGATCCCAAAGTCACAGGACTCTAGAGACAGAGGGGAGAACCTAGGGGACGGTGGTGGGTCGATAGTGGAGATGACGTCCATATTTGGAGTTCCACTCCTCACGCTTTGTTTAAGGGGGATGCTGTTTGAGTTTGAATTGCGCCTGTTGAGTTGAGTGTCATATTTCTCTCGGACACTTTCGATCCAGCCACAAAGGCATTCCTCTGACCTGATATCGGTTGCCCTCGCTGGGATTTCATAACTGATGGGTTCTGTCCCCCCCGCCTGCTCAAAGTCAATGGTTTGCGAGTTTAGTGATCTGTATGCAGTTGGGTTCTCTATTCGACCCTCTTCATTAGGAGTAGGTTGGTATGTTGTTCTTGAGCCCAGGCTGTTCCCTCTAGCGCTGAGCATGCTGGTGACAGACTGGTCCATGTGTCCTTTGGGGTTATGCATCCAGCAGTCCCCAGAGTCAGTCTGTTGTTCCTTTGCAAGAGCTGCCGGTTCACGTGAATCAAGGTATGGGCCCGCAGCTGTCAGAGCCAACAGGGTCACATGACATGGAACAGAAGAGAGTTGGATCCAAGATGGTTTGTCGATTCAGAGGGAGGAGATATATTTAAAAGGTCAGTCATCTATAGATACAATGAAATGTCCAAGTCCAGTCTACGGTACATGCACACATTTTTCTATAGAACCTCCTTAAAATGAATAAATGATTAACCCTGTCAATGTAAAGTGTTAAAAATAGGCTACCTTCTTTAGAGGGGCTGTCCGATTGGTCAGTGGTTATTGGATGTTGTGATGGAGAAGAGGTGTGGTTATTCAGGTCCTCTATTGCAAAGACGGACGCAAGCTGTTGATTGGCTGCTTCTATTTCTGCAAACTTCCTGTTGTGAGAATGTGAAAGAAAGATAAAAATCTGATTGTAGATTTTACAATATAACACAATCACACACACACACACACACACACACACACACACACACACTCACTCGCACCCATTCACACAAACACTCACTCAGACATACTGTGCATAGACACACACACACACGTACCTCTGGATCATGTTGTGCAGGAAGCGCCGGTGGTTGACCTGCCGTTTGGACGGACGATTCTTCCTGGGCCTCTGGAGTGTCCGCATCATGTGACCTGCAGCTGATGTCACAAAGGTGAAGAGGTCTTGACCCCATGGGAGACCACGGCCCATCCCAGGTTCAAAGGTCACAGAGCTGGAGGGTCGCATGCCTGAGAGAAGTGGGAGGTGAGGGAGGAATTGAAAAGGAAAATAGGTGAGAGGGGTGAGGTAGTAGGGGTAACAGAGGTATTAACAATCAGATGAGGAGACGGGTGGGGTAAGAGGGGAGTCACAGCATGTGCCTTTTTTAAATATTTACGGCATTTAGCAGACGCCTTTGTCCAAAGCGACTGCTATAACAATAATACACTTCAAATCAAATCAAATATGACACAGTAAGGATAAAACAACACCAACCTAATTAAAACATAAGACATAAGAACCTGATAAATAAAGTGCATTATAAACACAACTGACAGAAGGAAGGAGAGGCTTCAGGAGGGGCAGCTAAGGTGCAGCCCGAAGACATGAGTCTTCAGTCTATGACGCGAGACAGGGAGTGACTCTCCAGTCCTGACAGCTCGTTCCACCAGCGGGGGGGGGCCAGGATGGTGAAAAGCTGTGACCTGGCAGCGCGACCGCTGCAGCCCCACAGAGGCGGTGGTGGTGCGAGTCGGCCAGCAGAGGTGGAGGAGCGGAATGAACGGGCAGGTGTATGGGGGGCTGATCATTGCCTGCATGTAGGAAGGGGCAGTTCCCTTTGCCGCCCCCGGTAGACGAGCACAAGGGTCTTAAACCTAATGTGAGCTACTATCGAGAGCCAGTGAAGGGTGCGGAGGAGGAGGAGGGTGACATGGGAGGATTTGGGGAGGTTGAACACCACACGGGCAGCAGCGTTATGGATCAGCTGCAGAGGTCTGAAGGCAGAGACGGGGGGGGGGGGGGAGGGGGGCCCAGCCAGGAGTGCGTTGCAGTAGTTAAGGCGGGAGATGACCAGTGTCTGGACCAGAAGTTGAGCTGCTTCTCGGGTGAGGATCCTTCTGATGTTGTAGAGGGATTGAATCTGCAGGAGTGTGCTGTCGCTGTGGTCTTGGAATGACCTACAGACTACTTTTAAATTAGAGGCCCTTATTTCCATAAGTATCTTCAAGCGTAGATTAAAGGATGTGGTCACCGCTCGCTGTACCTGCTTTGGTTAGACTTCTCAATGTTTTAATCACCTTGTAAATACCCCTACCATTGTTTGTCTATTGTATTGTTGCCACTGTCTTATGTCCTGTCTTGTTATCTGAACAGTTTTTTTAAGCTACTATTTTGACCCTGTCTTGGCCAGGTCTCTCTTGTAAAAGAGGTTTTAATCTCAATGTGACTTCCTGGTAAAATAAAGGTTAAATTAAAAAAAATGCTCGCTGTACAAGATCATTGCTGTCGAGGATCACCCCAAGGTTCTCGGCTGACTGGGAGGGAGGTCACTGTAGAGTTCTCTATTTTGATGGAGAAGTCTTGGAGAGGGCAGGCTATCCCAGGGAAGAAGAGTAGCTCAGTCTTGTTCAGGTTGAGCTTGAAATGATGGGCTGACATCCACGCAGGAAATGGCTACAAGAGGCTATGGGGCAAGACTACCGGATCTTGAGTTCAGCAGCTTTTACAGCTGCAGGAGGGAAGACGCTGTTCGCAAGCCTGCTGGTGCGGGAGCCTAGATGTGTAAAGCCTCCCGTGTGGGAGGAGGGCAAACAGTCTGTGACTGGGGTGAGAGGTGTCTTCAATGATGCCTTGTACCCTCCACAGACATCGCTTTTCCTGAAGGTTCGTGATGGCAAGGAGTTGGGCACCGGTGATACACTGGGAGGTTTCACCACCCGTCACATTTACATTTACATTTTTGGCATTTAGCAGACGCCTTATTCCAAAGTGACTTACAATCAATACATTTGAATACTAAGCAAGTGAATCATCAATCCACCATTCGTAGCAGGAAGAGTAATCCAGCTCAGGCCCGGGGCCATTGATAGAAGGAAAAACCTTCTCCTATCACCTTCTTCTAAACCTAGTTTTTTTTTTTTTACACTGGAAAAACAGAGAAATAGTACAAGATGGGCAATATAATTTTTTAGGAACACAGTAGAGGGGAAAGTGGGTGTCTTCAGGAGACGCAGTGCTGAGGGGCAGAAGATGTCTCAGGAGGGGCAGTTAAGGTGTAACCTGAAGAGATGGGTCTTCAGTCTACGACGGAAGGGCCTTCTGGTCAGAGACAGAGCAGCTGCCATACCACACTGTTATGCAGCTGGGCTTTTTTCACTGTCCTCAGGAAGTATAGGCGCTGCTGTGCCTTTTTGAGTCCTACACATCATACTTTGTTTACTAAGCAGTACAGACACTACAAAGCCAATGTAGCCGAATAGCTAGATAGAACGAATTTGGTGACTGATTGCATTTGCTAGCTGGTGGACTGAGCACACCAGAGAGCGTGATATTATTGAGGAGACGTCTACAAGGGGTACCGGTGCCTCTGCATGCTTACCTAGCCGAGCGGCGCCTCGGCCCACAACACTGCACAGAATTACACATAGAGTAATTCAAGTGGAGTCATCTAGATGTGTTTCTTTCTCTAAATCCTCTTCACATCATGATAATATCACAACATTACATATGCATGGTATACATGGTGCAATGTAGGTATATTGTTTCAGAGAAAGAATCCTCCTTTTTATGAAGTGTAAATTACATAAAATTGAACCATCACACCACAATTACTATTCCAGTAAATTAACATTAACCGAATAACAGACCTGCAAAACCAATGCCCGTAAGGAAGGTTGTAACTGCAGGGGTGCTGGACACTCCCATAAGGGTTAATCCAGAATTCTAACACATCATCAATCATAGCACAAATCCAAAAATACATATTGAAATTGAACCCTGTATAGTAGTATAAACATACAGTCCTATATACAGTACTATACAATAGTGTGCTAAACAAATCAATAGCAAAAAATAGGCTACTTACCTTTGATGCTGCTGTGTGTATATCTGACCCTGAAGACTGCAGTAAGGAATCAGAGACACAGGATGAGGGACCACCACTGAGGAGGGATGGTTTTGCTTGGATGTGTGTGTGTGTGTGTGTGTGCGTGCGTGCGTGCGTGTGTGTGTGTGTGCGTGTGTGTGTGTGTGTGTGTGTGTGTGTGTGTGTGTGTGTGTGTGTGCGTGCGTGTTTGCGCGTGGGTGTGAGTGTCCGGGTGTGGGTGTAAATGAAATGAAATGTTATCCAAACGTTGCCCGAACATTCAACCAATCAATCCCCTCCTGTGAGGCTAAGGGGTGAATCTTGACAAATTGACAGTGGGAGAGGAAGTGAGAGAATAGAAAGAGAACAGAGAATAGAAAGAGGCAATTATCTGAGAAGTCAACTGCTTGTGGACGCGTGGGCACATGTCTCCATTGTGTGACACACTAAAGGCAGCTTGTTAAATATTGAGAGACGCAAACCCACCAGTTGAGGCAGTTAACGAGCCCTTAATTGATCAACTTAAACTC
>NC_137680.1:6148819-6178819 GCF_963989245.1 Nansenia antarctica | reverse complement strand
CAATGCAGGTAGGTCAGAAATATTACATATTCGAGAATTTGACATCATGCTCCTATTTAGACCTTTAGAAATGGAGACACATACACACACACAGACACACACAGACACACACACACACACACACACACACACACACACACACAGACACACACACACACACACACACACACACACAGTCAGCCCAACCACCAATGCCGTCCAAAAGGCGTAGCCTCTTCCGGAGCCTCAAGGCCAAAACCCAGAGGCTAACCAACAGCTACTTCCCCCAGGCAATCAGGCTCGTGAACAAGCCTACTGTAGACAATTAAATTGACTATCATCCACAAGCACATCCCATGCATACAGACTACTTAAGATTAAGCTCACAGTCACTTTATTACTGTCACTTATGTCCCGTACTATTGACACTTTATTGAGTTATGCCTATAGTGCCTTATTGTCTACAAATTGCAACATACTGCTAATTGTAAATAATCTTATTTGTCACTTTTTTAATTATCTTGAATGATGCCTATTGCCTTATTGTCTTTTGCTGCAATGTCAGGAATCAAAGCCTACGCATTTTACTCCCTTACACTTTTTATTGTTATGTAACAATATACACTTGAAACTGAAACACACACACACACAGACACACACACACACACACACACACACATACACACAATGAAACAAAGTAGTAGAAGGTATTTCTCTCTCTCTCTCTCTCTCTATACCCCCCCCCCCCACCCCCTTCCCCCTCAGGCGGTGAATTTTTCCCTGATCCCCCCTGTCGCACGGACAGTGTTTGTAGGTGGCATCACGCTGGTGTGGACTGTCTACCTGTGCCACTTCAGACAGCAGTGAAACCTCTCATAGTACCCTCAAACAGGGCTCTCAAGTCTCACGCATTGGGCGTGAGACACACGCATTTCAACCCGTTCACACGCTCACACGCCGTGTGTGTCTCACGCCCAATGTGTGAGACTTGAGAGCCCTGCCTCAACTCAATTAAACGATGCCAGGCAACCATTCCACGAGATGAGATTAATGACTGTAATCACAAATCACGTTTTACCTTATGTAAAAGATGTACATATCTGATGAACAAGTAGAAGATTGAGTGTTATCGTCTGAAATATTGTACTATTATGTTTCACAAAACCCCAGATTAAAAGTTTCTGTTTAAATAAGTTTGTCCTCCTCCTTACTTTAGAGTTCACTGTCAGACCACTGACATATTTGCAGACAATAGTTTTCATATAATTATGATATATATATGATTATATAATAAAAATAAATATTATTTATTTTGTGTTGTTTCAGTATTAAGAATGGAAAATTATGTTTATTTATTTATTTTGTGTTGTATCAATATTAAGAATGAAAACGTATTAGAACGGATGATACTGAAATATATGTATTAATTAATTGGATTATATAATGTAAGTATAATTGTTATGTATAAACAGGGGTAGGACAGGATAGGCCTAGGCTTCTTCCTACTCCTTTTCGAACAATTGATAGGACTGTACTCTACATATTAGTTATTTGTTATTTATTATTTTAAAGATTCTTTATTAAAATAAAGATTCATGAATGAATGAATGAATGAATGAATGAATGAATGAATGAATGGTCTTTATTGTCATTAATACAGTACAGGTACCATACAACGAAATGTAGGAGGGGGGCTCCCCTGGTGCATTCATTCATTCATTCATTCATTCATTCATTCATAATAGCTGAATTTCAGCGGGCAGAAGGACTTTTAAAACAGAAATAGAGCAACATAGAAATAGAGTGTGGCATGGTGTGGAAAAACATCAACAGAACGTGACCCCGGAAGTACAAGGCATTTGACCCGCGTGATCACGAAGAAATATTCATCGCGAGACCGCTGCACTTCCTTTTCCCTTTTCACTCTGAGTCTAAGATGGTAGGTCCGCTTTCAGAATTTTTTACAATGCGCTGGTCTGAATATCCAAGTCAATCTTCACTTTCACAGTTACAGATCTCAATCATTTCAGATGTTATTAATACGTTAGCTACTGTATTCTGAACTCACCTGGGTATTGTGTCAATATGTTGGCGTTTTTGGACTATTTTGCGAGTATGATCACCCCCCCGGTTGTCGGCATAAGCATCCTGGACACTCACTTGGCTAAAATGAATCTATTAACCAAGAGACGAGCTCTTAAATCCTGGCAAGATCGCTACATTTGACACGGAAGGTTGAAGAAATGTGACTGGTGGTTGATATTAGTCTAATTGTAATGTCGTACCTTTTTATCTCTTCTATAAAGTCATTAGCCGCTAGGCTACTTAGCAAGCAATGCAAACGTGTGTGACTTGTCAGTGGCATATCCAGTGAACATGTCAGTGATGGATGGTGTTTTAATAACATTTCAGAGAGGGTTTGGTTATTCAACGTGGCTCGTTCACTCAACTATGAAGGTGTCACCCTGGCCAAGTGTTTAGTTCTGTTTGAATGGTCTGAGAAACTTGGCTTGTTGTTTAGTTAGCTGTCTAGTAGCAACTGCAAGGGTGTAAGACTCAGGTTCAATACCTTACTTGCAGGTCTTGCAGTGCAGAACTATGAATCTAACCACAGTTCATACCACTTGTGCATAATAACAAAAGTTAACTTGAGTAAAAGTGCATTTAGCTATGGTGTCTGAAGGTGGCTAGCTAAATTGTGAGGTCATGAATGTGATTTACGACCTTGTTTTTATTGATCTTGGATGGTTGAGTGCTCGTTGTGTTTTCATAGTGTTAGAATGGTGCACCCTTCAACAAGGTGGTGAACAGTATCTACCAAATGTCAGATATACAGAAATGTTGATAAACAACAATGTCTCTCTTCCCTCCCAGGGAGTCGACATCAGACACAACAAGGACCGCAAGGTGCACAGGAAGGAGCCCAAGAGTCAGGATATCTACCTCAGGCTCCTGGTCAAGGTGAGTCCTAATTTACAACACTGCTTGGCATGAGCTGGCACCTGGAATACACAGGTACCACCACCACCGCCGGGAAAAAACATTCAAACATAAGTATTTTTGACTTATCAACTTTCTGCAAAGTTTAAATGAAGTACTATCTTGCATACAAATAGAACATCAGCATTAGCCCTCAACACATGCGATCCCCTAATGATGCTCATGTTCTAATGATGCTCATGTTCTATCCCCACAGCTCTACCGGTTCCTGGCCCGTCGTTGCAATGCCCCCTTCAACAAGGTGGTCCTCAGGAGGCTGTTCATGAGCAGGACCAACAGGCCTCCCATCTCAATCTCTCGCCTGGTGAGTGTCTCTTTGGTCCATGCTGCTGTCTTCCTGGTCATATCCTGTCCTATCTATATGTTACGGTACATGTGGGAATACGGTACATGTGGGAAAACTAGGGTTAGGGTTAGGTGCTAGGTTGACTTGGTACATGGCATGCTGGCATGTCTAACCCTATCCCTAACCTTAACCCTAGCACCTAACCTTAACCCTAGTTTTCCCACATGTACCATATACTTCTACTTGTTCATCAATTCTGTTTCTGGGCATGGGACTGTCCATCTCATGTATTGTATTGTAGGCCACCTGTAGACCACCTGCCTTTGATTGTTTAAAGGGGTTTTGTCAGTTGCTCTCCCGCATCTTTGCTGACCTGAAAATGGGAACACCTTGCCTGTCGTATTCTTAACTGTCAGAAATTAGACATGAGTTAGTTGTTTGTCAGTGACTGTTGTTCAACACCTTTAATTTGTTTGCTTCCCGTCCCTCAGATCCGCAAGATGAAGATGCCTGGTCGTGAGAACAGAACCGCTGTTATCATTGGAACAGTCACTGATGATGTCAGAATTCAGGATATCCCCAAGCTCAAGGTAAAGAATGAGTTCAAATGAGGTAAACATTTAAGGTATAAAAAAAAGGCTAAATATTTATGTTTGGTTCAAAACAGACACTACATTCCTGGTTTACAGTTATGGTCATCAGTTGCAGCATTAAACAGATCAGTGCTATACAGTCAAAACCGGGGCAATGTACCGTAGAAAATAAGACCCACTCCTTACTCCCTCCAGCCAATGTATTTGCACTGCTTTTGACGCTGGGATCGCCATGCAAAGAGTGAACTGGTCAAAACCACTGGTATATTCACATGCTCACAGACTGTTCCCATGCCATATGATGCTGACAAATTGATGCTTTTACCTATTTTTGAATAACTTTCACCAGTTTTAGAGGTACATCTGTGATCCAGAGGGTCTTAGGCCCAATCCCAATACACCCCTTGCCCATATCACTTAGCCCTACCCCTCCGTTTTGTGTGTTCACGTGTAGGGGTAGGTTGTCCTGGTTCTTGTCAGGATAGAGGGGTAGTGCCAAGTGGTAGGGCCACATAGCCCTCCAAACTGAGTTTTTTCAGGAGCACTCCAAATAGTGTTGAGATCTCCCAGAATGCCTTGCGAATCATCAACGAGCAACAAAATACATCCACAAATGTAATTATTTTCTGTGTTAATGAAGACACAGAAATAATTATGATAACCATCATATTAGCTTAGTTTAATGTCGTTTCAATGTATTACAGACCTTTTCTTCATCTATGCTGATGTCTTTAGCTAGCTTGCTAACGTTACAACATTGTTTTAAGGCTGATTTGTGCACGACAGTCCAGCATTGAAATAGTTTCATTTGTTTCTGCTCCCCTAATATCGATGCAGACGGGCAGGGTAGGAGCAGGGTAGGAGCACGGGTTGCTAGGCTACGGGCAGGGTAGGAGCACGGGTTGCTAGGCTACGGGCAGGGTAGGAGCACGGGTTGCTAGGCTAGAAAGCACCGCTGTTCTGTCATGAAATGGCCTGGTAATGAAGCATTGTTGTTGTTGTTTTTGATTACCTGTTTGGTCAATTGAGAAGAGTGAAACTTATGTTGTGAATGAATTTCGAGCATCCATGTTTTTCTATTATGCTACTGATGACGTATCAGGGTCTTGAAGGGTTGTGCCGTTTCATAGGGGAAGATTCAGAGGGGCAAGTCGAAAAACGGATGGCACTCAGAAAAGAGCGGGACGGGTAAAAAAAAAAAAAAAAGGGGATTGGCCTTAGATTGTATAAAACCTATGAAAGTTATCTGCAATATGTGAGCTTAGAATGATAAGGTTCTATCTCCGTTTAGGGTAGTTCAGAGATATTGAGCTTCAAAGTTTTTACATTCCATTATTTTTTGTGAGATGGAACCTTTGTATTTTATTAATTACTAACTCAAAAATGTCAACATTTTAAAAATAACACCACACAGGCATTAATAAACACCTAATGGATCAGATTATGTACAAAACTAAATTTTGACCAAAAATGGAGATAGAACCTTATAATTCTAATGTCACGAATAGGTAAAAGTCTGGGTTTCAGTGGGATGGTATGTGAGCTATGTGAAGAGCCTTGGTGTGCTTCTGTTCCAGCCCAGCTCTGCCGTATTAATGTAAGTATCTTAAGTAGTGTTGCAAAGTGAACTAAACATCCTTTGTTCTCCCGTCCCTAAGGTGTGCGCTCTTAATTTTACTGACGGAGCTCGCCGCAGGATCCTGAAGGCCGGAGGTACAGTCATGACCTTGGACCAGCTGGCTCTGGCTGCCCCCAAAGGACAGGGCACTGTTCTGCTGTCAGGTGAGGAACTGGGATTAGTCATCATTTAACATTTTTGGCATTTAGCAGACACCTTATTCCAAAGCGACTTACAATCAATACATTTGAATACTAAGCAATCATTTTAATTTAATAATTTTGCCATTTAGCAGACGCTTTTATCCAAAGCGACTTACAATTACGAATTACAGGGACATTCCCCCTGGAGTAACTGAGGGCTAAGTGCCTTACCCAAGGGCACACTAGTAGTGGTGTGGCTTCAGGCGGGATTTGAACTCACAACCTTCCGATCACAAGTCCAACTCACTATCCACTAGACCACCACTACCCCGTAAAGCAAGTGAATCATCAATCCACCAGTCGTTGCAGGAAGAGTAATCCAGCTCAGGCCCGGGGCCATTGATAGGAGAAGGTTTTTCCTTCTATCACCTTCTTCTAAAACCTAGTTTTTGTTGTTGTTTTTTTACACTGGAGAAACAGAGAAACAGTACAAGGGGGGCAATAGAAGTTTTTAGGGACACAGTAGAGGGGAAAGCGGGTGTCTTTAGGAGACGCAGTGCTGAGAGGCAGAAGATGTCTCAGGAGGAGCAGTTAAGGTGTAACCTGCTCAAAGACCTGAAAAACCTGCTCACTACTACATGGTGAACCAGCTTTTCCAATAATTAGATAATGTTCCATTAATGGTGGTTCTTGCTCCCGGTGCCAATCCCAATCATGAGATGTTTAAAGCTTAAAATACTGGTGTCTCACGACTGATTGAATGTGCATACGTGTGCCATGCTGATGACTGCAACAGACTGCCAGTTGACTTGATATTCATGTTTAGAAATAGTAGTCCGTCACCTCCAACTTAAAAATGTTTGTGATTCAAAAAATGTTTGTCATTTGCTTGGCCGAAACTAATGTTTGTCCAACAAGTCCGACAAGACAAGTCCAACAAGTGCATGGTTTCTGTTTTTCAGGACCTCGCAAGGGCAGAGAGGTGTACAGGCATTTTGGAAAAGCCCCCGGAACACCCCACAGCCACACCAAGTGAGTACTACTCAAACTCAAAAAGAGTGTCAACATTCCTGTTGTACACGCTTGGACAGTATCTCTTTAAAAAGTATTAAACTTGGTGCCTACTAAGTGTGACCCTGAGTATTATCTTGCAGTGGTGGTACCAGTACCTGTATCTAATGTCTGTGACCAATTATGGGAATTAAATGTTCTAAGTGAACCAATTTAGTTTTATCATTTGGCTGTGCTCCAGCTAAACATTGAACTCTTAGATTGAGGAATAAGTTATGTCACGTCACAGGGGCTTGTTACAGATTATGCTGATGTTAAAATAGATTGTGTAGAGCTGTTTCTCTACAGGTCATGTGGAATATGGAGTAGTCTACATACATTACATATGTCTGCTGTGTTCTGTGTTGCACCTCGCTATAAGCCCTAGTTATCAATGCAGGAAGTCACTGAGGTGACTGGCCCTGTGCGCCACCATGTTATAGGTTGTTAATTAGCTTGATGCAAAGGCCCTTAAATAATAAATGGATGGAAGCAGAGGTTCCACTACATGACTTTGGCCAATGACATGAGTGAAGGTGTCACGGATTGCATTTGGGTATTTAAGTTGTGATGAGTCAATCGAGTTTAATTGGCCTCCCGTATTCAGTGTTTATCCTCCTGAAATATGCACTTTTCTAATGTATTTTCTGCTCTCTTCCCTCCAGGCCCTACATTCAATCCAAGGGCAGGAAGTACGAGAAGGCACGTGGCCGCAGAGCCAGCCGTGGCTACAAGAACTAGTGTCTTTATTTTGTTTTCTCTGCAAATACATAGATACAAATAAAGATCGGCGATTCGAAATGAGTTACTAATGTCCCCTGTCTTGTTTTTCTGATTGCTTGGCTGGGGGGGAAAAAGTAAACCGTTTTCAGTTTAGCCTACTTGGGGGATGTGCTTAGCAAATTAAACTAATTTGGTGTGGTCTACTTATGCTCACAGGGGCAGATTGATGTAGAATTTAAGGAATTCTAATAGCCTAATCCTGGTAGTATGCACTAAGTATTGACATATTGACTAAACTTATCAATCGGTTGATTTTCAAGGGTTATTATCATGTTATCTATCTACAATCTATTCTTCATGTACTTGTAAAAATGTCACAATAATACTGAAACACCTTCTTCGTGCGTCACGTGACCTTGGTGGTTTTCTGGCGCCGTCAGTGATTGGAGGAATGTCGATGGGTGGGCGGTCCAGCATGTCTTCCCCTTATCTCCATTGGACATCCTGTCCGTCGCTCACACTGTCTGAGAGACACTTCCTGGGTAATACATTATATATAACAGCCACAGAGCTGCTTTCCGTCGGAGCGAACAAGCGACTTCACCCCGCAGCAAGAATGAGGTAATTTCATAGCAGTTTTGACAACTCCTTCATCTACGGGTTTGCTTGTTTTTTGTTTTTTGTTTTGTTTTCTTAACTTTAATAACCTGTAAGGAACTACTAAGACAATTGCCTGGGTTATTATTATAACGTCTGTGTGTGTGTGTGTGTGACAACTGCCTGGCTAGTTGTAATGTGGCTATGCTAAGCTAATGGTTGTCAACAAGCTAGCTAGCTTACCCTGTTATGTTACTGGTGGTTCGTGTTACAGAACTGGCTAACCCAGTAACGTTTGAGCTCGTAAACATGTTAGGTGACTGTCTAGTTATTTAGTCTATCTGTCTATATGCATCTGTATATCTGTATCTATTTGTCTAGTTATTAGTTAAGTTATAGCTAGCTGGCTAACCTGTTATGTTACTGGTTGGTGTTACAGCTGTGTTGAAGAACTGGCTAACCCAGTAACGTTTGAGCTCGTAAACATGTTAGGGGACTGTCTTAGTTAGTCATTTGGTTGTGTATAATATAACTAGGTTATCTCTAGATAGTAGTAAGTTAGTTGTCTTTGTGCTATCTGTCCAATAACAGTCAATAAGATAAGATGTCTCGAGTCCTGACAGCTACAGACAGACAGAGCAGAACTTGTCAGAGTATTTGACTTGCTAATGACTTTTTCTTTGTCTTGCTACAACAAGTTGAAGAATAACTTTTTGTCTTAAAGATAACCTTGTCTCAGTGCTATCAGCAGGATGTTTTGACCTCACTCTGTGTGATAGATACACTAGCTATTGATAACAGTAGCTACCTAGCAATAATTATGTTTTCATTTCAGGGTGATCCTTGACAGATTTTTTCTTATTTTTCTTTTATCGTCGATTCTCTGACATTTTGCTACCAAGTTAGCCCCAGACATATACAAATACAAAACGCACAGATGTTGCAAAATGTTACTGTAGGGGTTTGGCTGGCCAACGTCCTTTCAGTCTGAGCTAAATGTATCTCTCTGTGTTGGACATCAAATACTACATCAAATACTAACTAGGCTTATGTAAAAATGTGTCTTGTATGTTCCTAAGTCAGTCAGCACTGAGGTCATTGTGAGTCAGAATTAGCCTGGCTGATACTGTGTGTCACCGCCCTGCATTTCAAGCACGCAAGGTACTGGGCCTACAACAATGGGTCAAGGCACACAAGAAAAGTTATTATCAGACCTGGATATCTGCCGAATATTGATTTTTGTCTGCACCTTGCATAACGAGTCCCCACTGAACATAATAGTCAACACATTGTAGCAGGACTCTTTTTATAGTTGAGAAATATCTTCACATTGATGACAATAGTTGACCCAGTCTGCTTTCAATTCCCAGTCTGTCTGCTTCCAAAACCAGGAAACATTGCGTATGTTGATGACACAGGCAATATAAAGTGTGGATCATGTGTCACAAAATGATGTTGGGCCAAAAACCATATCCAGGTCTCTAATCTGTATTAATCTCAATTCCACTGGGGACAAATTGTGAAAGAGATTAGGTGTCTGGATGAACCCACGCCACCCATCTGAATAAACTCACAGTTTGTTCATGTAATATTAATATTAGGCCTAACCTTATTTGTACACATTCTAATGGCAGTATTCGTTTCCTGAAATTAAGTTGCGTCAATGGGGGTTTAGTCATATTGCAAGACTTGAGTTCAAGGCATTCTAGACACTCACACAGACACGCAAACAATGTTCCCTCCGAGTCCTTACCACGAGTGTGCTGCCCTACTTGCATTTCTCCAAATGGCGAGTGAGTCACTCACCTTTGGAACAATAAAATTCAAGTGCATTATTCGAGGCAGGACGTGTGTGGACTGTTCACAATGAAAGCTTATTTGAGTGTTTTCCCAATGGTGAGTCTTAGCTGATTCCTGTAGGCTAGATCATTTTGGACTGCTTATTAAATAGTTTTAGTTTGTGGATCATAAGAGAGGCTCAAGTCAAATGCTTTAAATGCGCCACTCAGCATATCAAAGGCTTTTTTCCTTTTTCTGCCTATCAATTTTGCAATAGCTGAGACGGTGCTTCTTCTCCAAGTAGGCTATGTTTGCCAGCTAGGCATAAACGTTCAGGTGGGCTTGTGTTGTTGAGTGCCATAAGCTGCTAATTTCATTTATGCTCCTTTAACAGAATTAGTCTAATGAATAAACCAAGGCTGCATTTCTTTTTTGGGGGGTTAGGGTTATTGTCAATGGTCATTGGTTACAACAATCGTCATTACATTCAACATATCACAATCAACTCAGTTCCTATGACCAAAGTCTTTTTTTCTTTTTTATATTAAGTAAAGTAAAGACAAAACAAAAACAAACAAAGAAAAAGAAATAGCGAGTGAACTTGGGGAGCTTTCATCTTACATATGACAGATTAGAATAGAAAATTATTAGAAAATAGTGAAAATAAACAAAATGACATCACCCTCTCATGTTCTTTTAACAGTTCAACAGAAATCTGACCGTACAGGTTTAACGTAACCAAGGCTGCATTTCGTTCGAAAAAGTTGCTCTCTGTGCGCCTATCCAGTTGTCCCCCATTCCTAAAGGGGAGTGAAGGAGGGCAGAGGGGAGGAGACAACGTTTTGGTATGAAAAGCACCCCATTGTGCTAATTTGCTCGAGGACATCATTTAAAACGAATGCATCACTGACACTTTCCTCCCTGCTCTTTCTCTCTAGGTATATATATCTATGGGAAGGAACATGAAGCTTGCCCCTTGAACTCAAGGAAGGACTTAACCATGACATAACACAAAAGCCTCCGTGGAACAATCTAGTTAATTTTTGTTTTGTTTGTTTTGTTTTAGTTTTTTTGTCTTGTTTTCCATCCTGCTTGCCTGTTCCACCTCTCTCTGTGATGGAGTACAAATATAGGATCATGTGGCATTTTCCATTTGGCTGAGACAGTTTTTTTTTTTGTCATCTTACTGCTGTAAAGTCTGCTCGTCTCCTAAAGGTTGACCGTGTCACGCCGCTCTCCTGCCAACCACATATCTCAGAAGCGAGCAACACTTATCTATGAAGGTCTCCCACAAGACCTGCACTTTTAAGTATTAATTATTATTTGACCAGCACTTTCCGCACAATATTCCACAGCAATCTTGTGCTAAGTGAATTGCTATAGCCTCCTTGCAAGAGCAAGGTGTGTTCATTCATGTCTGTCTGATTCATACATAAAGTTTATGTTTTAGATATTTGAATTATATCAGTTGTGTTTTGATTTGTTATTTAATTTTGTGATCTGTGTGAGGCTGTAGCTCCCTACTCTAAGTTGCAGTGTGATATTGAATCTCACACTAAGATCTTGAACTGTAATTGAAGAATTTTCTTAACCATACTTTTACATCTTTATATTATATGCATTCTGTTATGTCTCTAGTATAAAAAAAAGTTAATTGTTGTTTTTTTGTTATTGAATTGGATGTTTACAAGTGCTGTCCGTCCATTGTTCTAAGGTTGACAATACCAAGCAAATCTAGAAACTGACAGCACTTTAGAACAAGTCAGACAGTGTCTGGACAGATAGGAGATCCTTCAGGCTGATATTGAGACTGATATCTACCAAGTCTGGTGCTTTTTGGATCGACACACTAAAGAGAAGAATCTCCTGTTCATCGGGAAATCTCACAGATGGATTTCCAGCACCAAACTCTTGGATATGTTTTAGTTGTATTGCCTGCAAAATGTAAGCACGGAAGTGGAAGAATTGATTTTGAGGAGCTATCAAGGATAAAGATAGAACATCTGTTTGATTTTTAAGACAGACAGACAGACTTCCTTGAGTCATAGTTCTTCCATTGGACTGTTAGTATGACACGCTAAAAAGGTGATGATCAGCAATCAGTAACTTACTCACTAATTCCATCCTACACACGACCAACTGTATGACACTCTCACACCGTCCGTCCGCTGGGAACAAACTGCACACCCAAAACGTGAGGGTGTGACGTACTTTTACCTGCCAACTCCCTGGCCAGGACTTGTCCCTGTCCCTCCGACACTTAACGATGCGTTCCCCAGACCCCCCCATTCCGTCCCCAGCCGAGGCCCTCCTTCACGGCCAGTTTGGGGGCTGGGGGACAGGGAGTAACAGCAACGGTAACAGCTGCCCCAACAGCCCTGGTGGTCCTGGGAGCCTCTCCCCCTCTCCTAGCCCCACCTTGACCTCTTCCTCCAACTATGCCCTGACCCTCACCCCCACCCATATCCACGTCCAGCGCCTGTCCCCACGGCCAGGCAAGGAGGCCCGTCTCCTGCTGCCCCTGACGGAGCTGGCAGGGTGCAGCTGCCCCCGTGCCCCGGCGCCCCCCCTCCTGGTGCTGTATTGGTACCCCCCCGGAAAGCGGCGAAAAGGGGTGTCGAGGAGGAGACAGGTGAGGGCGTACCTGGCGGAGAGCAGGGCCGATGCCGAGAGGTGGTCGACAGCTGTACAGTGTTTGCTCAGAGGAGTGAATGTCAGCACTGACACAGGTGAGTGTTACTGTTCCATTGGTGATACACGTGTGTAGTGTGTACATACATACAGTTCCAATTGTGAGGCTTAAGGTTATTGTGTGTGGGTGGTCCAAAGCTGTATTCTTCTTATTATTATTATTATTTAAAAAATAAATGTATTTTAAAAAATATAAATCATTGGCACAGTGTCATAATGACAGAGAATTGTGCTCGATCAGCAGCCTGGACAGCATCGGCTACTGGGGTATTGCTGTATTGATTCATGTTTGTGAGAATAATTCACTTAATTACATTTACCCTAAACCCTCTCCATAAATATCAGATTTTCTTTATTTAGGCCTATTGGTCATGCAAGGTGATTTGATGTCCTCTTGATTATGAAGGGTAGAGGAAACATAGTATGTAGGCCACTTTTAAGTGGGCTATTTTACAAGGACCGAGACATACTAGGCCTACATCATGCTGGCAGTGGCCATATTATAACAGGTTGATAAAGGTCTAGCCTAGACTAAAGTATGTTGTGTTGTACCATGCAACACATTAATTTTGGCCATGTTGTAACAGATTGATTGAGGCTGCTGTATTTTTGTCATGTTGTTGATAAGGAATACTGTAAATGCTGCTTTGAGGGAATTGGGGTTCAACATAATATGATTTTCCATGTGTGTTTGACCATCTGTTGTGTGTGTGTGTGTGTGTGTGTGTGTGTGTGTGTGTGTGAGTCTTTCCTCTAATTTCTCTCTCTCGCTCTTATCTGTCCTGCACACACACGGTCGGTATCATTCTGTGTCAAACGTAGAGACAGAGAGGGTGGGTTCTCTCTCCACCCTTCCCACACCACAGCAGCATCCCTCCCCACTGCCCCCCGCCCCAGCAGATAGCAAGGCCATGCTCAATGTTTACTGTGTGTGTGTGTGTGTGTGTGTGTGTGTGTGTGTGTGTGTCTTTCACACGCTCTGTTTACCCTCTGTCTGTTTGATTCTATCTCTCTCTCGCTGTCTCGCTCCTTGTTTCACGCATCAATTTCCCTCTGCCTCTCACATTAGTTTCCTTTGTGTCTCTCTCCCTCCGTCGTTCTGCATCCATCTCCTTCCTGTCTCCTTCCTTTCTCTTATCCCTCTTGTCTTATCCACCACCCCTCTTCTTATTTCACCCACTTTCCCAATACACCCCTCTGTCTACTTCTCTTCTCCCTCCCTCCTTCTCTTTGTTTAATCCTCGCTGTCTATATCCTAGTAGCCATCACTCTTTCTACATCTATATGCCCCTAATCTGTCCCTACGTTCATCTGTCTCCCCTCTTTCCTTTCCTTTTGTCTCGTCTCGCTCCCCTGCTGTCGTCTGCCTTCCTCTTCCTCTCTTCTCGTCCTCTCCGTCTTTTCTCCGCCTTCATAACACCATCGACCTGTATGTCTCTGTATGTCTCTCCCTCGCCGCCATTCCTCTCTGTACCACCTAGACAAACCTTGTAACCCCTCGACACGGCCCTGTAGTGGCTTATTTACTATTGGTTGAGTACAGTGAATTTCGGGGGAACCGTTCAGTAGTCTAAAGAAGCTTCCGCTCGTCTCCTCTCCATCCTCGCGCATTTTGAAGTCACGTGAGGTCGATATACGACCACAAATAGGGATGCAGAAAAGGGATGTGAGGAGGAGAAGAAGAAGCCTGTTTAGACTACTGTGAGTCTTGAGCCGTCACTTTATCCACGTAGGTGCTGCTTTGCGATCCGTAGACAATAGTTAAAACAGCAGAACACAGTATACTCTGTTCTGAGATCTCCCTTGAATGATAGCCTGCTGCGGCCTCACCCTATCCTGGACATGGAGTGTTTCATTTTTTTTTTATTCTAGATGAAATGGCAACCACTAAATTATTAAGCTAATTGATTTGGCAGCTGGTGTTAGTTACATGAATGAACATAACTATATTTGGTCTGACGGAGTCCCTCCTTTTGAGATGATATGAAACAGTGCATCAAGTGGTCACTCGAGGTCCAGGGTTTGGATACACGGCGTGCTTATTATTATGGCATTGCTTTTATGTCCCAAATGGGTTTGTTGTTGTTTATGACCAGTTTCTGATGATGTAGTGTTTGGTGTATGTTACACACCTGTTGGAATATTGACTCATTGGTTTCCATGGAGATGAGGGGCCCTATTATGCACTTCTTAACTTGCCGTCTTAAGTCTTAATTAAGACGCACCGCCAGGTTAAGACCTACCGCCACCCTTATTATGCGCTTCATACGCGCTACTGCTATTATGCAGGTGTCGCTAGGCGCCCACACATAAGACGTAAGACTCCCGTGCATATATTACTCATTGTGGGAGTGTTCATATGTTAATGAAGTGCGCTAGGCGCCCCTGCTATTATGCGATCTGACTTTGCGCCAAGCGCTAAGAAGTGGTTTGAAAAGTTCTTAGGCACTAGACTTCATGCACGTTTTGAAACACGAGCGCGCCTCCGCGGTTTCAAAACGTGCATGAAGTCTAGCGCCTATGAACTGCATAATAGCATAGCGCTTATGACTTAACGCAGCCGGTTCTTAAAGGGAATGGCACCTAGCACGCTGATTGGGTTGATTGAGAAGACGCCCAAAACACACCCATGACTAATTTCTGGGCTTAGCGCCGGGTCTTAGGCGCCCACTACCGCACGCATAATAGCAAAGTGGCCTTGACCAAGCCTCCACGTCTTAAGTTTAAATCTACCGCCTCGTCTTATTGCTTAAGACTTATGAAGTGCATAATAGGGCCCGAAGTCTTGTAGTTCTAATGGAACTTCTCTGTCCACAGAAATCAGCAGGAGCCTGCTGCCCAGGCCCCGACGGCTGCTGCTATTGGTCAACCCCTTCAGTGGGAGGGGCCAAGCCATGCAATGGTGTCAGAGCCACATTTTACCAATGATCCGAGAGGCTAACATCAGCTACAACTTGATACAGACAGGTAAGGTAACACACACACACTCACACACGCACATAGTAGCCTAACAACAGCTGGAACCTGATACAGACAAGTGAAATACAGTACACAGTATCGCCAGCTATAACCTGATATAGACAGGTAACTCATACCAACGCGGACACAGTAACCACAACCTCAATGAGACAAATATGGGACACATGGGCCGCATACACACGCACACACACCAGTCCAACTGTAATCTATACTCATCTGTTCTTCCCCTCTCCTCTCTGCTTTTCCTCTCATCTCGTCTCTTCTCTCCCTCTCCTCCTCTCAGAGCGTCAGAACCACGCCAGGGAGCTGATCAGGGAGCTCTCCCTCCACGAATGGGACGGCATCATCATCGTCTCCGGAGACGGCCTGCTGCATGAGGTTTGTAGAGAGAGGGGGGGGGGGACACGGATGGTCTGTGCGCGTCCGTGTGTGTGTGTGTGTGTGTGTGTCTGCGCGTGTGAAGGAAGGTATATGTAAGTGCGTGTGATGTAATGTGAGATGTAAAGTGTTTGTTTGAGCTTTATACAGATAG
This sequence comes from Nansenia antarctica, assembly GCF_963989245.1. Classification (NCBI taxonomy): domain Eukaryota; kingdom Metazoa; phylum Chordata; class Actinopteri; order Argentiniformes; family Microstomatidae; genus Nansenia; species Nansenia antarctica. The sequence continues at coordinate 6,162,849 of NC_137680.1, read as the reverse complement.
CAGACAATGTGTCTGTCTGTCTGTCTGTCTGTCTGTCTGACTGCTCTTGTGCCTCTGTCCCACAGGTGACTAACGGTCTGATGGAGCGGCCTGACTGGGAACAAGCAATAAAGACTCCCGTGGGCATCCTGCCCTGTGGCTCTGGAAATGCCCTCGCTGGCGCCATCAACCACCACGCAGGGTAATACACATACACACACAACTTCTTGAGTTTGCTGAGATGGGTTTTTTATTCTAATCAAACTTAAACTTTAGACTTTTGTCCCAACAACATTTCCATGTGATATCTCTTATCCCGCTCATTTGTCTGTATCAGCTGTTTTCGTCAAGTCATTGTGACTGATAGCTGCTATCTCTCTCTCTCTCTCTCTCTCTCTCTCTCTCTCTCTCTCTCTCTCTCTCTCTCTCTCTCTCTCTCTCCTGTATTATCTCCCCCCCCCTCCCCCCCCCCGGTCAGCTATGACATGTGCCTTCGTGAGTCCCTCCTCCTCAACTGCTGCTTCCAGCTGTGTCGGGGCGGCGTGAAACCCATGGACCTGGTCTCCGTGACGACCAGCCCCGCCCCCTCTCAGAACGGCCGCCCGTCCGGTCCCAGAAGGCTGTTCTCCTTCCTGTCCGTGGCCTGGGGCTTCGTGTCTGACGTGGACATCGAGAGCGAGAGGTGTGTGTTTGTGTGAGAGAATGAGAGTGTGTGATGTTTGTGTGTCATTTTACTCCTCCTCTCTGTATTGTGACTCCTTCATCCATCCATGTTCAGAAGTACTAAGTCATTCGTTTACCTGTCTTCATGCAAAAGACGAAGTTGACTATTAATTAATCTTGTTCTAAATATCCCTCAATCCATGTTTTTTCCAGGTATCGGGGTCTGGGCTCGGCACGGTTCACGCTAGGCACCCTGGTGCGCTTGGCCTCCCTGCGCTCCTACAAGGGCCGCCTGTCCTACCTGCCCCCCTCCGTCATCACCGCCTCCCCGGACGCCAGCCCGCCCCCCCAGCGCAGACCCCTCTCCCGCAGCATCACAGAGGGCCTGGAGGGATTCTGCCGGACCCCCATCCACCGTACCTGCTCCGACATGGGCCTCGCCGAACAGCGGAGCCTGCGGAGGATCGACGGGGAGCGGGAGAGAGTGAGGGAGATGGAGAGGCAGAGAGAGAGGGAAAGGAGGAGAGAAAGGGCCAGGGGAGGAGGAACGGGGGTGGTCAGGGCGAGTAGTTTAGCGGAAGACAGAGAGAGGGAGAGAGAGGGGGAGGGAGAGGAGGAAGAGAGGTCAGGGGGGAGTTCGGTGAGGTCGGGGACGAGTTCGGAATCGAACGAAAGGGACGAGTGTAGTATGGAAAGGGAGGAGGGATTAGCAGGGAACAAGGAAGAGAATGGAAGGGGGGGAGAGCAGGACTCGAGTGAGATGGAGGAGGAGGAGGAAAGAGGAGGGAGGGACGGGGGAGGCAGCAGTTGTTCGGCGGAGGGAGTGATGGAAGCCAAGGAGGTGGGGGAGGGGTACGGGGTTGATATGGGGCGAGAGGAGGAAGAGGATCCCGAGAGGTGCTTCCCCTACCCGGATAACCTCCAAGAGGCCAGACAGGCGATACGTAAGAACTCGGCCCCTTCCAGCCAGATAGCCAATGCTATCTACAACCAGCCCCTCAGGCAGGAGGCAGACCCTGTGGGCAGAGCTACGTACGGGCCAGAGGAGATGGACCTGAGTGGTACTTACTTCCAGAGAGAGCCGTACCCACTGGATATTGCCCGGGAGCGATCCCTCACCATCTCCTCTCCCTTCCGCCACTCGCCCTTCTCCTTCAAGTCCAAAAAATCCCTGGACCAAAACCAGAACGCCTCCTCCCGACCCAGACCCCTCTCCCTCCTCCACCACCCCCACTCCAACTCCCTCCCCCCCATGTCCTCCCTCTCTCTCTCTCTTTCTCCCACGCCGCCATCCTCCCCCTCCTGTCCCCCCCCCCACGCCTCCTCTTACTTGGCCCCGCGCCCCAACACCCCGAACTCCACCTCCCCCTCCCCCTCGTTCCGCTCCCCCTCCCCCTCGTTCACCTTTGATCTCGCCGACCCCGCCGGAGCCCTGAAGAACAACCGCCCGCCCGTCTACCTTCCCTTCAACCCCCCTAGAGACGACCTCCTACCCCCTCTGGACCAGCCCATCCCCACCCGGGACTGGGTCACCATCGAGGGAGACTTTGTCCTAGTCCTCGCCATCTACCAGACCCACCTCGGGGCAGACCTCCTCGCGGCTCCGCAGGCGCGCTTCGACGACGGCCTGATCCACCTGACCTTCGTGCGGGCGGGGATCTCCAGAGCCACCCTGCTCAGGCTGTTCCTGGCCATGGAGAGGGGGGCCCACCTGTCCCTCAGCTCCCCGTATGTGAGCCATGTCCCAGCCAGGGCGTTCAGACTGCAGCCCCTCTCCCCGCGGGGGACACTCACCGTGGACGGGGAACTGGTGCCCTACGGACCGCTACAGGCACAGGTGAGGGAATGGAAAGGAAGGAGAGGGAGAGGGAGAGACGTTGTTTTGTCATAGGTCCATCCTTATATTATTCATTCAATATCCAGCATCTTTCTAGTTTCTACCACCAGTCAGGCAGTTTGACTTTGTACTGTGTAGGTTGTCTGATTTATAAATAATTTTAACACCCACAAAAGAAATGGACATTTATGATACAATGGCTTGGGGAAACTATTCAGAATCTAGTTCTGGCCAACTGTAGAGAGGAGGCAGGAATGGATGTAGACAGATGAGTGGGAGAAAAACACAGAGGGAGACTGGTACAACTGGTACAGGATGGGGTGATTTACTGGAGGGCTTGCGAAGTCAAGAGAGTGTGAGAAATGGTGGTAGAAAGATGCGCCTTCTTAAGCGCTTCAGTGTTTGTGAGCCCCCAAAGTAGTGTGCCTACTCTAGGGTTAGGGTTAGGGTTTATTGATGTGCTTACTAAAGATTTAATTTCTTTTGACTTTGTGTACTATTTATTTACCCCTCTGTTGTATTATATCATCATCATCGTTAGGGATGCTCCGATTTATCGGCCACCGATTTAAATCGGCCGATTTCACTCCAAATGACTCGATCGGTGATCGGTAAAAATGGCCGATCGCAAAAACCGATCTTTTTTTTTTTTTTTTTTCCCTGGGGAAGACAGATAACTGAACAGAAAACATAGGAGGACGTAACAGTATGTAAACCATGAAGGCCACGTTTATGATGTCTTTTATACAGCCATATCGACTGACTTGGGCTTCAGGCCCTAACTGGGTGATAGGCCAGACTTTTACTATGCCATAAAAATGGGTCTGCGTTTGCTTGGTGCCTAATGGATCAAAACTTTTGTCTAAAAAGCAAAAAATATGTAGGCTATCCAGTCAGTAGGCCTACAGTTATGTATTTTTTTAAAAATCGGTATCGGTATCGGTATCAGTTGATCTTGAGGAAAAAAATCGGTGATCGGTATCGGCCCCAAAAATCCAGATCGGAGCATCCCTAATCATCGTCATATCTATAGTCATATCTATAGTCATATCTGCTATCTTACCGCTTCATTGCTTGTTGCCACGCACAGCTTATCTTACCAGTGGTTAATGTGTTTGTTGTCTGTGTCTCTCCATTTCCCATAGGTCCATCCTTCCATGGCACGGCTCATCGTTGGCGACTCGGGAGCGAAGATGACCCAATTCTAACCAGGGGATTGGTTGAGCTGATAAGGCGATATGGCTCATTCTCTTTGGAATTACATAATCTCTGTAGCTATCTACATTTTCTCTACAGAGAGAAAGAGGGTGGAAAGAGGGTCGCTGCTTTTCTGGGGTTTAGTGAAAGGGATCACCCACCGAGCTGCATGTCGAGTAGGACACGGATAGAGGGATTATTAGCGAATGTGAAAAACTGATTAGTAATGCTCCTCGTCACAAAGCTGTTGGATTACGCTCCGTTTACCCTGAAAAGCGTGAAAACTGCACAGCCTGCAGGGAAAGAAAGAGGGGGAAAAAAAACAAGTGAATGTGTATGGAAGTGTGTTTATGCCGTGCACGTGTGTGATGTGTACATTCTAGTATGCACACACCCAAAAAAACAAACACCTTACCTGACCTTGCCTTACTGAGATGGAAAGATCAAAGAAACTAATCAGAACTGTAACTACGGATGTTCTAGAGATAGAATATCTTCAAAGGTAGCCACATCCTTGTGCAATTGTGGATTCCCCCACAACCCCACCACCACCTCTTTCCATCTCAATTTCTCCGTCCCTGTATGATGCCTTATCTGCCACTGGACTTAAAGTGCAACTCCTGTGACTTTTGCCCTTTCTTACTTACATAAGAAACCTACATCTCCTTACTTGGCTAATCTCTGTCCATGTTTATCAGATGGTCCATCCGTCCACTACAGGAAAAACAAAGCAAAGCTTTGTAACACTGACAAGGCAATATTAGTAGATCTAAGAAATGTCAGTACTGCTACTTATGTGCATCAAATTTCAGTGAACAGAGAATGTGTTTATTAGCAACGCCACATGACTATTACTCATATGCCAGTAAAGTTAGAACAACACTGAAAGATAAAGCTTTTCACGGGTATTACTGTAGTAGATCTGTAATATGGGACTGTTGAACAGTGGCCATCGTGGTGTGTTTTGCATTTGCCTGTTTTTCTTAGCAAAAGGGTGCATGATGATGATGATGATGATGATGACGATGATGATGATGATGCTTGTGATGCTGTAACAGAGAAAAACAGAGGATTGCTTGAACAAAGTAAGTTTGTCAGTGGTTTTATGTTTTTCACAGAATCTTCTGAAGTTCACATGTAGCCCCAGAACACTGGTTGTTTTCAGAAATGATCACTACTTGTATGAGTGAACTGCCTTTGAAATATTTTTTTACATACCTCCATTGTTGTCAATTCTGGAACCTGAAGATTTATCTGTGGATCAATTCTGGAGTGTTTTGAATAAGAAAATCAGAACACAAATATTTAGATTGGGTTGTAGCTAATGTTTTAAAGGAACCAGATTAGTCTTGTGATGAAAAGCAGAAACGTTCCTTTGTCTTTTGTGAGATAAAAATCATTAATGACCACATGACAGATTATTGATGACCCTTTTGAGGACTTGACCGGTCACAGGCAATGTGGTGCCTCCCCACTCAAATCATACATGGGGGAAATGTGGCTGAACTACGTATGGTCTTCACACGTTGAATGTGTTTTAGTCAACCACAAAAGCATACCCTTGCTTACATTTCTGACGAGAACAACACGATGAGCAATTTAATGAGCTTGTATTCAATCAGTTTCTTGAGTGCCCTGGGCTGTTTTAGCCACAGTACTCACAGCGCCTTGATATGGATTGGTCATGTCTGAGTAACTCGAGACCTTTGTGTTCTTTTACCTGCTGATTTTGTTTGGTCCCTATAGACCCCAGCTATCCATCCCTGGTCATGGAGGATAAACATTGCAGGTAGCCTTGAGTTCCAGACAACTAGGCATTCCTATAGTGTTGTCCGCCCCCTGGCAGACCACAGTGCAGGATATGTAGGCCTATATACAGACCAAGCTTACCTCTAATGGCCCGGAGGAGAAGAGGAAATTAAACACAACTTTAGAGACTGGATTATGACGACAGTGCATTATGAAATAGAAGTCTTTAGAATTTTTTGGAGAAAAAAAATATTACAAAACTGTTTACTCTCAATTTTACGAGACTTAGTTGTGGAAATATAAACCTGATAGACTGCTTATTGTCTATGACCAGGGTTTGGACCATAATATTTTTGAGCAATTTGATATGACAATGTGTGTGTGTGGAGGGGGGTGTCCCCTTTCTTGATAATGCCAGTAAGATGAATTGTCTATAGTTGATTTTGCCTGTAATAAAATTTTAATTATTACTAAAAATAAAAATATATAATATACATATATATAATGTACAGTTCATAGTTATGTAAGATGAATTGTCTATAGTTGATTTTGCCTGTAATAAAATTTTAATTATTACTAAAAATAAAAATATATAATATACATATATATAATGTACAGTTCATAGTTATGTATGGTTTAAAATGTATTGTTTCTCTTCTTAAAAGAATAAATTTAACTTTGCAAGTTAGTCTCTGAAGCAAATCCTCTAATCCCTGTTTTTGTTTCCTGAATACCCAACATGTTCTTTTCTTTTCAACAGTAAATCAGGAAAATCACAGCTGTTCACGTGCCATTGACTTGCTTTCATGTCCTAAGAGTGTAAACATAACGTAATCAGCAACATTCTTGACATAGTTATCTCAGACACCATTGTTTAAAACATGACATAATAAACACAGTCATATGTCTCCTATTCTAATCACTCCTAGTACAATGATGGACAACAAAGTCGATGTCTCACTTTTTCCTCCTTTTCCTCCTCCCCCCTCTCTCCCTCTTGAACTAATCTACCCCTGCCATGGTATCTTATTATGCCCCCTTCCCCTCCTCCTCACATACCCTTCCTTTTCCCTCTCAGTCCTTCTGAAATGGTCTCAGTCCTTCCTTTCAATATCTGACTATTGCCAGATATGCCATTCCCTTGTCAACCAGGACCAGCTTCCTTTGGGTACAATAGATTGGTTGGTAGCAATAGAGAGTGGTAATTTTGCTTCCATGTGTCAACCACATACTGTGATCACCTCAAGTAATGGAAGGACGCTCTCCCACTTCACTCGTGTAGTCATTATGCTCATTGGGGTCTGTGGTATGTATAAACACAGCTGTGGTGGCCATTTTGGAGGGCAAACTAATACAGGTGCAAGTGTTGTACTTATATGTTGTCTTGGCCCAGTTTGTGTTGTGTAGAACTGACAGTAAGTCCCTTGTGTAAGACATGTGGAATCTGAAATGATTGGAAAATCATGGCTGTGAAGCTCAACATTGACCTTTGATAAGGTGGGTGGAATTTACAAAAGACTCACCGGCGCCCCCCTCCCCTCTCTGGAAGAGCTGTACAACACACGCTGTCTCAGGAAGGCCTCCAAGATCTCCAGAGACCCAACCCAACCCACCCTGGGTACGTACACTTTGCCCGGCTGCCCTCGAAAAGGCGGTACAGGACCATGGCCGCAAGGACAAACAGACTGAAGCACAGCTTCTACCCCAGGGCCATCCAGGCCCTGAACACAGCAAAGACCTAGGTTCTGGGCCCTGGACAGTCTGGACGGATTGATGGCAGCTGCTGGACTGAAAAAAATCAGGTGTAGTGCTGAGGCACAAATATGTACATTTCAAGCCTGCAAACTGCGACACTTTAAATGAATGTGCAATAACACTATGTGCAATATGACAACCCTAGTCGTCTATCTGTACAGTATAGTGGATAGTGTGCATAGCCTTTATTTATGTAAACCAGCTCCTTCCCTTCTTGTCTTTTTTAGTTTTTTTTTCTTTCCTAGCACCAGGGGAGCCACCCCTCCTAAATGTCGTTGTTTGGTACCTGTACTATAGCAATGACAATAAAGACCATTCATTCAGTTGACGCTTGATCCTTTACCCATGATAGTTCAGAACGTGTGTCAGCCAGTAAAAAGAGAAAGTGGGAAACTTTTTAAAAAAACTAAAAAAAACTGAAGGAATGTATTTTTAAAATTATAATTTGTGTGTAGATCCTGAGAGACACTACCCTAAGTGTTGCTCTCTGTCCCATAAACAGAAAAAATAAATAAATAAAAGCAATCTCCCCGTCCATCTTGGCTCAAATCAACGTTCCGAAATGGCGCACTCCTGAAAGTCCCTTACAAGCATGGCCGCTAGGCGCAGACGATTTTGTCTTCCGACTAGTCTAACAAAAAAAGTTGTCGTCATTTCCGGTACCACCACCACCTCCTTTGTCTGTGCCCCAGGTTTCGCTACGCAGGCTGGTTATTTATTTATTTCCTTTTTTATTTTTGAGGATATATTTACATATATATCCATTTATTTTCGGTTATTGAATGACAGTCGACTCTGAAATATTTATGCCTAAAAGCAAAGCGCCAAAAATGGACGAGCTGGACTACAGTGAGTACAAAGTAACGTCTCGTAGCAACACCACCACCACTATGTTCACATAGCCTAGCCAACAGCTAGCAGCAGGAATTTCACAACAGTTGTTTTCTAAAAGAAATTAAACTAAACCCATTGTGTCTTTTAAGAAGGCCATACATGACATGGTTGACATCTCATATTTTGTTATCCAGTGTTAATCTATATTCAGATGATGCCTATTCGCAATGTAACGCATAAGCTAACTATGCTAACAATTGGCTGGAAAAAAAGCTGGCTAGCTTAGCTAAAGTTGGCGTTGCCATGCCAAAGAACGACTCGCGTCTCAACCATTCTAAGGCCTCATAAGTACATGGTTAGCTTTCATTATAGTACCCGATCATTTGATGTTTTTACGTGGAATAAATAACCCCGTTCTTGTCCAAGAAACCAAACAATTATCCATCTATTCATCTATTCATCTGCCTCTGGGGGCGGGGTTGTTGTTGACCAGCAGCAGCTGTCAGATCGTGACGTTAGAATTATAAGGTTCTATCTCCATTTTTGTCAAAATTGAGTTTTTTTTTTTAACATAATCTGATCCATTAGGTGTTGATTAATGCCTGTGTGGTGTTATTTTTAAAATGTTGACATTTTTGAGTTAGTAATTCATAAAATACAAAGGTTCCATCTCACAAAACATAATGGAATGTAAAAACTTTGACGCTCAATATCTCTGAACTGCCCTAAACGGAGAAAGAACCTTATAATTCTAAGCTCACGATGAATGAAACTCCTAGGCGGGCCTGGCTAAGGGTCCTTAGTAGTAGGAAAGATCACTGATATTGGCTGGTCAGTGGTCACTCACTGCACAAACCACTGAGAACTGTAGTTTTCATTATTTATAATAATCCAATAAATCGACTGTTGTCAAAAATCTGATGCTTAACGAGGGGGTTAAAGGGACAGTCACAGTGCTTGTCTTTTACAATCATTGAGGATGTTGAGGCCTATAGGTGGAAATACACAACCAATAGCAGCAGTGGTTTGTGGTTTGCTTCTCTCTACACTACTATTGAGCTCTGAAGACATCTGATTGATAAACGTTCTGGAGTAAACTGTCTCTCTCTAAGTGGTGTCTGATGAGTTAGTGCTACGTGCTTCTGTGCAGGCAACCTGTGATTCAATACAACAACAAAATAACCTTAATTCTCACTGTCACCAACTAGCTAAAGTCTCTCATTTCCGACCTCAGTGTCACATGGCAGAATGTCAGGATTTCAGGGAATGTTTAGAATGAAGCCCTGCAGCCAGAGTGTTTCAGCTGATTGATTTTAAACTTGTTTTTTCTTTGTCACTCAAACAACATGTCACTCGAATTATTTCACAATTCATTCTGTAGACACAGTTGGTATTCTGAGCGCTTATTGATGGTACAGACCGCGGTGGATATTGTCACTGATTTAGGCTGAATGATCCAGCACATCAACATAACATAGCAATGAGACACACATCATCGACAGCCTGATTTTCCACATGCGTTTCCATTTGACCACACAAGCAAAATGGGTGCAGGTCAGTGAGTGGAGAAGAGAGGCAGAGATTTCGAGGGAAATTGAACAATGGTTGGAATATGGAATGGCATGGATCAATATGAATAGTTGTAGTGTTTTGGAAGATGATGTGTTTTGCTCAACTCCACCCCATGCCATCATATTTAATTGGACTATTTAATCAAAATGTTCGCCAACAACAGGACTGTTGTTCCATGATTGTCACTGGTCGGTCGTACTTAATAGGTTCTGTCTAGCAACACAAAGAACGGTATATTGCAGGTATTATTCTAGCATTAATACCAATAACAAGTGGCCTAGGGTGGTCCAGTGGTCTAGCACCGCGGTCTACAGTGAGTGCACACATATGCCCATGTCGGCATGGGTTCGAATCCGGCCCATGCCCCTGCTGACATGACCTCTCTCCCTTCTTCTCCTTACTTTCCTGTCTGTTTTCACTATGCCTGTCCAATAAAATGAAAAATATGAGAAAAAAAGAACTTAAAAAAAGAAAGAAAAGAAAAAAAAACGTAATACCAATAACAATACGTGTGCTCTCCCCCTGTCCCCCCTCTATCCCCCTGTGTAGTCCCAGTAGACCTGAGCCCAGAGGAGCGCTCTGAGCTGGAGGACATCCGCAGGAGGAAGGGCGCTCTGCTGCAGGAGATCCAGAGGCTCAGGGATGAGCTACGGGAGGCCATCATCGAGGTGGAGGGCCTGGAGACCAGCACCGAGGGCAGGTGAGGAGAAGATTACACTCACAACATGGTGTCTGATCAAGGTCTCCGTAGACCAACATGTCACAATGTGTTTAGAATCTATCTAAAAACAACTCACACACTCACACGCTCACACACACACACACACACACACACACACGCATAAACAAATAAACAAACATGTTTTACTGAATATTACCTTGTTATTACGCCCCGTTATTTAGTGTGTTTCACAGTCGTCCCTTGACTGCTCTAGCTGTGAAATGGAGGATTATTCCAGGATGATTTTCTTTTCTTTTTCTTTTAATACACTGATGATTCTAATACACTGATGATTCTAATACACTGATGATGATTCCAAGGAATTAATGTGACAGCTGTGTTTCCAAAAATAACTAATTTGTGTCAGGGTTATGTTGGCATTCTGCAATGTCCTCTCCCTACCTAACAATGGAGGCAAAATGGTTTAGGCACTGTCAAAATGGTGACGTGGGAGTGGAAGATTTCTTGCCATCTGTTTACTTATGGTCACCATATCATTACCACATTGGCATATTATTCATCCTGTCCCTTACAACTCATTCCCCATGCTGTAGGCTTACGAATGTAGGCTTTTATTAGTCAACTCACCTGGTAAAATAAGATTTAAACAGCGATGTCTATGGCGATATGGCCTCCCTCTCTGCTCCATTTGTTCCATTGTCCCCTGAACTGTATGCATTATTGATGCGTTTGTGTTCAATGTGATCCCCTCTCTCTCTCCTCTCTCTGCAGTAAAACCCTACAGAAGAACAGGCATGTGGCCATGGGGAGGAAGAAGTTCAACATGGACCCTAAAAAGGTTAGGAGGAGACATGGCATGTAACCTGTCGCTCGTCTATCACTCTCTCCATTTCACCCCAATACATATCTTACTCTTTTCTTCAACCCTCTGCCACCCACTCCGCTCTCTCTCCCCAAACCTGTCTCATTTCAATGTGTGTGTGTGTGTGTGTGTGTGTGTGTGTGTGTGTGTGTTCTTTCTTATTGTGTGAGTGCAGGGCATAGTGTTTCTGGTAGAGAATGAGTTGCTCAGACACACCCAAGAGGACGTTGCCCAGTTTCTCTACAAAGGAGAGGGCCTCAACAAGACTGCTATTGGAGACTACCTGGGAGAGAGGTACCATCTCTCTTTCTCACCATACACACACACACACACACACACACACACACACACACACACACATACACAACCTGATGATCTCCTTAAATCCTGCCCTCTCTTTCTCACTACCTCTGTTGTTCTGTCCCCTTAGGGATGACTTCAACCTCAAAGTTCTGGCGGCGTTTGTTGACCTCCACGAGTTCACTGACCTCAACTTGGTCCAAGCCCTCAGGTAAGCCCTTCTGAAGCCATCAGTGAAAGGGTTTCCCTATGTCAATCTCCGTCCTCCATTGTCAGTGTTCTGTATCCTGAGTTTGTATTTGTTAGGGTGTAGGTCAAGGTTTGTGGTCAAGTAGGATGAATCACATGAGCCTTTAATAAGAAAAAGAAAAAGATGGTTAACCATTTATTTCAGACTGAAATAAGACAGGGAGACTTGGTCTGTACAGGGAGCATTTCCACTGTCAGTCAGCACAATGATACCGTGGCAGCATGAAACATTTATACAGGGTGTGTTCATAACACAGCCAAGAAACAGTGCTTATTATAAGTGACTTATGGGCTTATCAGTTTTTAGCTTGAAAGCATTTGTCCTTGAGCAGGCTGAGTTGGACCATCCTCTACAACAGTGGTTCCCAACCGGGGGTACGCGGACCCCTAGGGGTACGTGAGGGGATTGCAGGGGGTACGTGGAAAGATTTGGAATTATAATTTATTTCCCTTTCCCAAAAAATAATTAAATATAGTCGTTTCATAAACCTGTTGTTAAAATGGTACGCTGCAACTTAAGTTCCTCCCCGACAGGTAATGACTGTAACACACGCGGTAGTCACGTCACATTTAAATCACGTTCATTTACGTTCATTTACGCGCGCACGTCAGCTAGGCCTGTCAGTATACCGCAAAGATGGACAGATGGCTAAAACGACCAGCTACAGTAACGGTCAGATCAGAGGCAGATCAGACGGTCAGATCAGAGGAAGATCAGACGGTCAGATCAGAGAAAAAAAGAAAAAAAGGACCCCGCTATTATTTGGAAACATATGTTTTGTGGGGATTTACATGTACATCGGCTGATCCACCACAGCCACAGTGCTTTTTCTGCGGCGAAGTCCTGGCTAATAATTCAATGAAGCCAGCCCATTTACAGCGACACCAGAGCACCAAACACCTAGCAACTGTTGGTAAAACTGACGACTTTTTCAAGCGAAAACTGTCAGAGTTCAAGTCAAGTCAGGCTACACTGAAAAAAGCGGCAAGTGTGTCAAGCAAAGCACTGGAGGCGTCCTATGCTGTTTCATTACTAGTGGCTAAGTCAAAAACCCCACATTCAATCGCCTAAGATCTGATTTTGCCTGCCGCTATGATTTTGGCTCAAACTATGCTGGACAAGAAAGCAGCTGACACGCTCAAGTTGGTACCATTATCTAACAATACCGTCTCCCGTCGGATTGATGATATGTCCATAAATATTGTCGGACAAGTGGTGGATAAAATGAAGCAAGCAGGTCAGTTCGCTTTGCAATTAGATGAAATGACCGACGTTAGTGGGGAGGCTCAGCTGCTGGCTTTTGTGCGTTATAAAGAAGAGTCGGACATAAATGAGCATATCTTGTTTTGCAAGACGCTGCCAGGAAAGACAACTGGCGAGGAAATATTTCTGATTATTGACAGCTTCTTCAAAGACAACGATCTGGAGTGGAAATCCTGCAGTCACATCTGTACCGATGGAGCGGCAGCAATGACGGGTAAGGTGCGTGGGCTGCTTGGGCGTGTGATGAAGGTGAACCCCGAAATTAAGTGGATGCACTGTATTATTCACCGGGAGGCACTCGCCAGCAAAAGGATGAGCCCCGAGTTAAGTGCAGTTATGGATGACGCAGTTAAGGTGATTAACTTCATTCAGTCCCGGCCAATGAACCACAGACTGTTTCAAACTCTTTGTCATGACAGCGGGTCAGAGCATGAGCAGCTACTGCTTCACACAGACGTTCGCTGGCTGTCTCGTGGCAAAACGCTGCTGCGGCTCTATGAATTGCGCATCGAGGTGTTTGCTTTCCTGACAGAAAACGACAACCCTCTTGCAGCCCTGTTTGAGGATGCAGTGTGGGTTGCGCAGCTGGCATATCTTGCTGATGTCTTCACTAAGCTGAATGAGCTCAACCTTTCACTTCAGGGCAAGTACTCACACATCCTTAACATGTATGACAAAGGGAATGGATTCATAAAGAAGGTTAAATTATGGGAGAGGAAATGTAAGGATGGAGATGTGAGCTGTTTCCCACTGCTTGATGGCCATCTCGCCACCACTGATGCTGACAGAGGTCCTGTGGTGAAAATAGTTAAAGCACATCTGTCCAAACTTGACACTGACTTCAACCAGTACTTTCATGACATTGAAACAAAGTCAGAAAAACTGGACTGGGTGAGGAACCCATTCAGAGTGAATGACAGGAGCAGCAGCAGCCTTCCTGCAAGCCTGCAGGAAAATCTGATGGACATGTCCTCTGATCGTGGGTTGAAGATGGCACATGCTGACAAGTCATTGACAGAGTTTTGGTGTGATGTTGAAAAGGAATATCCAGTGCTGGGAAAGTGTGCATTGAATGAACTTTTGCCTT
>NC_137680.1:6138819-6146319 GCF_963989245.1 Nansenia antarctica | reverse complement strand
TCTTAATACATCTTATAGTACTCATTCCACCTGTGTTGAACATTCCATTCCTTGTCAAATCGTGTCTGCTGCACACCTAATCTATCCGGAGATGACACAACGCATTTAAGATCACAGATCCTCAATAGATTGATCCATTCCATAATTTTACCGATAAGAAGATTCTTCACTGCTGTTGACTGTCTTTCCTCTCATCCTCGTCCTCCCCCCCGTCTTCTCTGTTCCAGAATCTTTATGACAGCATCAAGAACGAGCCCTTCAAGATCCCTGAGGACGACGGCAACGACCTGACACACACCTTCTTCAACCCCGACAGAGAGGGCTGGCTCCTCAAACTGGGTGAGAGGGTGTTTGTGAGTTTGTGTGTGTGTGTGTGTGTGTGTGTGTGTGTGTGTGTGTGTGTGTGTGTGTACACGTGTGTGTGTGTACACGTGTGTGTGTGTGTGTGTGTGTACACGTGTGTGTGTGTGTGTGTGTGTGTGTACACGTGTGTATGGAGGAGGGGAGAGAGGCCGAGTGTGTGTATGTCTCAAGTGAGCAAGACAACGCCTGGCAGCGCCTGGTGGCGGGATTGGGGTACTACTGGTACCTGTGGGATTGGGGTACTACTGGTCTGAGCTGGGGGTTAAACTCATGGGGTTTTAAGAATTTGACCAAAGAGTACTAACTAAAATTATATGTTTTCTTTGTGTCTTAACAAAACAGCTTTTTAGAAAGACATGTTATGGTTGTCTTAAGATAAGCTGGCTAATATCGTGTGTTTAATACCATTTCTATGAGGCTCACCGACCTTTGCTTTTTTTCTTCTTTTTCTTTTTTTTTTAAATGGCACTGATAAATGTGGTGTGTACTGTGGGCCCTTTTGTACTCTGTTCTCTCTCCCTACGGCTTTGTGCTGTGACGTGCCTGGTCTCCTTCTCTCTCTAAGGTTTACAGTAAGGGCCACGATACACTGGGCTATGCGTTCAGGCAATTCTGCCAGGCAATTGTTTCTAAGAGTGCAATAGGTATGACTCGACTCTTAGTTGCCAGGCAATATTGCCTCAGACACTTTGCCATTGTGTCGCTGCTGGCCTTCAGACTGCCATTGCGTGATGGTGAAGTAGACAGCCCTAGTCACACCGAGTCTTCACTGTCTCACTCTCTTGCATCATGGCAGTCTGAACCCTTCATTTTCTCTTGCATGGCGGGGCCTGTAATCTGTTTGTCACTAATATTTCTCCCGTCTTTCTCCCTCCCCCTGTCTTATTGCCCCCACCCCTCTCTCTCTCTCTCTCTCTCTCTCTCTCTCTCTCTCTCTCTCTCTCTCTCTCTCTCTCTGTCTCTCTCTCTCTTCCTCCCTCTGTCCATTCTCTCTTCCCTTCCTCCGAAACCTCTGGTCCCTGTTGTCTCTGCTTCCCCCTGCGATTTCCACACTCTGCTGCTGCTGCTTGTGTCTCAGGAGGTATG
The DNA here is from genome assembly GCF_963989245.1 of Nansenia antarctica. Taxonomy (NCBI): domain Eukaryota; kingdom Metazoa; phylum Chordata; class Actinopteri; order Argentiniformes; family Microstomatidae; genus Nansenia; species Nansenia antarctica. The sequence goes on along the minus strand of NC_137680.1, from coordinate 6,144,870 downwards.
TACTGAGATACACAGATACAGAATACTTGATTTATCCCCGAAGGGCAATTCAGTTTCCACAGTTCATGGCCACAAACACAATGCACGACCACACAACAACACACTCGTCACTGGAGCTCAGCGCCCCAGGCCACGGCTCACAAGTGCAAGTCCAACAGTTCAAGTTTAAGAACATTCAAGAGAGACATAAAAGTGCGTAAAAAGTGCGTAGGAGATGGCAGGACCCCATCTCTCCCTGCTGGGTCTACTCATTTTAGAGAGAATGAGTGTCAGAAGACACTGTGACAACACCTTTTTATTTTTTTATTTTTTTATCAATTAGGCGTCATCAGCAGCCACAATTGCTACCAGCTAGTGGAGAACCTGTACTGTCCACACAATGTTGACATATTTCTTTTTTGCTTCACACAATCATATTGATAGACGGTAACATTAAAAACTGAAATGTTCTTTACGCCTGCTCATGTTATTTTGTGATATGGACAAGGACAACCAAAGTATACAATGTGACATTGAATATCCCAATACATATATATGATACTTGCATAATGTGTTGTTTATGCACAGTTACAGCACATGCTGTATAAAGTGGAGGCAATTTATCAGTAAAATATGTCCTGTCCAGTCAACATTATGCCAACCTGAGGGGAACGCTCTGATTGGCTGGCTCATGTCCTTGCTCCCCGACCTAAACAAGAATGGCGTCGTCATGACAACATAACTCTGAAATATGAAAATAATTAAATCAATAACCCAGACATGTTTTACCACAACAAAGATGTTCCTCCGAACACTTAAGGAATGAAAGTAATTAAAATAAATAAATAAATAAAACATTATGCCAACCTGCATCCCCCTCAACGCTCCTAACGTCTGTGTGCTTCTCGTCTTTCAGGAGGACGGGTGAAGACCTGGAAACGAAGATGGTTTATCCTCACAGACAACTGCCTCTATTACTTTGAATACACTACAGTGAGTTATCATTGCAGCAGCAGCTGTCATACCTGATCGATGATCCATTTGTCTAGTGTAGTCTACTGGGGGGTAGTGGTGGTCTAGTGGATAGTGAGTTGGACTTGTGATCGGAAGGTTGTGAGTTCAAATCCCGCCTGAAACCACACCACTACTAGTGTGCCCTTGAGTAAGGCACTTAGCCCTCAGTTACTCCAGGGGGAATGTCCTTGTAATTCGTAATTGTAAGTCGCTTTGGATTAAAAGCGTCTGCTAAATGGCAAAAATTACATTAATGTGTACATACATCTACTGATGCCTCTGGACACATCTTCAGTGATGTTCCTGGAATCATCGGGCGTTTCGGGTCTTTCAACATCATACACCCTCCTCCAGGTGACCCAGCCGGGGCTGATCAGACCCCAGCTTGTGTCCAGATGGCTAACTAGCTACCATGACTCCATGGCTCTCCTCTTTTGAGCCACAGCCATCTAGAGGCTCTCTCTGCCGCATTGGTGGTACTGCGGATGGCTCTCCTCTTTCTCTCTCCATCGATGCCCAAACTGCTGAAGGCTCTGGCCAAGGAACGGGCTGCAAATCCTCTGCAACCAACCTCTACTGGGAAACACCTCGCTCTCCACCCAGCCTGCTGGCAGTCACTGACCAGTCCCGCGTACTTGGAGAGCTTCCTCTCAAAGGCTTCTTCCAAGCGGTCTTCCCACGGGACTGTCAGTTCCAGCAGCACTGCTTGCCTAGTGGACTCAGAAAAGAGAACAATGTCTGGTCGCAGGGTGGTGACTGCAATGTGGCTGGGGAACTTCAGCTGATGTTCAAGGTCAACCAACAGCTGCCAGTCTCTTGCAGAGGTCAAGATGCCTGCAGATGTTTTCCTGGCAGGGGTTGGCTGCTCCCCAGCTCTGACAAAGGCGATGGTTTTCTTGGAGGGTCGGAACTGCTTTGCCCACACAAGTCCTGCACTGATGGCTTCATTAGTGGAGTGGCGCGGCACAATGAATTTCCCCACGGGGATAAATAAAGTATCTATCAATCAATCAATCAATGGTCTTCAGGACTTGGTCATGCCTCCACCTGTACCGTCCATCTCCAAGGGCCCTTGTACAGCAGCTGAGGATGTGTTCCAGGGTTCCTCGCTTGGAACACAGTTGGCATGCTGGTGTCTCTGCTATGCCCCATGTGTGCAGATTTGACGGGCTTGGAAGCACATCATAGACTGCCTGGATGAGGAATTTGATGCGGTGAGGCTCAGCTTTCCAAAGCTCAGCCCAGGTCACCTTCCTCTCAATTGCATTCTCCCATCTCGTCCAAGCTCCCTGTTGCTTCATTCCCACTGCCTTGCAGGTTCTTGTCTCCTCCACTGCTGCTCTCACCTCCTCCTGAACAAGGCGGCGCTTTTCCTTCCCCCTGGTGTTCATTTGGGGAGTTGGAAAGGATCCAAGCCCAGCTCGACCTCGTGTGACCACTCCCACCAAGCTCCTGTGACGCAGCCTCGCCTCTGCCTCTTGAACAGCTTCCTCTGCCCTCCACTTCCTGCCAGTCCTCACTTGGATCCCTGCATTAGCCACCTTCGGATCACTTGAGTCCCTGTACTGAACCACTTCTCTGGCTCTTGTCACCTTGAATTCCTCCTCCAAGGATTTGAAGGGCAGTTGCAGTTTGTTGGTGTTCCCATAGAGTGTGGTGCTGCTCAAACTCCTTGGTAATCCAAGCCATCTCCGGAGGTGGTTGCTGACCCTCCTCTCTAAGGTCTCCACTGTTGAGATAGGGACCGCATAGACAAGGAGGGGCCACAGGATCCTGGGAAGAATGCCATGTTGGTAAACCCAGGCTTTAAACTTCCCGGGTAGGCCTGACTTGTCCACGGATTTCAGCCAGCCATCCAACTCAGTGCAGGTCGACTTGATGGATATTGTGTCCCTCAGAGAGAAGTCAAAAACCTTGCCCAAGCTCTTGACTGGCTTCTCTGTGATAGTTGGGATGGCTGTGCCTGTGATGGTAAACCGGAACTTGTCCTCCACTTTCCCTTTCCTCAGCACCATAGATCTTGATTTGGCGGGTTTGAAACGCATCCGGGCCCACCCCACTAGCTTTTCGAGTCCCTTCAGAATCCACCGGCAGCCTGGGACTGATTCTGTCGTGACTGTGAGGTCATCCATGAATGCCCTGATGGGTTGTTGCCGTTGTCCGGAATTCGTTCGGGGCCCTCTGCACTCTGGCTCAGCAGACTTGGTGAGCATGTTCATGGCTAGGGAGAACAGTGTCACAGAGATAGTGCACCCTGTGATGATACCGATCTCCACCTTGTGCCAACTGGATGTTATTGCTCCTGAAGAGACCCTCATCCTGAAATTGCTGTAGTAATCAGCGATGAGGTCTCTGCACCTGCTGGGGACATGATGCTTCGTCAAGGTGAACTGAACCAGCTTGTGTGGAATGGAGCCGAATGCATTTGCCAGGTCAAGCCACAACACTGACAGGTTGCCTTTGTTCTCTCGGGCCTCCCGAATGAGCTGTGTCACCACGCCGGTATGCTCCAGACAACCTGGCATTCCTGACACACCGCCCTTCTGGACGGATGTATCGATGTAGGTGTTCTTTGCCAGGTAGGTACACAGCCGTCTGGAAACAGTGCTGAAGAAAACCTTTGCCTCAACACACAGCAGGGAGATGATGCGGAACTGGTCTAGCTGAGTGGAGTTTTCCTCCTTCGGGATCCAAACCCCTTCAGCCACTCTCCATTGTTCAGGTATCCTCCCCCTTCTCCAGAAGACTCGCAGGATTTTCCACAGACGCAGCAGGAGTTTGGGACAGTTCTTGTACACTTTGTATGAAGTGCCACTCGGTCCTGGAGCAGAGCTTGCCCTTGCTTTGCGGACAACCTCCCTGACTTCCTTCAGCTGCAGCTCCGACATGTCGAATTGCTCTTCCGGTTCAGGGGGGTCTATGAGGATGTTGCACTCTCCCAACTCCTGCTCTCTTGCGGGATCGCTGGATGTCTGCTTCAGATGATGGTCTATCTCTTCCTGCGAGGAGGCCAGTTTGCCACTGCGCTTCTGCCCGAGCAAATCCTTCATGAACTTGAAGGGGTTGGCTATGAATGCAGCACGTTTACGTGCCCTCTCACGCCGATGCCACTCAGCCCGGCGGAGAATCCTGATGTTTTTCCGTAGGATGCACATTAGCTGGGCCAGGCCAGTGCGTTCCTCCTCTCCTGCCACCTTGTACTGGGACTTCAGCGCTTTCATCTCCTGTCTGATGTTATGGATCTTTGCAGCTCTTTGGTTCTTTACGTAAGATGTTCCGGAGCTTTTCTTCTCCTCCACGCCGAACCGTTCAGCTGCAATGCTGACAATGATTGTTGTCATCGCCTGTAGCTTCCTGTCAGCCTCGCCCTTCACCGTTACCTCCAGAATTTGGTCGACATCGTCATCGAACTGCTTCCACAGTGAAATCATGCTAGCTGCTGGCCATTTGATCCGCCTCCGGTCGGACTTGATGCTCGAGGGGTTAGACTGCAACACTTGGAGGTTCTGGGCACTATGGGGTGACTCCGGGCCTGGCACCTCCTGCGTCTCACCAGGTTGAACACCTGTGCGTTGTGTTGCTTCTACTCCTAACGGGCATTTCATCCTCGCTCGGTGAATCTTTAAGCCATGGATGTTCTTGCAGATTTTACCGCATGTACACTGCTTGCTCATAGTCGTTTGTCCATTGCCTAAGTCTGTTACCGTTGTGTCCGTCCGACTGGGGTGCTCATCCTCCCCCCCTCTCGGGCACCCCTGGGGGTATTTTTCCATTAAGTTCATCGTAGCTTTGTTAGGGTCCTCCTCTCAGAGGACACAGATTGGGTTGCCAGCCCGTTCTGCCCCCGGTCGCCGTCTCTCCGAGCTGTCACTGACTCTCCAGTAGTCACCACACTCTTCATGGTTGTCATCCAGTCTTTCCTGGCTGTCACTGATGACTCAGGGGGTTCGCTGTGTACATACATCTACTGATGCCTCTGGACACATCTTCAGTGATGTTCAGTGAATAAATTAGTGTTGGTTAACATTCAGGCAATGGCATACCTAATAGATGCTACAAAGTGTTATATAACAGTACAATGTAAAATCTAGCAGTGTTGTGGAATATTGACTTTGTGTGTGTGTGTGTGTGTGTGTGTGTGTCCTTCCTTCCTTCCTTAGGATAAGGAGCCCAGAGGTATCATCCCTCTAGAGAACCTTAGCATCCGTGAGGTTGAAGACCCCAGGAAACCAGTGAGTCCGATCTCCTTCTGTAAAACAATGCCTACTCATAACCAAATTCAGATGCTGGCAGTGGTGTAGTCTAGGTGATATGCAGGACTACGCCGTACACCCACTAGGAAAGGCCAAGGATTTCCGTATACCCACTTAAAAATGTGTGAGGATACGTAACGGCGTTTTGTGACAGAACTTTCACTTTCATTCATAAAATTCACCCCGTCTGTGTTACGAAGCACTTGAATTTTGGACCATTGGGACTGACTATAGCGTCATATACCATCAAAGGGGGAAGATGCGACATGAAATATGTCAAAATGCAGCACTATCATCCACAGATCAGCCTTATAGCATGTAATGTTAGATATATAATGTTAGACAGGGAGCGCAGACTTATTTTTATGGTGTCCTGAAATGAACGATATGAGGCTGGGAGGAAAAATCACAGTATACCCACTAGAACAAAATAGACTACACCACTGGATGCTGGATAACCTGTAATGAATACTGTATATGAATATGAATATTCACTGTATATGAATACTGTATATGAACAAATACTAAGAATCAGCATGCTGTAAATGCACACTCCTGAATGTTTTTTTTAACTCTGGGAGGTCTGCTATGAACATGCACTGTATTGTATGCGTCCGTATGCTATTCTGACTCCATACCGTACTCCTCCACCCCTCTCTCCTCAGAACTGCTTTGAGCTGTACATCCCTAACAACCGCGGCCAGCTGATCAAGGCATGCAAGACAGAGGCGGACGGGAGGGTGGTGGAGGGGAACCACAACGTCTACCGCATCTCTGCCCCTACCCCGGAGGAGAAGGACGAGTG
>NC_137680.1:6040127-6138619 GCF_963989245.1 Nansenia antarctica | reverse complement strand
GATGAAGGCTTAAAGGTACAAGGAGAGGAAACCACTTTAGACGATTGGGATCTAGCCATAGTTTTTTCTACTGTACTCTACTCTTTACTGCTTGTCTCCAGGTTAGTATGTCTATATCAGCATTATCAAAGTCACGCTTTAATACTGTAGTCTCTTTGTCAAGGAAATGTCGGTGGCCATTGCTGTTTGTATTGTAAGATGTGTCTTAATTCAGTGATATTGACTGCTCAAGCCTAGGTAAATTGACTTCTGTTAAGAAGGACTGCTTTTTTCTCTCACTTAATTGGACAGAAATATGTTTGATAACATCGACGACTTTCAGCATATATGAAAGTAGCAATGTGTTTTTTTTTTAAAAGAAGGGAAAAAAAGCATGGTAACACTGAGTTGCTTGTTTTGCCTTCATAACGTACTCATTCTCATGTCAGGTTGTTAATATTGCTGCCAGGCCATCTCTTTAGAAATGTTCCCCTGAAGCTGACGAACAATAGGAACATTGAGCAATGAGCTCCGGCGTTTCCTTCACAAGACTCCTTAATACTCTCCTTCATACACCAGGGGAGCCACCCCTCCTAAATTTCGTTGTTTGGTACCTGTACTGTAGCAATGACAAATAAAGTCCATTCCATTCCATACACACACATAACTGTTAAACCCAAGTCTATACGCTATAGTTGGGTTTCAAGAAGAAGTTACAACGGCAGCTTATTACAATGTATACTTTGTTTTTTTTGTAAATACATGTTAGTTATATTTGTTTACAACACACATAGAAATTATTTAATTTATTGTTTATTTTTGTCTAATCTTTTTTTTTTTTTTTTTGTACAAGCTACTGTAGGACTGCATGTTGAGATGAATCAAAGCATCTTCCATACATACCGATGGACCAGGCTCGTGTTAGTATTGGCTGCATTTGAGAAAGATTGTTAGTGTTCCCTGTTCCCTGACAAACAAGAATTTACCTCAGATTCTTTACCCCTGAGGTAGAAGTTGCCCTTAACCAAAGATCCCAGATCATGTGCGCCTTTTCCCAATCCTAATCTTTATCATTAGGGGGGATGCAAAGCTAACTGATCCTGCGGTCGGTGGTTACGAGCAATGTCGACCCAGTTTCGGGCTTGGTAAGCACAAATATTAGACCATGTACCCCCCCCCCCCATCTGTTGTAATAGCTTTCAACCCTGGTTTTTCCTTATAGGTGAAAGAACTTAATAGGTCTCCATTTCATGTGCGGACACATCAAGTTCTTTCACGTCTTGAAGGCAAGGAAGACTGTCATGGCTCTCATCTGATACAGCTAAACATTTTGACTTAAAGTGATTTAATTGTAGGACAACAAAACAAGGGACACTAATAAATCTTTCATGTATTTCTCATTATCTGAAATATTCAGATGTTTTGATAACAATGTTAAGGATAAATGTCTAATGATACATTTTGCCTGAATTTCCCCATAGATATTTGCTTATTTGCATTAGTGGTTTGTCATTGAATTGACAGTTTTAGATATGTTATTAAGGCAAATGCAGAATTAGGACTATTGTATACTGCACTTTATCAATTAGTGTTTCACCGGCTTTCCAAGTGCTGTTCTTGTAAATTGACAATGCAAAATATCTGTAGTACCCTCTGGTGGCTGTCAGACAGTACTGCAATGTCCTCACTGGGTTTGCTATAGAAATGTAAAACGCCATCACTAGATAAATTCAGTTGACCTCGCCACAACTACCACAGATTTTGATCAAATGTTGTTTACATAACAAAAATACTACAGCTCCTAATCTGAATTGTCACCTCTGTGACTATAGATAGAGGCCTTCTGTTCTGTTCTCAGTGTTGGTTGTTTAGTGTGGCCTTATGGCACAGATCTAGGACCAGCTTACCCTCCCCCAGTCATGTCCAGGGGCGAAAACATTATCAGTGTCCAGGCCCTACTGAGCTGACGTACAGATACTGATTTTCTACACTACATTACACTGACACCTAATGGACCTTCAGTATCTGGGTATTCTTGAAGTGCAAAGTTGCCAAAACGTAGTTGAGACGTCAAACTTTTCCACTCAACAAAGACTGACTTCTTCTTCAACTGTAAGAAAGGACACTACCTATACTTCTGCCGTCAAGACCCCACCACCACCTCCCAGAATATTGTTTTATTTTGTATTTATTTATTTTATTTACAGCGAGGTAAAGATGGATAGGTCATCTGTGCTAAATGTAGCAAAACAAAACCACGGTACACTGGTGCCAGTAAACTGTAGTGAAACAATAAAAAGTGAATTGAGACGAATCTCTCTTGAGTGCTTGTGAGTGATTTTATCCTAGAGGCAGATAAGCTGTGGACCAGGTTGTGTTGTGTCTGTGTTGTCTTTTTTTTTTTTGCAAGGTCCTCTATTGAATTAGCACAAGGGAACATTGGACTCTGGGTGTGTGTCTCTACGCATGTGAAAAAAGAACAGCTGATTTAGTAGTACTTAAATTGGCAGATTAAACGCTCCTCTGTGTCACTAACTCTGCTGCTCAGAGGCCTTAGGAAGACGGTGAAGGGGAGGGCGCAAGCACTTCAGGCTTAAAGGGGTCACCCAGGTTCAACACGGCCGAGGTGTGTGAGAGAGAGAATGTGTCACCCAGGTTCAACACGGCCGAGGTGTGTGAGAGAGAGAATGTATAGACAAGGTCAGGTGGGGATGGACGATAACCAGCGGCGATTCTACATTAGGGGCAGGTGGAACAGCGCCCCACTGTGGCGCTGTAGTGCAAGATGCTCATTACATCTGAACATTGTGGCAACGTGTATTTTATATTTAATACAAAATAGTGATTCAATTGTGAAATTATATAAAAAATTTGAATTTGTCTTTTAGTGCTGTTTTGGAGTAATTTCGTGTGTGTGTGTGTGTGTGTGTGTGTGTATGGAGTTAATCTTGAGCCAAATTAAATCAAAAGCAAAGAAATATTTTGTGAGAAAAAAAATCCACTTTGTAAGCAAAAACATAGATCCGTAAGCAAAAACATAGATTTGCACATTTTTAAATATATTTTTTTGTTCTCAACTCTCAAAACATTTGTTTACAAAGCTCAACTTTCTTTTGCAAAATTAAAATATTTGTTTGCTAAACCTGTTGTTTGCAAAACAACAGCTTTGCAAAACATGAGATTTGCTTGCAAAACATGAGATTTGCAAAACTCAAAACATGATTTGCAAAACAGTTCCGAGTACAGTCAGGGCGGGACCTACAGCAGAAAGAAGTAACGCACGTCCCTATTGGCCAGTGTCGATCCGAGTGATAGCTTAGGGCGGGCACTTAAACGGAAGTCCTTTCTTTCAGACAAAAGTTTCCCCGCCAATCCACAGAAGAAGCATTGATATTTCCATGAGTGATACTCTCACCATATTCCTGGCAGATTTCTGGTATGTTCACACTAATGTTTTTATGTTTGGACCGGTGCATGTAACTGTGGCATTTTCCGCTCAATGATAATACTTTCCCTTCATGTCTTCATGGCAGAATGGAAAACCAATTATGTCAACCTGGCAGAGCACAGGTCCAGGTAGGCCGTTGGTGCATTTCTTCCAATTCATACATACATTTGGCCATGGTGTTGTGTTGGAAATAAGAGACAAAATATGACTTGTTTTCCAGTATTGTACAGCTTTTGCATGACTGGAATCTAACTTTAATATTATCTCAAGTTTGTTTTACCTTGTTGCAGGAAACCATGGTATGGCAGCTCATGCGGAGAGTGAGGGATAGACTCGCCTCTGTCATCAACAGAGAACCCATTGACTTTGAATACTTGCACTTTGTTTGCCGTCAGGAGTTGCAGTTCGTTCGAGCTGGGGCAGCTTACCTTGGCCTTCCTGCGGGTGTAGTAGACAGTGTACAACAGTTGTCAGAAATAGTCAGCGGTTATCTCTCTCAGAGTATTGTCCCCCCCACTATTCAATGATGTCGCAGGTGTGGTGGAATGGAGTGGGAGTGTGGGCCGACCCCGGCTAAACATCGAACGTCAAACCCTCCTCAATCTACTCAGTACTGGGTTACCACTAACTTCTTTGACTGCTCTCCATGGGACTTCAAGGAGAACTCTATAGAAGGATGCAAGAGCAAAACCTCTCTGTTAGAAGTTTATATTCTGACATAACAGATGATGAGCTTGATCAGAAGGTTAGATCTATAAAGACAAGGCTGCCTCATGCTGGCTACAGGGTAGTGAAAGGTTCTCTACAAGCAATGGGGCATCGGATTCAGTGGAGAAGAATACAAATGTCAGTGCAGCGTGTGGATGGTGCAGGAATAGTTGCCAGGATGGTCCAGCTGTCTTGCGTTGCAAGACGGACATACTCTGTGCCCGCTCCCTTGTCTCTCATCCACATCGACACCAACCACAAGTTAATAAGGTGTTATTTATTTTACTGAACTAATTCTAATCATTCATGATTTTATCGTAATATCAATGCTGTCTGTCTAACTATTAACTTTCTCTTAGGTACAACATTGTGATTTTTGGAGCAATAGATGGCTTTTCAAGAAAGGTACCGTATTTTTTTTTCTGTTCAATTCATCATTCACTACTCTGTGTGTGTGCGGCTGGTTTTCTCCACCCTTTCGCAGACTCCGATCCAGTGTTCACCTGCCGTTGGGCAGGTGTTGCTACTGCATTGGCGGTTGACGGCACAGGCTTTGATCGTAATCCCTCCTACCGTGTCCTGAGTGTTCTATTGCTGCTGTTTTGTGTTGTATGTGTGCGTGGCACTCCCTCCTTTTCTAACTCAAGTGTTCTGTCCGCGGGTGATGAATGCTTGTGATAAAGGGCTATATGAAGAGAAAAAAACTTGACCTGACTATTTGATCTTGTACTACACAAGTGTCCCACTTCACTTCCTATAGATCTTTTACCTGGACACAGCTGGGAATAACAAAGCAGAGGCGGCTTTTGGATTCTTCATGGAAGGAGTTCAGAAACATGGATGGCCATCAAGGCAAGGCAAGCATATACAGGGTACAATCTTTGTTAAATGATCAATTTAAAAACACACAAAATACCAATTCCAGGGTTGCCACAGTTCCGGAATGTGCTTGAATTTAAAAAAAAAAAAAAATCAAGTACTTGATAGTGATTGTCTTTATAAAGAGTGCCGCTTGAATTTTTGGGGCTTAGCTGCACTCATTTACAGCTTTTTCAGTGGCATAGAAGAGACTTATTGAAAGTTTTGCTTGTTTCTAACAATATAGGGTCAGTTTCACAGACAAGGCTTAAGACTAGTCCTGAACTAAATCAAACTTTCAATGTAAAATCTCCATTGAAGATGTTTTTTAGTCTGGGATTAGGCTTAAGCCTTGTCTGTGAAACTGGCCCATAGTGTTCTCTTTCAGAGTACGAGCCGACCAAGGGGTTGAGAATGTAGACATCGCCAGATGCATGTTTTACTGTGCGAGGTACAGGTCGTGGCAGCTTCATTGCTGGAAAAAGTGTCCATAACCAGAGGTACAGTATTTGAATACCAGAGCTCAACTGTTTTAACTAAATATTTGAATGTGTCTGTCTAACCATTCCTTGCAGCACACCTCAGAGTATAAATTATGCCTGCAGCCTCTCCGTTGCTGTAAACTAAGTCATTTTAGTTATAAACTGTTCCAAAAATAGGGATTGGAAATGCTGAGTTCAGTATGAAAACAGCTCAGGTGTTTTGCTGCTATTAAATAGTGGATATTTCCAAGTTCAAAGTTATTGTAGTGAAAGCCTCTTATCTCATATGATGTATGTATTTTGAACAGGGCACTCCTGAAAAAGAGAATATTGTTCTGTAAGGCTCCCCTGTATAAATAAAGGTTAAATAATTAATGTCCCCCCTCCCCCCCTTCTTAGAATAGAACGCCTGTGGAGAGATGTTTGGAGTGTAACGGCTCAGTACCACGACCTGCTTCACTGTTTGGAAGATGATGGCCGCCTAGACCTGTCGAATGCTGTCCACCTCTTCTGTGTGCAGTATGTGTTCATACCACGACTACGATCCGATTTGAAGTATTTCAGTGAGAGCTGGAATTGTCACCCCTTGAGGTTAGAGGGAAATCTGACACCGAATCAGCTATGGATGATTGGCATGCTGCAAGCACCTGTGTCCGAGCCAGACTTGACAGCGGGTATGTATCAAAATCATGAGACTAACCAGCTAAAATGGCCAGATGGGGAAGCAAAACTTAAATGAAAGCACAGCATCTTAATATAAACGATGCATCAAGACTGATCTCTAATCTGATATATGGGTGTGTAGATTGTAGATTATGATCATTCTACTTGCCAGTAATCAATGTCTGGGTGGCTTTTATTTGTCATTCCAGATCGAGCAGGCGATTGGGCAGCCCTCTCAGCGACAGCAGAGTGACAACAGTGAGCATGGCGTTATTGTCCCAGACATCCAATGTCCCCTGTCAGCTGAACGACTTGCTGTATTACATCACCAAGTGAATCCCACCGCTGAGTCCTCATCCTTTGGCCGGGACATCTACTTCCGTGCTCTTGAAATAGCGGTCGGAAATGTAATTTCACTGTAATATTAGGAAAAACCAAACATCTAGAGATGTAAGGGATGCAACCTTTTTTTTGTTTGTATGTATGCTTTCTGGTGATCTTGAACCCTAAAAAAATCTGAAGGCTTGGGTATACCCCCTTTCCAAGTAAAATGAAGCATGTAGATGGTGGGGAAATGGCCTTCATTAAAAGTAATGTAAAAGACTGACCCCCTGCCTTATTTTTTCTTTTATAATGAGAAAACATCACATGGTATGCTTATTTTGGATTTCTCTCAATGTGTGTCTGCTAAGGTGAACAAAGCTGTGCACAGAAATGTTTTTACTTTGTCTTGTGAATAGCGTAATTTGAATTGAATCACTTTAATTTGCCACAATTCGCAAAGGTTACATATGAGGAACTTGTCTTAGTGTTCATTTACAGCACAGTGGTCAAGGCAGTATTCAAGATTAGAAAATATCAATATACATTTGTACACTATTTAATGTGCATATTGCACAGTATACATTACAAACCAGACTCTGGCTGTGGACAGGAAAGCTAGAGAACAACCCCCCTCCAACAGACATGGGAATCCCTCCTACTGAAAACCTCCCTCCTGGCTCAGAAGCACCTTGGTCTCCATGGAAGACTCAACCGCCTAAGAACAAGAAGGGCACGATCTAAAGCTGCTCTGGCCAGATGGGGCTACATGACTGGCCCAACCACCTGTGAATGTGGAGAAGCAGACCACACTATGGAGCTCTGCCCTCTGCTACCCAACCATGTTGGGCCGTGTCCTCTACTGGCCGGCCATCTTCTTCTCCATGTTCATCTTCAGGTTGAACATGGGCTTCAGCCTGGTGGAACCGCGGTAGATCCACTCACTCCGCTTATCATCCTGCGGACGACAACACCACATCACCGCTATAGAAGGACGTGTTTTCGTGACATAAGTCATTTAGGCAGAGTGTACACCATCAGGGTATATACAGGAATCTTGAGGTTAATTTCAATACCTTTCTAAGACTTTTTAAAGACCTTGTCAATATTTTTCCAGACCTCACCGCCACTTCGAGCTGTAACCGTTGACATCAGTGACACCTTTAACTTAACATTTTTAGTTTGCAATAGACTAGACCACTATCATACAACAGAATTTCCGGTTCATCTTTGTTTTTTTATAAAACTAATAAATTCACTAAAAGTTTTTAGGACTCAAACTCTTTGGACAGAGTCTAATTCAGAAAAATACCAACAACATTCAAGACGTCATAAAATCGTGATAAGACTTTTTAATACTTATTAAGGGTCTTGATGTTTTCAAAATGTATTTATCAACTTTTAATACTTTTCAAGACACCACGGGATACCCTGTTCATACCACGCTGCTCTTCATACTAAACACACCACAACTTACTTTTGAACGTAATCTATTCTAACCGAACGGTGACGGACGGTGTACGTACCATGAAGAGGATCTTGACAAGGCTTCCGTCGACCTCCTCCACCCGGCTCCTCAACAACGTCCCCTCCCCCTCCGTCCAGATGACCTCTCCCACCTTGAGCAGCACCATGGGCCGGTTGGGGTAGGCTGTTATATACTCCTCGATGAAGTCTCGACGAGACACGTCCTCGATATCGTCCCAGGTACGCTTCACTAATCAGGGGAAGGAGAGAGAGAGTGAGATGGAGAGAAGAGGTGGGTGGATAAGGATAGATAGAGAATGAAAGTAACCTAGAGAGGTGACAAGCTGTGGGAACCATACATGAAGAACATGTAGGATAGAATACATTTTGTTTTTGTTTTGTTTTTTATTCAATCCAAAATTGATGCAGGTTGTGTGTGTCTATGTTTGTGATCTTTGTTATTGTATGTTTCTCTTTCTTTGTCTTTTGTTGTTTTTTCTTTGATGTTGGCATATAAAAATGATAATAAAAATATTGTGAAAAAAAAAAACTAGAGAGGAGACTTACGGGGTCGGCAGACTGGGTAGAGTTCCGGCAGGGACACATAGGAGGCGTAACCGTCATCGAAGAAGATCAGGAACCTAAAACACACACCGACATAGGATCTGATAAACGCTTTTCACAAACTTGTTTTGAAATAAATGGCACATCAACAGTTTGTTTTATTGACATGCTCCATAGAAAGCCAGTGTTTCCCCTTGGTTTGCTGCCTTGGGGGGGGTGGCATGGACCCCCCCCGGCCCAGGGGGTAAGACCCTGCTACATACCAGCGTCATGTCCAGGGGTGTACTTGTACATTAAGCTGCCTCACGCTAGGGAAACAGGAGATAGGCCCCTAAGGGCCGTTAGGCTCCAGAACCATCGGTTCTCAAGGCTACTTACTTATGTGGTCTTGACTACCTGTCCACTTTCTCACCCGGTTCTTGCTCTCTCGCTCTCTGGTGTGCTGACTAGGGGTGGGATGATTAGAAAATGTCATGTCACGATTATCGTGGGCAAAAAATTATCGCGAGAATTTATTTATTTATTTATTTTATTTTTTTTATGCCAATAAAACACACTGTAATCACTTTAACTTAGATTTTGTTGTATTTTTAGGACATTTTAAGTCAGTAATTCAAATTCAGATTCTAGTGGCACATATCTCTGGCCATAATCCGGGTCCTTAAGAAAGAGCAATTCCTTTTCGGCCAATCAGCACCTTTCATTAACGTACCCAAGGAAGTTTAAAGAACGCACTCCCAGTGTTGCCAACTTCCAGAGCCCCTTGGCGACTTAATTAGTCAAAAGCGACCAGCGACAAATCTAACTTCCTTTTCTGGTCATTTGGGGAATTACTGTAAAGCATCTAACATATCCTGTATTCCACGGTTCACGTTACAACCGAGCTCAGGAGAGACGAGTAGGGATACAGTCTATGGCGAGCAAGGGTTGCCGTCTCCTCTCTCCCTCAACACTCACTCCCGCGGCCAGTCTGATAGCAGCCGCGGGGAGCGTACCGTTGTTCCCCGGGTCCTCGCAGGGGGTTCGGGCAAAGTTCGGGAAAAAACGGACGGTTGTCATGTGTTTATACAGCATGGATGTTACGTGCCTAATGCCTTTGATGCGCACACTTGCTATTTGCCGCTTTAATCATTGTATTTAGCCTATAGCACAAGTCATGCATTGAATGTAACCTCAAGTGCTGAACAGTATTAAGTAAACCCAAAGACATATTACTGAACGGGCCTACCGGGCCCAGGCCCAGGGGCCCCAGAGATCAGGGGGCCCTTTGCATTTCTTGTCGCAGGGATGCCGGTAGAAAATGTCCTACTGTAACTGGGACAAATGAGATTCCTTATATGAACGTAAAAAAAACTATTTTGAATATACTTTTGAATATACTATCTTGAACAATTTTATAGGGGCCCACTATTATGTTTGTGTTATGCTAATAAATGTAGATCCACACAGGTATACAAACTGAGCTCCGTTTACTGTCAAGTGCCATTCATTCTCACAACACACACACACAGGTCGTAAAGCTCTAACGGACGTACAGAACGTGACGTCGTAAAGTGCAGACATGATAGCCATCGCAGAAAGAGACGCAAGACTTTTGGAGAGCAGGATATTGAGCTTGATGGAAGACGCACGTTTCAGATAGAGACCTTCAATGTTGCCATCGACACGCTTATTCAGAGCCTCGGACACCGTCTGGAGGCCTACGGACACCTGTGCAGTTTGTTCAATGTGCTTTTCTATGTCAAATCCAATGAGTCCAATGCCTCACTCATTGAAAAGGCAAAAGTTCTGGCATCTGCATACCCATCTGACCTAGATGACAGTTTAGTCGATGAACTAATTCAGCTCAGATCTTTTATTAAGGCTGAAGATGATAAAAGCCCACAAGGACTACTCCGCGTAATTATCGATTGTGGCCTGCAATCTATGTTTCCAAATGTCTATGTTGCGCTGCAGCTATTTTTTACTCTGCCTGTAACCAATTGCGATGGGGAGCGGTCATTCTCTGTGCTGTCCAGGTTTAAAAACGAATTGCGGACTAAAATGACGCAACACCGTCTCAAGGCTCTTTCTCTCATGGCAATTGAAAGCGAACTGACCAAATCACTGGACTTTAATGATATCGTGGATGATTTTGCACAAAGCAGAGCCAGGAAAAAATGCATTGCATAAGGTAAGACTATTTTATGATTGATTTAGTCTTATAAAGCCATCCTGTGGTTGCTATATATGACACCATAGTGTTGCCAATTGTTTTTGTTTGAAAGCGGTGTATTTTGTTAATGTACTGTTGTTGGCTTCAATTGAGTGTGGCATGCCTGTGTTGTAAATCCTGTGTCGTTGAAATACATGTGATTTTTTTCTAGTTATTGTGCTGTTGGCTTTGAGTGTTCCTCCGCTGTAAAACCTGTTGAGATGCAGGTGAACGTAGTCTTATATGCTGTTGGCATTGTGTTTACTTGCGCTCTAAAAAAAAAAAAAAGTGTTTGCGCTGGGGAGGGGGGGGGAGGGGGGGGGGCCTTTCTACACGTCCAGGCCCAGGGGCCCATTTTTTCATGATCCGTCTATGAGTAAACCACAATATATTTGCTAAAGCTTAGGGGCGACCGTGCCTTTTGCAGCCATAGACTGTCACTGCCTGGTAATAACAAGGAAGGCCAATGACAGTATCCCGTCTAAAGTTTTTCACCAGCCATGGTGAGTAGGCTAGCATACGTTACCTAGTGACTGACTGACAAGGCTGACTTGACAGTAACGTTACCCATGCAGGCTGAACAATAGCGCGAGACAAGTTCTGTGAGGATATTCGCGCGCGGCTCATGTGAGGAATTGCAATTATATTACAGTAACAGTCGCTAACTTGACTGCAAAAGTAATGTAGCCTAGGCTGAAAAATAGCGCCAGACATTTGTTAAACACAGTTTATTCATAACATACGATTATGACGATTATTCAAATAATTAAAATTCTCCACAATTAAGTTATCGCGGGTGTTTTTATCGCGATTAACGATAAAAACTATAATCGTCCCATCCCTAGTGCTGACACCATCCTGCTCTCTCTCATTCTCTCCTTCTCTATCCTCCTCTCTCCCTCTTTTGCTGTCAACCAAAAGGCAAACATAACAACCAGAGTATTTATAATCTAATAAGAGGTATACATTGATCCATATCAATTTATAACATAATTATAATTGAATATTGGATTGCTGTGGGCAATGTCCAACTATAAAAAACAGACATTTCCAATGCTTCAATGCAATCCACTGTTCATGTACTGTAAATATGCCATTATGGTATTAGAAAGATTGTATATCTACTAGACACTTTCTAGTCACAATAATAACGACCCATTTTAACCAACTTTCTCTGTCAGAACACTCAGCAATTATATTTGCTAACGTTTCATCTGCAGACATCCCACCCGGCAAAAAACTCTGTTGCGTCGCACGCACACACTTGCGCAAAATCTTTTATTATTCTCCAGCGCTGCCACAGTGCGAAGCGAAGTGTGGAGATAGGGCAGGTTATGCGAGACTACTGGCGGACTAACGTTACCAACGAGCCCATGGGCTTGCCACTCGCCATGTTCGGGTTGGATGCCCCCACAAGGCAATTGTAAGGGAAACACTGGAAGCAGAACCTGTGTGCATTGTTAAAAACATCCACATTATCTCTTCCTGTAAAGACACACACAAACGATCGCCTCGCCCCCCTCCCCCCCCCTCCACTCACCTACTGCGATTCATGTTATTGGGCATCTCTGCTACTATGCCAGCATACAGCCACACTTGGTTCCCGTCCTTGTACTTAGCGACCACCCTGGCGCCCACGTACAGTCGCTCCAGAGTAGGGTGATAGTCAAACGCCACGTGGTTCCCGGACAGCAGGCTCTTTCCCTTGTCCTCGAACTTCACGTTGAACTTATAGCCACTCCCTACAACACAAAGACAGACAGATGGAAACAGGGTGGTGTTCAATCTATTCACTACAAACAAAAGAGAGAAAATAAATACAAGCGTGGAACTTAAAAAGGAGCAAGGCGTAGGTCTGTTGGAAATATGCCACCTCTGGCCACCGTGGTGAAATTCAGTTCAAATGGTAAATGGACTGCACTTATATAGCGCTGCTCCAAAGCTGCTCCAAAGCGCTTTACAACGGCCTCTCATTCACCCATTCACACACTCATTCACACACCAATGGCGGCAAGCTGCCATGCAAGGCGCCGGCCCGCTCACTGGGAGCAATTTTGGGGTTCAGTGTCTTGCCCAAGGACACTTCGACATGTGGCCAGCCGGGGCTCTGATCTGCCAACCTTGTGATCATTAAACGGCAACTCTACCTCCTGCGCCACAGCCGCCCCAGTTCAAAGTTTAACATCCTCCCTAATGATACTACTACTACTACTAATAATAATAATCCCCTGAAATGGACATGGAGTGTCTGACATTAGCTGATGTGTTTCAGCATGGGTGCACGATTTGAAGAGGCCACCAGAACACCCTCCCCTAGAACACCCCTACTGGCCAGTAACAACATGTTTGTATGCAAACTAAGTGTCTTAGAAAAAGAGCTTTTCAGGACCAAAAACACTGTTCGAAAACGAGACATCTCATTCCCTGAGCACTACTGATTAAACATCAGTCATTGCATCATCGGGAAGCTTTTGGACAGCTGCTTTTTTGGGGGTTTTCTTACCGACTGGATTGATGGCGATGAGAGTGCCTTTCTGCCAGGTCTTGGCGCGTTTCCTTCCCAGAATGCTCATTCCCATGCGGAGCTCGTCGTCTTTCAGGTTGGGGTTAGGCTGAGTGGGGGTGTTGGTGGGAGCCTGGGACACAAACACCGCTGGCATGGGCAACGGCGGGTGGACGCCACCTAGAGGGGAATGACAAGTTAAGTAATTCTTTCTGTCTCACTCATATTTTTCATTTTATTGACAGATACAGTAGAGATTTTAGACAGGAAGGATGGGTGAGAGAGAGAGGAGGGATGACATGCAGGATATGTCCCCGGCCGGAATCGAACAGAGGTACATAGTGGCAAGATGCCAGAGACGACAAAATACTGTCTCATTGGGGGCTACCTGGTTTAGCCAAGGTTTGTTTTTATGTTTTAAGTAGTTGTAGGTAAACATCAAAACGTACGACAGCCCACGGCGATGACGTCATCGTCTTCGTCTATCTCGATGACCTCGGAGGTCTCGGCCCCTCCGCCTCCGTCGTCATCTGAACTGCTCTCTCTCAGCCCCTCCTTGCGGTAAGCCTGTTTTACTAATGTCTGGCACTCCGCTATGGACCTGGGGGACACAGACAGGAGAAAAACACATACAAGTATACATGTTATGTATATAGTATACACGCACACGCGCACACACACACACACACACACACACACACACACACACACACACAAAAACACTCACTGGTCAAAAGTTGCCTGCTCTTTCTCCTTCTGCTCCACCCACTCCTTTAACTCAGCGAGCTTGGTCTTCCTCTGCTGTACAGCCTCGCTCCTCTCCCAGTCCCAGTACCAGTCCTCCACCTCCATACTGAGAGAGAGAGAGAGAGAGAGAGAGATTTTTTTGATTTTTTAAAGTACTTTATTTTGTACTATATCAAAAACCTTTACACAAAGCCTTTACAAGACTTTACAATTACAAGATTAAAAAACAATATACACAACAATGCAACAATACAATACATATATACTGTTTCTCCTGTTTACATAGACTGCAAGCTTAGCTTCCCCCACCAGAAAATTAAGCAGTTGCCATTTTTTCTTACTATTTTTGTTATAACCTGCTCCAAAAATGTAACCAATAACAGAGAAGGTTTCCCCAAAATTACTGAAAATGTCGGTGAGCAGCTCAAATAACCCTAAAAGCCTGTTACACTCTAAAAATGCATGAAAAACAGTCTCAGTTAACCCACAGAAAGGACATTTATTATCCACCTCTGGGTTGATGACAGAAACAAAAGCGTTCACTGCTACAGCACCATGCAGAATCCTCCACTGAAGGTCTGCCGTTTGTTTTTTTAAAGGAGGCTTGTATAAAACCCTCCACACAGGTTGAGTGTCACTACCTGCACACAGCTTGCTCCTCCATACAGTGTCCACTCTGTTATTTAGCCATTTCTTATTTATTATTTTGACACAGTTTCTGTACCATGACTTCCTGTCCATTTTGTGTAATGTTGAGTCCTTTATAGAAAGTAGAGGACCAGACATCTCTCCCAGTACAGGGCTCAGACACACATTTGGAAACTCCTTCTGTTTGTCCGGTTTTAATGCTCCACTGCTGTATAAGCTAAGCATGCCCAGTTCCTCGACAGTCAACCTCTGTCTCCAGAGACCCAGCATCCTTATTGCATAGCGCTGGGACCTCAAGCCCAATAAAGAACACACAGCCTGAGCATCTTTTAACTCTGGTCCTGCTGTGTCTACCAGTTGTCTCAGGCATACCACTTCGGCAGCACACAGCAGTCCAGTCAGCCCAGGGCTTACACAGTCGCTTATGTCCATTCTTGCACCGTGAACAAGAGGCTCCTCCAGTAACCAGTGCAACGAATTAGTAGAAGCAGTTCTTATACACTTAAAAAATGTCCAACACTTAAAAATCCCCTGATAAAAAGGAGGAAGTGCATTTAGCCTTAAAGTCGTCGGGTCTGTTAAAAACAAGGATACATCAAGACCAAGACTATTCACCTTTCTAAGAATAAAAGAGGCAACTTCTCTCCAAACTAGATCTTTTGGTCCTAACAAATATCGCTGTATGAACTGTAGCCTCAAAGTCGCTGTTCTACTTGCTAAATGAATCAGTCCTTGCCCTCCCTCTTCTCTGGGCAAATACAGAACACTCTGAGGAACCCAGTGCAGGCGATCCCAAAAAAAATTCACCATCCTTGCCTGCAACTGTACCAACATGCCTGAAGGAGGCTCCACACATGCCAACTTATGCCACAAGGTAGAAGCCACAAGGTTATTTATTATCAGGACTCTGCCTCTATAGGAAATCTGAGGCAACAGCCATCTCCACTTAAACAGCCTTCCTTCTACTTTCTCCACCACATTTTCCCAATTTTTCTGTACAAACGTGTCATTTCCTAGGTACAGTCCTAAATATTTAAAACCATCCCTTTTCCAGGTCATGTTTTGAGGTAACACAGGTAATCTATTACGCCAGTTACCAAAAGCTAAAGCCTCACTCTTCCTCCAATTTATTTTGGCAGCGGACACAGCCCTAAAACTGTCAGCAATTCTCGCCAATATACCTACATCATTTTGGTTTTTTACAAAAACAACTACATCATCAGCATAAGCAGATAAAACAATATTATCTTGAAAACCAGGTATAGCTAACCCCCTCATCTCATTCCTCAAAGTTTGTAACATGGGTTCCAGAGAAATTGCATATAACATGCCAGAGAGAGCGCAGCCCTGTCTAATGCCCCTCTGTACTTTAAAAGGAGCACATAGGGCACCATTGAATTTTAACACACTCTCAATGTTCTGATACAAAACTTTTACCATAGCAATGAGACCATCGCTGAACCCAAAACTCTCCATAACCCTCCAGAGATAATTGTGCTCAACGCGGTCAAATGCCTTCTCCTGATCTATTGAAATAAGAGCAGTATTCAAACCCAATGATTCAGAGACACCCAAAACATCACGAATTAAATATACATTATCCAATATTGACCTGCCAGGTACACAATACGTCTGATCCCGGTGTATGATCTGGTCCATTACTTCTCTCAGACGGTTTGCTAAAGTCTTTGACAGAATCTTATATTCGGTGCATAAAATTGACACAGGCCTCCAGTTCCTGATATCCTGTAAAGTCCCCTTTTTTGGCAGTAAGGTTATCACTGCCCTGCGACAGGAAAGCGGCAAAGCACCCTCAGCCAGACTCTCATTGAATACCTTGAGAAGATCGTCTTTCACAATGTTCCAAAAAGCTTTGTAGAATTCCACCGTCAAACCGTCAATACCAGGGGCTTTCCCGCCACCCATGCTCCGTAAGGCAGAGTAGAGCTCTGACGAGTCCAAAGGTCTCTCAAGCAGCACTGTAGACTCCCGTGACACTGTAGGCAATCCCTCACAAAAGGTCTGTAGAAGGACATCATTCTCAGTGTACTCACTGCTATACAAAGCAGAATAAAACTCAATACATTCATAAACCTTGATCTTAATAAAGCCCCTTGAGCTTTCACACCTAGCAGGTCTGCTAAAGCCATTTTTTTTTTATTAAGGACTTCAAATTGCCCTTGATTACCTGTGGACCCAAACATTTTCTCAAGGTCCACTATCTCAGTCTCCAAATCTCTCATGGAGGTAGTGATGTCTCTAGTCACATTGAGAGTGTGTTGTTGACAAAGCATTTTAATTTCTATTTTGCCACAGTCCCACCACTGCCTAAGAGAAGAGAACTCATTTTTCCTTCTCCTAAACAGGGCCCAAAAAAAACTAAAAACATCTCTAAAATCTTTTTCATGTAGCAAAGCTGAATTAAAATGCCAATAAGCACTTCTAGGCACCAGATTTGGTATAAAAACATTGCACATTACCAATGAATGGTCTGTAAAACCAACAGGCATTATTTTGCACATTTTAAAAACATTAAAATGGTGCTTAAAACAATAAAAACGGTCAAGTCTAGCTAAGGAGACAACATTATCCCTACAATGAGACCATGTATACTGGCGCTCCTTCCCATGAAACCTCCTCCACACATCAACCAAGCCGTGTGTGTGTACAAGCTGTCTTAATGCACTTTGAGAAGCTGGATGGGGTTCATTGTGATTCCTGTCTAAACTGTTATTCTCTGTGCAATTAAAATCTCCAGAAAAAAATAAGAAATCATCCGGATTAAAATCGGACAATTTAGTACACACTATATCTAAAAAGACCTTTCTTTCAGGCCCTTTAGAAGGAGCATAAATATTCAATAAAACCACATTAAATGTTTCAAATTGTGCTTTCACTACAACAAACCTACCATCTACAACATGTTCTTACAGTATAAGAAGCAGGAATAAAACGTTTTGAGAATAAAAAGCCAACTCCACTGCTATTTGTAGTATTATGATGACTCAACACTACATTTCCTTCCCATTCCTTCCTCCATTCTACCTCATTTTCTTTGTCACTGTGTGTCTCCTGCATAAAAAGAACATCAATGTGTTTTAACTTTACCAGTTCATACAGCGTTGCACGTTTTCTCACATCTCTTGCCCCATTCAAATTTAAAGTTCCAACCTTAAAATGTTCCATGGAGAGAAAAGGAGTGACTAAAACACACAATAACAGTAAATTAAAAGTTGCCACTTGTTTTCCTTTCATTAAGTTGTTTTTTTACCTTTGGCAGTAGTTTCCTTAGTCTGTACACCTCCTGCTTAGTAAAGCTACTGTCTCCCATGTGAAACCTGACAGATGTGTAGAAAGCCTCTGTATCAGGAATATGTTCCTCCACTTTCAAGCCCCGAACGTTCTTTGTTTTTTGTAGCAAAGTTTTAATGGCTTTGACTGACAGTGATCTTTTGTTTTGTGACTTCCTTAACTCAGATATGTCACTACCATCTGACTCATACTCCTCACTATCACTCTGGTCTGACTGTGAAGCCATTTGCTCGGTCTGGCTATCACACATATTTTGACCCTTTT
Organism: Nansenia antarctica; assembly: GCF_963989245.1. NCBI lineage: Eukaryota > Metazoa > Chordata > Actinopteri > Argentiniformes > Microstomatidae > Nansenia > Nansenia antarctica. The sequence goes on along the minus strand of NC_137680.1, from coordinate 6,120,461 downwards.
TTACTTGTGTGGACCCCTTCTTTTTATTCCCTTTGCGTTTATGAGTTGCAGATTTTGTAACAACATCATCTTCCATTTCCACCTCATTTGTCTGTTCACTTAGTTCCACACTGTCGTCACACAGACCACTGCTACTCTCCTGTGCTTTTCTCTCAGACACAGCAGCACTGCCTGTCTGTTTCTCACAGGCCCCTTCTACCTGCAGCTCACCTGTAGCACTGTCTGCAGCAGCTGGTTTATACCTGGCCACTTCTGTCTGTAGCTCACCTGTAGCACTGTCTGTCTCAGCTGGTTTATCCCTGCCCACTTCTGTCTGTATCTCACCTGTAGCACTGTCTGCAGCAGCTGGTTTTTCCCTGCCCACTTCTGCTTGTAGCTCACCACTAACATCTAAACCCAGTCTCATTATTTGACGCTTCTTTTCCCTCCTGCCCCTCCTTCCCTCCTCCATCTGTTTGTCCAGAAGGTTCAGCAGCTTCACCAGCCTTTCCCTGTTTGCTACTAGTTCCCTCTCCAGCTTTACCAGCCTCTCCTTGTCCACTAGTTCCCTCTCCAGCTTTACCAGCCTCTCCTTGTCCACTAGTTCCCTCTCCAGCTTTACCAGCCTCTCCTTGTCCACTAGTTCCCTCTCCAGCTTTACCAGCCTCTCCTTGTCCACTAGTTCCCTCTCCAGCTTTACCAGCCTCTCCTTGTCCACTAGTTCCCTCTCCAGCTTTACCAGCCTCTCCTTGTCCACTAGTTCCCTCTCTAGCTTTACCAGCCTCTCCTTGTCCACTAGTTCCCTCTCCAGCTTTACCAGCCTCTCCTTGTCCACTAGTTCCCTCTCCAGCTTTACCAGCCTCTCCTTGTCCACTAGTTCCCTCTCTAGCTTTACCAGCCTCTCCTTGTCCACTAGTTCCCTCTCCAGCTTTACCAGCCTCTCCTTGTCCACTAGTTCCCTCTCCAGCTTTACCAGCCTCTCCTTGTCCACTCGTTCCCTTTCCACGGTCAGCCTCCGCCTCCTGAGCCTGCTTCTTAGGACATGCTTTAACAACATGCCCCCCTCCTCCACACCCAAAACACTTCATGGTCTCTGATGATGCATACAATACATAATCAAAATCCTCCACTCTAACATGGAATCTCACGTTGAACTCATCATTCCTATTATTCAGAATCATATACAAAAACCGTCTATGAGAAACAACATGCCTCAGCAAAGGTGATTTACACCCTGTAAGCACTTTCTTAATGGGAGAGACTATCTTTCCGTGTCTGGACAGCTCTCTTATCAGAAACTCATCAGAGATGAATGGTGGGACATTAGACAACGTGATTTTAATTGACGGTTGCGCAAGTGGCAACACGGGAACCTGCAGGTCCCGAACAACAATACCGCGTTCAATTACCTCGTTAACTTTCTCAACTCGGTCTAGAAAGATAACCACAGCGCTATTCATTTTTGCTGCAGATCTAACACTGCTGTAACCAACAACTTTTCCTACAGCTAAACTAACCTCTTCAACTGAGCAGGGAAACACGGTGCCAACCTTGATACCATGTTTCCTACTCAGTTTGTTCCACTCAGCCATGCTGCGCGCTGATACACCTGTACCGACCAGCCAAGACGCTGGTCGGCAGAGACAAACGGACTAACCTAGCAATGGATAACTAACCTAACAATAAATAACTAACCTAACAATAAATTAGCAACACTCCAATTCATAACATTTAACACAACACAATTAGAAAAAGTTTAGAAAAATCACTCACTCGCAGTCGTCTCACTCAGTCAGCTCGCTCAACCTCGCACCACACACACGCATGCGCAGAGAGAGAGAGAGCATGTTTACTGTATGACAGGGCTGGACTGGCCGCGGTAGTTTTGGGCCGAGCCGGCCGGCCCACCGGGCATTTTATATGTTTTATAAACTCAGATATATAATTTCCCTTTCGTATTGGGAAATGAGTGCGTACAAAGTACTCATATAGTGAATTCAAATAGTAAATAAAATCATCATACAATCATGAATAACTCTTTGTATAGTTGTATATTGCAATAATACATGATTGTCACAAAATCCCACGGGACACGTGGACCTTCGGGAATTACTCAACATGGCTACCGCTAGCTGGTAGTGACAGTTTAATGGACATGCTGCGTGTTAACGAGCATAGGCCTCACCATCACATTATCATTATCTACTTAGCAGTGGCTAGGGTCATTAGTTGTAGGCCTACTGTACTAACCTTTTTCCAAAGTTGGCTAATACATCGATAGGACAGTCGACGGCCGGTCAGAAATAAGGTTTGGATTTATTACAAACGAATCAATCTAGCAACGTGCTGTGTTCTCTTCGGCGACGGAGGAGAAGTGACGTGTGCCGCTGATGGACAGATGTCACGTGATTTGATTGAGGAATTGTCTACGACACTTCAATTAATAATAACTTTATTTATATATATAGCACTTTACAAGTACAATAGGTAAAAAACAACACATTTTAAACAATATAAAAACAGCTATTTCAATTTTAAAAACACACAATTTCGCACCACAAATATAATAGATAAAAACTTAAATTTTAAACAAATTTAAAAACAACTATTTCAATTTAAAAACACACATAAATTACAACAGCATAAAAAAACAAACAGCCTATGACATGTAGACAACGCAAAACAGGTGGGTATTATTTAGCTTATTTTTAAACACTTCTACTGATTCTGCCTGTCTGATATCCAGTGGAAGACGGTTCCAGAGAGTTGGTGCACGGAAGGAGAACGCACGCTCACCGATTGTCTTTCTTCTAACCCAGCGGAATAATGAGCAGGGCAGAGCCTTGTGAGCGCAGAGCCCTTGAGGGCACATATGGGACGAGAAGGTCCTTTAAATAAGAAGGAGCAGTGCCATTTATAGCTTTGTATGTTAACAGGAGCAACTTGAAATCCGCTCTAACATGGACAGGGAGCCAATGAAGGGAGGCCAGCAGCACTGGTGAGATATGGTCGTATTTCTTGGACCCAGTCAAAATGCGAGCTGCAGCATTTAGCTCGTCTCCGTTTATGCATGTGAATTCATCTTTAGTGGTATTATTAATGGACAGTTATTTTAACGCAGGGATAATGATGATCAAAATGAAATACCTGCGCAATCCACTCCTTCGATAACTGGCAGTTTGCATGACTCCCCTTGAGGACAGTGCAATCACTGATTTGGCATTTAGTAACACAATGAGGGGAAAAAGTGGATGGCTATGTCAGGAAGGAAGAGACATCATTGATATGCAGGTGGTTTTGATTGGCAAGGTTATAAATATATTCAGATTGCTTAACCAGGACTAGGTTTTATTGAAGCAATCCTATAGTACACACACACAATATACTATATGAACTATTGTTAACACAAAATAAGCCATGTCGGTGCTCTCTTTCCATTCCAAACGTCGATATCTCGAGGAAATAATACCATGCTCATAAACAGTCAATTGAGTAGCATGAACATAGTATTTAAATTGGGGGGGGATAGACATGCAAATTACATCACAACTACGGAACTACAACTTTTAAGGGTCGGAAGCGGCGCGTAAAGACACATTTAGCAGCATTTCGTGATGTTAGAATTGTAAGGTTCTATCTCAATTTTTGTCAATATTGAGTTTTTTTTACATAATTTTTTACATAATCTGATCCATTAGGTGTTTATTAATGCCTGTGTGGTGTTATTTTTAAAATGTTGACATTTTTGAGTTAGTAATTCATAAAACACAAAGGTTCCATCTCACAAAACATAATGGAATGTAAAAACTTTGACGCTCAATATCTCAGAACTGCCCGAAACGGAGATAGAACCTTATCATTGTGTATCTACAAGGTAAATAAAGACTTACAGGAATGCAATATTTTAATGGTCTTTTTATGATTGTATAGTTCTTTTCAATTTGTTATTGTATTTGGTATTTGGTCACTGTATAGGCTATTGATTCATATTCTGAAGTTAGCGTAAACAATGCATTATAATGTTGGTATGTTATGTATATAAACTGTTGAAATGTTGTTTCTCAGCTCATTTTTACCTTGCCATGATGGAATAGGCCAATAGGCTAATTCATAAATGATGATACTGCAGATGCCGGCTACAATACTAAATAATATGAGTAGGCCTAAATCAGTTGTTAACATAATTATTTATGTATTTTACTTAGCAATATCACATCAACGTTGTTCGTCCAGACAGGCTCTAAATACAGAAAGACACTGAATATGTATTTCTTTTTCGGAAAAAAAATGTATATGTTGCGCGTAGGCGCTATAGATGAACAGACATTAAATTAACATTTTCTCAAAATAAGGCCAGGCAGGAACGGTTTTAGGGCCAGCTGCGTTTCTAACTTTCAAAGTGCAGAACGTTTCCATGACCGCTGAACTGTATGTAGCTGCTGACGCGCTCTCACTTTTTTTCCCCGAAAAAGAAATACATATTCAGCTGCTCGCGGGAATTTACCTCTTTTGAAACTCTCATCTACCTCTTTGCTTTTTTTGCACATTTTCGCAATATTTTTACCAAAGCTCGAGAGCGGCATTCATTGATGTGACTCAGTGACAATAAATGTTTTACTTTCCTCCCTCGTGTGTTGTTGGTTTAACGGCAGCTTGCATCCTTCGCGTTTCACTACTGCCATCTTCTGGATTTATCCAGTTCCTACATTGTGGCTGTGTTCGGAATAGCGTACTAGCATACTACTCATACTAGATATGACGTAGATTTTGAGTATGTAGTACGTTCGAACTGTACAGTATGCGAGATTTGAGTATGCGAGAATCGCATTCTTATTATGAATTTAGTAGGCAGTATGCAGTATATACTCATTGAGTATGCTAGTATGCAGTATGCTAGTATACCATTCCGAACACAGCCTGTGTCTACATTTTCACACAACATGCTCGCGCTTCCCGCCTCCTCCTGATTGGCTGCTCTACTCTAAGCAATCCTGGCTATCATTGCTCACATTTATTACATGAAACACCACTACAAGTCACAATTCGAATCCCTGTTTTAATATGTATTAATTAAATTATTGTTGACAGCTTTTAAAAAAAACATCTACTAAGTAAGTTAGAATTAATTCATTTAGTTAAGAATGTATTATCCTATCATGTCTGTTTAGTGTATGTGTATGTCTAATAGCACACTGCAAAGCCGTGACCCTTCCATTTAGCTATAACTTATAGTATATATAACTTATATATAATATAGTTATAGTATAAGTCGTTTCCTTATCGCATGTAAAATATTAGAGGTGGTAAAGTACGGTTTATTTGATTGGAGGTTAGATCTAACTTTCATAGAAAAATACTAATAAGTTAACACTTCATTATAGTGTAATTATAATTTTTACGTTATTAAATTGATATTACACTTTCCCCCTTGATCTCCATGTCATTCGCTCTTATTAGTTTAGTTTAGTTTGTTTATTAAGCACACAAGAAATTGTGCAAGGAGGGAACGAAGCCCAGAAGGCTTGTACAGAGTTCCACTCCACGTCAATATCAATGTTTCAAATAAAAATCAAGGGACACTTACTGCACGTCAATAGGAGAAAAGAAACCACAAACAAAATCATATCCATCGGGCAGAAAGGTAGGATAGCTACGGAGCCCCTCTGGGGTCACCTAGGGAAAAGAAGAAAAAAAAACGTAAACTGTGCGCACAGTTTAGTAAACTGTGGCCTCAGATTCATAAACTGTGCGCACAGTTTAGTAAACTGTGGCCTCAGATTCATAAACTGTGCGCACAGTTTAGTAAACTCACTCCGCAAATCACCCCGCCCGCAAATCATTCCGCAAATCACTCCGCACCTGTCGTAAACTGAGGGCTCCCTACTCCTGCCCGTCCGCGGCGCATGTTCGGCAGGTTCATGCAGTCAGCATCCCACTTTCCCAAAATTCACGTTGTTGTAACTGGTAAGTAGACTAATGTTATAACCTACATAAATTACACGTATTTACATTCATCCAGGATTCTATTACTGTAACCGAATACCGAAATCTGAAGCAAGATTTCAGTTTGTCATCTGCTGAACCCCCTGCCACATCCGCCTGGAGTCGTTGCTCAGGAGGCATTCCTCAATCTTCTCTCTCTGCTCTGCCTTGGCCGCTTTGATGCTGCGCTTTAGGTTGGCCCTGGTGGAGCTGTACAGCGGTGTGCTCTTCCCTGCGAAGAAGGCGTTGTCCCTCTCGTTGATCAGTTTTTGGACCTTCCCAGTCATCCATGGCTTCGTGTTGGGGTAGACCCGGACCCGTTTGTCCACGGTGACTGAGTTGGTGCAGTTCACTATGTGGTTCAGAACCGACGACGTGTACTGTTCCAGGTCCTCATGCTCATATTCCTGCCATAGGGTGTCATTTGGTAAGAAGAGGGGTGTGGCCATAGTAATTAATACATCTCTACCATTCTCTGAAGAGATGTGATAAAAGATAATAGGAGAAGATATGTAATGGTTGACCCTATTACATTAACCATAGTAATTGGTTAGAAGAGGGTGTTATGTTCAATAATGGAGACTGAACTCAGAGCTTCAAGTTGGAACGTGTACTCCATTTAATCAAACACACGTGTAACACAAACGTAATACGGCACATGTCGTAAAGCCCAAACTGCCGTAAACACAGACGTAACATTTCCCCCCCCCTCACACAACCTAGGTGTGATACTCAGTCATGTAATCACGCAAGTGCTCGGGCCTGTTGCGTGCTCGAACCAGACGTGGCTCTGGTGCAGCCACAGCCACTGGTGGCGGCTCCACGCCTTGGGGCTGAGCCTGGTAGGCCGGGGTTGCTGCTTCATCCAACCGTGCGGCTGGCAAGACTGTGGAAGAGGCCACACTCAGCGCTGGGCCAGGGGGAGGCTGCACCTTACGCAGGCGGGTAGCATGCCAGCGAGTGCCGTCGGCGAGCCTAAACGAGGCCGGGCCAAGCTGTTTGCTGACCTGGACAGGGTCAGACCAAAACGACTGGAGTTTGTTGTCCCGATGAGGTCGTCGGATCCTGACCCAGTCCGACACAGCGATGACAGGTGGCCTAGCACGTCTGGCCCTGTCGAAACGATCCTTCATCAAGCGCTGGTGTTTGGTGACTGTGGCTTGAACTGGATGGACCGGGAGCTGAGCTAGTGTAGGGCGGAGCCTATCGAGAGGCAGCTGGAGCTCCCGCCCCAGCATGAGGGAGGCTGGGGAGACTCCTGTAGTGGCGTGTCGCGTGGCCCGATAATGCAACAGCGTCTGGAGGAGGCTGGTGGTGAGCGTGCACCCTTGTGCCAGGTGGGCCCTGATGCCATTCTTCAGTGTTTGGTTCAGCCGTTCCACCCCCCCGTTCGCAGCAGGGTGGTAGAACGCTGTGCGGATGTGGTGGATCCCTTTACCCACTAGATAGGAGGACAGTTCATGGGAAACCATTTGAGGACCGTTGTCAGTCGTGATCCTCTTGGGCAGGCCCCAACGCGCAAACAGAGCGTCGAGAATGTCGATCAGCACCTTTGCTGTGACCGAGCCCACAGGTGTCACCTCTGGCCACTTAGAGTGGAGGTCGTAGGTCACAACGAGAAAACGCTGGTGATGTGGTACCCCATGCAGCTCGCCGCAGATATCCAGTTGCAGGTGCTCCCAGGGTTGAGATGGCCAGTCCAACGGCTGCATGGGCGGGGGTGGAGCTGGAGCCCTGGTCTTACCACTAAGGAGACAGGCAGTGCAATCCTTGACCAGGGTTTCGAGTTCCCTGTCGATGCCTGGCCACCACACAACCTCACGACAGCGCTGTTTGAGCCTGACTATGCCCAGGTGACCCTCGTGCGCCATAGCAAGGATACGCGCCCGAAGGACACCTGGGACCACAGTGCAGAACCCGCGAGCGACACAGGTGTCATTCCAAACCGACAACTCCTCCCTGATCCTGGAGTAAGTGAGTAGCTCGTCAGGTACTCTTACCGGCCACCCCTGCGTGATGTAGGTTGAGAGTGTAGAGAGGGTGGGGTCATCGGCTGAGGCATCCCGGAGCTCCTTCAGCGACACCGTCTCCTGAAGGGGTGTGTGGAGGAGCTGGACGAGGTCATGCTCAGCCTGGTCCAGTCCGGGGGTCAAGGTTGGGGCTGTGGGTGGGCTGGGGATTGCGCGTGATAGCAAGTCGGCTACCACGTTGTCTCGTCCTGGCGTGAACTGTAGCCGATAGTTGTACTGTTGCAGGCGGTCGGCCCAGCGGTGGAGGCGGAGTGGCTTGTGACCGGTGCCAGACGTGGCCAGGAGGGTGATGAGGGCCTGGTGGTCTGTCCTCAGTGTGAATAGCCGTCCATAGAGGTACATGTGCCAGCGCTCACATGCCCAGAGGCATGCTAGGGCCTCCCGCTCCCCCACCGAGTACTTCTGTTCCGTGGGGCTGAGAGCACGGGAGGCGAAGGCGATCGGTCTCTCCACCCCCCCTTGCAGCTGGGACATCACCGCACCAATGGCTGTGGCAGAGGCGTCGCACGTGACAAGAGTGGGGCTGGCCAGGTCGAAATGCGCCAGGACCGGTGGTGAGGTGAGTTGGGCCTTCAGGAGGCGTACGGCGTCTGAGCAGGCAGACGTCCAGAGCCAGGGCTCGTCATGCTTCAACAGCTTCCGCAGCGGTGTGGTTGTGGCCGAGTACTGTGGCAGGAAACGGAGGTAGTACGCCGTCATGCCTAGAAAGGAGGCCACCTGAGCGGCTGTGGTGGGCTCCGGGACATGATGGATGGCCTCGGTGTTCGAGTGCAGCGGGTACGTGCCATCAGCTGAGAGGCGGAACCCCACAAAGTCAATGGCTGGGGCGGCGAATACACACTTCTCACCATTGAGTGTGAGGTGATGCTTGGCCAATGCACTGAACACACTGTGGAGACGCTCGTTGTGGCTCTCGACGGTGGCCCCGTGAACCACGATGTCATCAAGATAGATGGCCACACCTGGGATCCCAGCGAAGATGGAGGCCATGATCTTTTGGAAGCAGCTGGGGGCGGAGCTTAAACCGAAAGCCATGCGTTTGTAGCGGAAAACCCCTCTGTGAGTGATGAACGCTGTGAGGTTGCGGCTCTCGGGGTGTAGTGGCACTTGGAGGTAACCCTGACGGAGGTCCAGTTTAGAGAACACGCTGGACCCGTAGAACTGGGCGGTGAGCTCCTCTATCGTTGGCAAGGGGTATTTGTCAGGGGTGATGGCCTTGTTTACCGCTCTCAGATCCACGCAGATGCGCAGCCCCCCAGACTTCTTCTTCGCCACCACCAGGTTGGGGATCCAAGGCGATGCATTCACCTGCTCAATTATGTCGCTATCGAGCATGCTCTGTAGTTGAGAGGAGATGTCATCGCGGAGAGCCAGGGGGGAGCGGCGGAGGGGCTGTATAACAGGCATCACTGTAGGATCTAACAGAGGCTGGTGGGCAAAAGTGTCGAGGCAGCCTACACCGCTGAACAGCGCAGGCCACTGTTGCTGCCAGGGGATGGAAACGGTGTGAATCTCTGAGCCAGCTGTGTCTAGCAGGGTGAAACCGAGGGCGTTGAACAGGTCGAGGCCTAACAAGTTGGTCCCGTGGCGTGCAACGTTGAACCTGAAAGCCGGCAGTGTCCTCTCCCCGTACTTCACAGGCAGCTGAAAAGAGCCCACAATGTCAATCTTAGAGTTGGCATAGCCACGCAGGGTGGTGGAGGGCAACCCCAGGGGCACATGGGAGAAGAACTGTGTATAGGTCGTCAAGTTCACAAGGGACACTGTGGCTCCAGTGTCTAGGAGGAGCGGCAGAGTGACATCACCAACCATCAACGAGCATGTTTTGAATGGCGCTCGTCCTGAGCTGACATTATGGATGACTGTGGTAGGTGACTGGGAAGCTCTAGCTGGGGCAGACCTGCAGAACTTGTGAAAGTGGTTTAGTCTCCCGCAGTTGGAGCAGGTTTTACCACGGGCTGGGCATGTCTGAGCTCTTGAATTGTGTGCAGAAGAGCCGCAATTCCCACACGGCTGGTGTGGCTGGTCGCGTGACCGAGAGGCCAGTAAAATGCTCTCCCCGCCGCTGGTTGCACTCACGTGGAGGAGGGGCACCTGTAGGCTGTGCGCGCCCTCTGCCGGTGAGCTGGGAGAGGCTGAAAAACTAACTGCACATTCTAAAGCTGTTTCAACCTGGACCGCCATGTTCAGAGCTGCTGATAATGTAAGTTCATCATTTTCCAGTAACAGTTTTTCCCTAATCTTGTCACAGTTCGTGTGTAAGATGAGTTGGTCTCTTATCATCTCGTTCTGCAATGCCCCGAACTTGCATAAGCTCGCCAAGCCCCGCAGATCAGCCACATACTGTGTCACTGTCTCACCTGTTCGTTGGTGTCTTCGTCCGAATATGACGCGGCGGAGAAGAGCGCTTTGTGGAGGGGCAAAGTGTTGCTTCAATAGTTCCACAGCGTCTGTGTATCTCGCCGCAGGGCCAAGAGTTTCAAACACGCGCTGACCCTCCGTTCCCAGGCAATGCCGCAACAGCGCATATTTCCTCTTGTCTGATACATCCTCCAAGCCGGCAGCCAGGATGTATGTTTCGAAAGAGGAAATCCAGCGGCCCCACGGAATCGGTGGTTCTGCCGGGACTGCTAGGAAAGGAGGGGGTGTTGGTAGAGAACAATCAGCCATCGCTCGTCGCCAATGTTATGTTCAATAATGGAGACTGAACTCAGAGCTTCAAGTTGGAACGTGTACTCCATTTAATCAAACACACGTGTAACACAAACGTAATACGGCACATGTCGTAAAGCCCAAACTGCCGTAAACACAGACGTAACAGAGGGGTGTGGCCATAGTAATTAATACATCTCTACCATTCTCTGAAGAGAAAGTGATAAAAGATAATAGGAGAAGATATGTAATGGTTGACCCTATTACATTAACCATAGCTAAAGGTAATTAATCTTTTTTTCATTTCATACCTATTAGTTTACTCTAACGAATTAAAATGATTAACAAGCATAATGGCACAGAGAATGCAGAGATGTGTATATATACAAAGCCTATGGTTGAAATATATGTTATTATTATTATTATTATTATTACTTTATTATCACATAACAGCTATTTGAAGCAAACTATGGAAAATGTATAACTGAGTAGTGAAATACTCAGAAATAGTGAAATACATTCTTAGAAATGTCTACCGTGTCATGATTACTTGAACAAACACACTGTGACACATTGGTCACACGCGCGGGCACACACGCGCGCACGCGCGATGCGCGCGAAACACACACACAACACACAGTTTCAGATCTACTAACGGGTCTTCGTTGTCATCGTTGTCATCGCGAATCATAGCGAATCATAGCGCTACCTATGGCCGGAAAGGGCTGAACCTATGACCGGATCTGGTAGGGTCGGAAAAACCTCGCGGGTCGGAAATTCCGGTACTTACACCTGCCCGGCCGAAAGCTATCATCGAGCGGCCCATAAATCGAAAGCTACCATCGAACGGCCCATAAATCGGGGACAGCGGCCCATTGGCCCATTTTCTATACAGACACTGGGCTGGCCCAATCAACAGAGAGAAGGGGGGGGGGGCAGGGGTCACGCACGCACGCACGCAGCACCAGACCTTCGTCTCAGTTTCGCGGTAGTTTTGGGCTGAGTCGGCCGGCAAAATAAATGTAGTGCGCCTGGATAGTGGATACTGAGAGAGATGGAGCGCAAAAGCACACAAAAACGGAAGGGAGGCTGGGAAAAACTTAGGGAGAAAAACAAAAAGAAACTCGAGGCAGATGCTGCCAAATGTGTAAACATTAGGGACCCTCAAGTTTACCACAGCAGCAACAGCAACAGGTTGAAGAGGAGGCTGGCAGGGAGGAGCGGGAGCAGGGTACAGATACAGAGGTTTAGGGTTAGGGTTAGGGTTAGGGTTAGGGTTGAAGAGGAGGCTGGCAGGGAGGAGCGGGAGCAGGGTACAGATACAGAGGTTTAGGGTTAGGGTTAGGGTTGAAGAGGAGGCTGGCAGGGAGGAGCGGGAGCAGGGTACAGATACAGAGGATAGAGAGGATACAGAAGAAGCAGGGCTGAGTCAGCCTGTAACCGTTGACCCGGTAAGGAAAATATAGGTAGCTGTTAGGGGTGTAACAGATCGCCCCCCACGGTTCGGCACGCATGTGTACCGCGGATCAATTGCAAAATGTAACCAAGTAATAATATTACTTAATATTAGTTAATATCCCTTGTAAATCACAATGTAGAGTTGCCATGAAAAGATAGACGCGACAGTTGCTTGCTTTGTTTTACTCTAAAGCGCAATGATAGGTTGATAATAAATTTAAAAATCCAGAACAACAAGGCTGCGTTCGTAAATTCGCTCTGGAATCTGATCAGCATTCATGGAACGCCTCTTGTCCAATCAAATTACTTTGTCCCTTTATGACGTTGGACCCAGTGTGCTCTCCGGCGCTCTCAGAGCAAATTTACGAACGCAGCCCAAGTGTATCATGGCGAGTAGAGTAGTGCTGCTGTGAACATTAGCCATTGATGGTAAACTTTGTGATAACCTGGTCATGATTATGTCATTTTGTTTTTGAAAATGAGAATAGAGAATCAACAGAAGTTGATTTACACACTGCAAATTCTGACCAATCACAAAACTGTTAGCAAGCCTGCGGTGTTGAGGGTGTATTCAGAACCACAGAAGTCCACTACTGACAATCTCTCTGTACTGGCTGAGATTACTTCAACACACTTGATGTTATTGCTTTGACCCAACACACAACACAGTTCTGCACATGCAGTGGGTAAGAGAACACCGCATTTGTTCGGTAAACACACTCGGTTCGAATACATGTACCCTTACCCCTACATTTCATATTTTTAACCACTACCCCTAGCCAAAAAGCAAGTGGCACTCTGAAACAAGGGGTAAGGGTAAAAAAAAAAGGAAATGGGATTGGGCCTAAAGTGTAATACCACTAGAACATTTGCTTCACTTGAAACGGAGTTTAGGATAAAGTTCGCTTTGCTCTACGTCGTTTGGAGCGGTGAGAACGCGCATTCGAAGTCGCTCCCGCAGCAAAGAACCAACGGATGCTCCGCTTGAAAAGGGTGGTTTCGCTTCGGTTAGAAACGACACATCCATCGCTTTGCTTCGCTTCGCTTTGGGTGAGAACGCTGCTCGAGGCTGTCCATAGGAAAACAACAGCGCACGCGTGTTGATCTGTATAAGAGCAGGACAACGGGCAATTCAAAAAAATTCTGACCAATCAACTACCACGTCTAATGGTATGTTACTTCGTTTACATGAAGGGCTGTGAGAATCGCAAATCAGAGAAATAATTTATGCAACAATGTTGCGAACTCATCCACTTGGTCTCGATTCGGACATTCATGTGAGAACATGACCTTAGTGGATTGAAGTGTGTAATGCTATCAATGAAGGCGATTGTTTTAGCAGCCTTTTTCTTATTCAAAGTCTTTATTTACAATGTTCATGTTGTCAACATGTCATCTTCATGTTGAAGTTCAAGTCTTGAACTTGAAGTCTTTTTTCTGGTACAGCATGCAGACAGTAATGGCTGCAACAAACCTAGTGTGAGCCTGGCTACCACAGGCCTTTTATATACAAGGGTTTAGACTCACAGAGAAAGCCAGATGCATAATTTCCAAAACCACAGTATTATTACCATTACACCGTTACAGAAGTTTTCAAACCAACCGTCTTATCAACTACTTTATTCGCCTTTTCGGTGGGCTTAGTATATTATCGAAGCAGTATTACACTCTGTGTTAAATAGTAATAAAAAAAGTTAAAATTGGCCCACAAACAACAAGTTTGTAAAACATTGTGAGTGACTCCTATCAAACCTTCAACGTTCACCTTAAACCTAGGTCTCTAAATAATTTATTTGAAACCATTTTTAAATAAACAATAATCATAAATACTTAGATGTAACTGGCAAAATAAAATAAACAGTAAGTTAATAAAAAAAAAAAGGACAAAACAACATTTATCTAACTTTTCTTTGGTTTAGTAGCTGTATATTTAGAGGAATCTTCTTTCAAAGAGAACCCAATGGTCTTCACAACACTTACTACCTACCTCTCTCATCAAGTCTACCCCCCTAAATCACCACATTCAAAATATATTTGACAGGCCTGCTAAATTGATGCTGTGTAAAAACAAAATCTTTATTAACGATATGACAATATGTCATATTATCCTTGTCACTAAAGCCATAGTAACACCATTGACATTTCAGTAATACTAGTGAAGGATCCAAAACTAAAGCTAGAACAATAGATAGTATGGTACATGTAATATCAAACATTGAGTAAAAAAAACACTTTATTTTCATTAAAAAAGTCTCTGGGGATGGACTAGTGTCATGTCTTTAGACTAAAAGGAAGGCATTGTTTTAGGGCATTGAGTTTTAGGGGTGAATGGGTGGTGTGTCTGTGAAATTTCAGGTCGGAAATACAACTATTGCTGGTTGTAAAATAGCCCCACTTTGAGTCTGTGTGACGCCTTCGATTGTGTTTCAGTTTTCCCCTCAGTTCCGAGGTTCCAGAATAGCTTTGAGGTTTTATGATGCCATGATAACCCCTCAGTCCCATTCTAGAATATATCTCTTAAGGTTCCATTCTGTGCTTGCCAGGGGTTGTTGTTGCTTAGTGACAAGGGTCAAAGGGGTACTTGGTGACCCCTCCGTGGAGCTCCACCACAGCCTCGGACCAGGCGATGACGTCACCGCTCAGATGGCTGGCACAGGAGGCCAGGCCGAAGATGTCGTTGGCTGGCAGGACTTGAGACCACATCTGCAGGTCTGAGATCTCCCCCACAAACGACTGAGTGGCATCGAAACGACCTCCCAAAGTATCCTGGGTGAGAAAGAGAGGTAAACAGAGATTAGAATCTAAAATATTGTGCCATGGCGCGTAATTAGCACACTAAGGCACACAGACCATATCATTGCAAGGTCCCTGGTTCGGTTCTGGCCAATTGACATATGGTGCATGTCATCCCCCCTCTCATTCACCCATCCTTCCTGTCAATCTCTACTGTTTCTATCCCCAATACAGCCACTAGGTGAAATATTTGGATAACAGGAGTTGTGCATTGGCTAATTAAGTGATGTTGTTTGAACCCTTTATACTAGTGCATTCTTTTGTCACTGCTTTATGCCTGAAGAATGTCTATGACCAAAAGCTTGAAATAAAATAATGATTTTTGCAACCATTCTTTCACATTTGATACTCTTCAGCTCCAGCACCTCATCTAAGTCTGATAACGGATGAGCGGTGGTATTTTCACGATCCCAATAAAAGCAGAACTGCCCTAAATTTAAAAATAAGAAGAAGAAGAAATAAGATTTGTGATAAAATCTGGAACTGAAATCATCCTATTTGCCATGTGTAAGAAAGCGAAAAAAACACATTTCAATGTGTGTTGTGTAAAAAAAACTATTCTGGATAATTTTGTTTATGTTTTGAAATAGCATACTGGTCAAAACTTATTATATAACCAAGTCTATTAGCTGCTCAAAAGGGAGATCAGATGAAAGGCCAAAGGTTAGAAGCTTGGTTTCTATGGTAATAATAACTCTGACCCTCACCCAGCCTTTGATAAGTCGTGACGTTAGAATTATAAGGTTCTATCTCCATTTTTGTCAAAATTTAGTTTTTTTACATAATCTGATCCATTAGGTGTTTATTAATGCCTGTGTGGTGTTATTTTTTAAAAAATGTTTACATTTTTGAGTTAGTAATTCATAAAACACAAAGGTTCCATCTCACAAAACATAATGGAATGTAAAAACTTTACTGACGCTCAATATCTCTGAACTGCCCTAAACGGAGATAGAACCTTATCATTCTAAGCTCACGAAATGTCAACAAAGCATTACCTGCTCCTGCCCCAGGATGAAGACCCCTCCAGGTTTGATAGGGTGCCAGGGGGAGAGGTTCTCCCCGGACCCCCTCTTTACCCCATCCTGGTAGGCCTCCCACTGGCCGTCCCGCGTCGACCATGTGACACACACATGGTGCCACTTCCCATCGCTCAGGGACAGGGGCAGCGTCACCGCCTGAGGTTGACAGGAGGAGATGGTCAGTAAGACTTTAAGGTAGAGCAGGGCTATCGATACAAACCTTTAATTATGAGTATAGTAGATATTCACAAACATGTAGATGTGTAGATATAGTATCAGTATCTATCCATCTAAAGGTGTGATGTTCTTTCCTTAGTATTACCTTTGGAAACTTATTTCTGGCTGTTAACCAACTACTCCTACTACTAACCTAACACAGATGCAGTGTCAAACGTGTCATTTTACACTGCGATCTCACACGCCGTATCGCACAAGATAGCGGCTAAACACAGTACCTGCAATCTCACACATCATATCGGGAAGAGCAGCGCTTGAATACAGCTGCAGTAATAACACTTTTATCTATATATTTTCATTCATTGTCTTATTTTGATGTTAAATGTTTGTTTGTCTATTTATTTGTTATATATATGTGTTACGGGTACATGTGGGAATACGGTACATGTGGGAAAACTAGGGTTAGGTGCTAGGGTGACTTGGTACATGCTGGCATGTCGAACCCTAATCCTAATCCTAACCTTAACCCTAGCACCCTAGCACCTAACCCTAACCCTAGTTTTCCCACATGTACCGTATTCCCACATGTACCGTAACATATGTATCTATTCTATTTATTTATTTATTTATTTAATATATATTTTTTTTTTTATGCTATATGTAGAGCACTTTGAATTGCCCGTGTTGTATGAAATGTGCTATACAAATAAACTTGCCTTGCCTTGCCTTGCCTCTTTGGATAACCAAACTGTCGCTCTGTAGATATCTACTCCACTGACCATCCTCTATGTATCTCTCTTAAGGCTGTGAGCCACAGTGGAGGAGAAGCAGCTTAGAAAGTTGGTGGAGATAATATGCTTAAATATATAGAGTTCAGGTCAGGACTGCAATCACCATTGACTGTCACAGTCAGGGCAATACAAATCAGGGGTGGGCATCGACGATCGATAATTGATCGATAAGGATCTTGGTCGATCACAAAATAAAACATTTGGTCGATCACAAAAAAAAATAAAAAATACTTTTTTTTTTTTTGTGATCGACCAAATGTTTTATTTTGTGATCGACCAAGATCCTTATCGATCAATTATCGATCGTCGATGCCCACCCCTAATACAAATCAATCACGCGAGGAGGTCTGGGGTATCAGGAGGAACTTGAGTCTCATGTCTCAAGTTCTTTTGAGTATCATAGCATCATGAAAGTGTGGTCGGGCTGCGTATTACATAGGGGAACACACTCACACTCACACACTCACATAGTGTATATTATATAGTGTATTACAGGGGCACACACTCACATAGTGTATATTATATAGTGTATTACAGGGGTACACACTCACACACTCACATAGTGTATATTATATAGTGTATTACAGGGCTACACACTCACATTACAGTAGGGGGCTTCTCTCTCTCTCTCTCTCTCTCTCTCTCTGGAGCGCTTAGTGGCATAGCACACTAATGCGCATACCATATCATTGCAAGGTTCCTGGTTCGATTTCGACCCTCAACATATTGTGCATGTCATCCTTCCTGTCAATCTCTACTGTCTCTATCCCAATAAAAGCAGAAATGCCCTAATATACTATAAATGTATATAATCTTTCTATCTCTCTCTCACCTTGTCATCCACCAGTAGCTCCATGGGGTTGTTACCCCACTCGATGAGCACCAGTTCATTGGCCTGTCCAGGTACAGAGTAGGAGAAGGGAGTCCCCACCCCTCCTCCCAACGGCCCTGCACCCGTTTTCATCCACAGACACAAGGTCAGGGCGAAGATCTCGTGGAGGAGGGTCCTCTTCACCCGCCCGTACATGTAGTTTGTTCTCATCGGGAAGCCGATCTGGAAGGCCTCAGGACTTTTGGCTTTCTTCCTGCTGGAACCTGGGAATGAAAGACAGTTTATTTATTATAGTGGTATTGGTGGTCTAGTGGATAGTGAGTTGGACTTGTGATCGGAAGGTTGTGAGTTCAAATCCCGCCTGAAACCACACCACTACTAGTGTGCCCTTGAGTTTAGTAGTAAGTAAGTGCCTTACTTAGCCCTCAGTTACTCCAGGGGGAATGTCCCTGTAATTCGTAATTGTAAATCGCTTTGGATTAAAAGCGTCTGCTAAATGGCAAAAAATAACACATTTATTGTCTAAAATGTTTTTCTTAAATGCTGTTATGTCACTGTTAATATGAACTAGGTTACAGCTTGTGACTGGGCTGTGGTTAGAAACATTGTTTTGTTCATTTGGTGGAGGGTCAACAGGACTGGTCTTAAAAGCAGCTTGCCAACATTGTGCTGTAGTGTCAGCCTCATTTAGAGCAGTCGTACCTGTGTTGTGCAGCTGATTCAGAACAGTCTCCAGCTTGGTGGAGTGAAGCCCGGCCCTGGGTCCTTGTGTCCGGTAGCTCGCTCGTGGAGGATAACCGAGGCTATCTGCTTCGTTGTCATGGTGATCATCGTCGTCATCATCATGGTGCTCGTCGTCATTGTCTCCGTCGTCGTGGTGATCGTCGTGGTGTTCGTCGTCATGGTGATCGTCACCGTCGTCGCGGTGGCTGCCGTCGTCGTCGTAGTTGTCGGGGCCGCTTAGCGCAGCGGTTTGCATCTGCTGCTCCAGAGCGCCGATCTTCCTCTGCAGCAGCTCCTTCAGAGAGCCGGAGTACGTGGCGGACGTGTTCCTCGACTGCTGAGACACAAACAAACACTCCAATCAAATCAAATTCAAATCAAATGTTATTTGTATAGCGCATTTCTTACAAGATGCAACTCAATGCGCTTCGCATACCGACAGAGCCGCAAGCAGGCAAAAGTAAAAACCTGTACACTACAGTATGTCGCCAGGAAAATTCCCTTGCAGCCCTCTACTCATAGAGCCACTACTAACCAGTTTGCCTTACCAGCACCCAGCGGTGGACCCCCACACCCCCCCCCGGGGAGCCCCCGCCGCCCCACCACCAGCACACCCGGCCCAGCCAAGCAAGCACAGACCATAAAGGCCCCGCACAAGGACGGCCAAGCAGGTGCCCCGGCGGCGGAACACTAACATTATAACAAGGCTGATGAATACATATTTTACTTCTTTATCCAATCGTCATCAGTGATCATTTCAAGGACGGTTGCACGAACAGGGCCTGTGCTTCCTGTCAACAAAGCATTACCTGCTCCTGTGCAGTCTTACAGGAGCTACAGAGGTCACATGATCAGGCTAATGGATATGTGCTCAGGTCAGTTCTGGCACTGAAACAACAAGCATAGGCAGCTTTTCAGAAACTATGTGGAGATTTATCTTTGCTAGTCGTAAGCTTGAACGATATGTGGTCCGGGTGCCAGTTTGCTTCATATTCAGCTTTCTTATCACTGTCTTGTCTCTTTCTTTCTCTCTCTCTCTCTCTCTGTCTTTCTCTCTCTCTCGCTCTCTCTTTCTCTCTCTCTCTCTCTCTGTCTCTCTCTCTCTCTGTCTCTCTCTCTCTCTCTCTCTCTCTCTGTGTCTAGTAATCCAGGCTTTGGCCCATTGCGTGCCTTGATAATCAGCCCGTCATTGGAGATCACGCTAATTCACACTGATCTCAGATCGGCACCCCCTGCCAACCCCAGACACCTGTACATTGTCCCAGTCCCCCAGAGAGAGGGAGAGATAGGTAGGTGATGGATGAATGAATGGATAGATGGTTTGATCAATAGATTAATCCGATTTTTTACCAGCCCAAAACCAATGCCAATCCGGTTAACCAAACTGGTGTGCCGCCGTCCAGCCAATGCAACCCTATCCCTGTAAACCACAGCTGTCTATCTATCTAGTCTAACCAGCAAGACAGAGTGACCATGCAACCACTAAAGCCACTGGCCCATCAGTAGAGGGCAGGACCTGTTCTGCACCAGACCATTGAGCCATCAGACAGAGGGCCAAAGGGACTGACGGACATGGTGTAAACGTTGTGTCACTGTGTTGGCTGAAGCAGCAGAGACAGACTGGCACCCAGACTTTGTATCACCCAGGCCAGTGTGGAGGTTTTACATAATTAAGTCATTTGTCTGTACTTTCAGGGCCGGTTTCACAGACAAGGCTTAAGCCTATAGTCTTGGACTAAATCACACTTTTCAAATGTAAAATCTCCATTGAAGATGCTTTTCAATCTTGGAATAGGCTTAAGCCTCGTCTGTGAAACCGGCCCTCAATGTCTTAAATTGGTTGAGAGCTTAGGTACTCCTTTAGAGCTCTTTAACATATATTTTTAAATTATTGATTTGTTTATTTGTTTGCTTGATGACAGCATCACTACAGTGAAAAATAGGAAGAGAGACGCATGTGTTCACACTTCAGCTCACAGCTCCCTCTTTTTCTTTCTTTTTATAAATTCACACTCTCAAAGTTCTCCCTCCCTCTCCCACCCTAAGTTCTCTCCCTTCTCTCCCTCTCCCACCCTCCCTCTCTCCCTTCTTTCTACCCTCTCTCACCTGCAGGTTCTCCAGCCTCTCCTTCAGCGCTTGCAGCATCCTGCTCTTCTGCTCCAATGATTTTGCCATCTCCCCCGGTGTCACGTGTTTCTCCTTCCTCCGGTTGTTGTTGTTTTGCCCTCCTGTGTTGCCGTGGTAACCGTTGTTGGGGTAAGGGTTCTGGTTCCCATTGAGGGGGGAGTACGACGGTGGTCCGTTGTGGTCGTCTTGGGCCACTACACCCCGTCCAAAGCCCTCACACAGGGTGAGCTTGGCCGTCAGCTCCCTGATGGTTTCCCTCTGGTTCAGAATGGTTTCCTTCTGCTGGACCAGGCTCTCTCTCAGGTGTAATATGGTGGCCTTGGCCTCCTCCGTCATCCCCCACCAACCGTTTGGGGGCCCCCCCCCAGGCAGGGTGGGTCCTGGCCCCCCTATCGGTGGTCCTCCGGTAGGGAAGCAGGCAGGGTCTGCGTCTGCAGGGATGGGGGTACAGACAAAGCGCGGGTGGGCTCCATAGTTGTAATCGGTGGACCCCGGTGTGGCACTGGCGGATGCAGGGGAGAGGAGGAGGAGGAGGGAGAGTAAGAAGAGTAGAAGGGGCGGATGGAGGAGGTTTGGCAGGGACAAGGGCTTAGACATCCACTTGAGTCCCATTGTAAGGTGTCCCGGCGGTGGGAGGTGTGAGCAGGGTGATGCAGGGTCCATTTCACAATGAGGGAGGTTATTGATTTAGGGTTTTAGGGAAAGGGTTTTCCTCTTTTGTGTTAAAAGCAGCATTTGTGGAGGATATTTGGCATATATGAAGGGTATGTACCGTAATAATAATAATAATAATAATACAAATAATAATCTAGAAAAAAACGTGAGGACGCTTCTTTTGTATTTCTCTTTATCCTGAAATCTCCTTAGTATGGCTGACGGAGAGGAATCCCAGGCTCCTTTGCAATAGGCTGCCCTGGCTTTCCACACTCTGTCAGTTAGTCCACTCGTGGTCGGCTGGAACTGTGATTCACTTTGACTTTGTCTCACTCTGTGCCTGTCTCTGTATAGTTGGAGAGGGAACACTGTACACCTGCAAACAAGGAATCAGTGTTTAGAAAAATGTCATAGGATGAATATTCTATTACTTTTAGACAACTCTAAAACAATATGCAAATATAGACTGTATGTCATAAACATTGTGTCATGATTCATGTCATCTCTCAGATAAAGCTAACATGTTCCACTCTGTAATGGTAAGTAAGGGTAAAGGATTCAACGAAACCACAAAGCTCAATGATAAACCACCACATGATGGAATTTACACAGGATTAACCCACCAGGCTAACCTGACATGACCACCCTAGTGGTGCCGCCCAGGTTAGCTGGCCGTAGCCTAGGGTAACCCGGGGTTAAATCTATAAAGGACTCCTCAGATTAGCCTGCATGAGGGAGTCTCACTGGGTCCACAATCCTGATCCACATCTGCTAAGGTTCCTCTAGTCTATTACCTCTGTTTAAATATCTTTAGACCAATATTTTATACCAGAATTTAATACAGTATTGGAGGACTACTGTGCAGAGACGTGAGACGTGTGTGTATTCCTGTATACAAGGATGACGCAATAATTGGCTTTGGGGATTAATTGAAGGATTGCCCTGGGACAAACGGAATTCACAGTGGGCTGCTGGGCATTCACACGAGATGGAACTCACAAAAATATTTTTAAAAAATCAGAAACACAAGGAAATACAAACACAGTGAGCACTGCGTCACCACCGTCAGTAGTGGTATATAACAATATCCTATTTTAGTGGCTACTTATGGTTTTTGTTTACTTCTTGTTGTCGCGCCATGTTGGACACTTCTCGTGTCTACACCCCCCCACTCACTCAACTGTTGCAGCGCGGGGTGAAGCTGACATGTAGCCCAGCATTACCGTCTCCTGTGGGGATCAGACATCTCTAATTACTGTAAGATTTATTTTTTACGGTAAATAAGAAACCCAGGGCACGTGATGTGATGGCTAAAGCCACCCCCACCACCTGTTGCTTCCAGACAGTGTTCAGGCTAGGGTTGTGTGTGTGTGTGTGTGTGTGTGTGTGTGTGTGTGTGTGTGTGTGTGTGTGTCTGTGTCTGTGTGTGTATTCTGTATTCCATTCTACTAAGATACTGAACTGTATTCAGACACACAGACAGACAGACAGACAGACAGACAGACAGATACACAGACAGACAGACAGACAGACAGACAGACAGACAGACAGTAGGGTTGATACTCCCCCAGCCTCCCTAGTGTCCTTTTGCAGGGGTCAACTAGGGACAACTAGTTGACGATGTATTATTGGTGGCCTGGGGTGGTCCAGTGGTCTAGCACCGTGGTCTACAGTGCACACATATGCCCATGTCGGCATGGGTTTGAATCTCCTTTCCTGTCTAGCTTCACTATCTCTATTCAATAAAATGAAAAATATGAGTGGGACTGCCCCTACTCAGAAGAAAATATTATCCATTAAAAAGAGAATCTATTATTGAATGAGAAACAGAGAATTTCCTTCTGAAAATAATGGCCACTTCCCATTTTATGAATTGAGAATTTGAGAGCTGAAATGGAATTGTTAATAAACCTGATAAAATAAAACCAAAACGTGTGTAAGTGTGTATTCATGGGGCTCAGAGGTTAGACAGATGGCCAAGACACAGAACTCCTAATTACCCTAATTGCTCATTAGACTATCTCAGTTGGGAGACAACAACGTTTGGTCAGCTGCATGTGTGCCACGCGTGTTGGCTTCTGTTGTGAGCATCTTACTCAGTCTACAAAGTCTTGATTTAGGCCTACGGCTTTACTCCACTGGCACCATATGGCTATAAGTGGGCATTAAAGGTCTGTGATTAGCGATGAATTGAAAGCTGATAGGCACATTTTTACAAAATGTGTTGTGGTACTGTAGCTACCTATTCACTTGTCTGGTCGCCCCAGACTGTGCTATTTAGCCAAATGTCAATGTCATGTTGGATAATAACTAAAATAGTCTGGGCCGACAAATCAACTCATCTACTCGTGGTAGCTATTTAATGACCGTAGCTTGCTGACGTCCTTAAATAGTGCAAAAAAGGTTTGGCAACACATACAGTAGATGTCAAATGATGCCATGTTATTTCATCATCATCAGAACCCAAGAAAACATAAATAACACTTACTCGCTTCAGTAACAATTCACTAAAGTATGGCAACACTGTAGCCAGAGTTGGGGTTAATTCTTCAGTGAAATTCAATTCATGAATAGAAATACAATGAGCAATTGCCAATGCATTAATTGAATTCAAACTCATGTCCTATATTGAAATATAATTGACCCCAATGCTGAGCAAAACATGGTAGAACACATTTTGTTTTAGTTTTTTTTTTCTTTCCTAACACCCAGGGGAGCCACCCCTCCTAAATTTCGTTGTTTGGTACCTGTACTATAGCAATGACAATAAAGACCATTCATTCATTCATTCATTCATTCATTCATTCATTCATTCATAACATTACCAACAATTAAAGCCTATACAATAGCACTGTGTGTGTTCCTATAGGCTCCTTCGTAGAATAGACTCTCATACACTGTATTGCCTGAACAAAGGTCTCTATGGCAAATAAGTTGCATGTGTCGATACTGTAAGTGCAAGTATATATATGGTGTATGGGGGTCAATTTACCAGTGTATGTTTTTACAACATATCTATGGACACTTAGACAAAACAAGTGTATCTTCTCATTCAAATGTATAGGATACACTCCCTCTCCCCTCACTAAACTTCACAAAGCAAACTAGCCAGCCAACTCTGATACATACACACTAATGGAATGGAAACAGTTGTTGCAGTAGTGTAGATGGAAAAAGGGATGAACAGTATCATCTCAGTAACTCAACTGTACAACACAACAGATACACCCCCTGTCCTCTGTTAACATTTAATTTGCACATACCCCTTGTCACTGTAGACACTCAATTACCCTGATTGAGTCAGTTAAACTGCTGTTTGCACATACATATTTTTGCTCAAACCGATTTTTTTGCACATATTGTACAGATTGGTACATACCTCATTTGACATATTAGTCACTGATTTATACATTTGTATACACCATACTGTACATAACTTACTGTTATCCATCTCTTGTATATACCTACTACCTACTGTACTTACCATACTGTACTTATCACTTTCATAACTGTACATATCCTATGTAGTTATCTACTGTACTTATCACTTTCATAACTGTACATATCCTATTGTATCTACAATATCATGTTTTGCACTATATCACTATTTGCATTTCTGGTTAGATGCTAGACTGTATTTTGTTGTCTGGTACTTGTACTCAGTACAATGACAATAAAGTGAAATCTAATATAATATAATCCAAATCAAATTTGAATACATCTTAAGAGTGTCAAGCCTAAGTTGTGGCAAGTGAATTGTTCATGTCTCAAAAGAAAGAGAGGTCTCCATACAGTACCTGAGTGTCTGTGCGTGTCGGTCCTGTTCTCTCACGTCAGTCAGTCAGTTAGTTAGTTAGTTAGTTAGTCCACCACAGGCACTGATCAGATTGTGAGAGATTTACTCCCAGGGTATGATTTAACTCATCTCCTCCCTCCCTCCCTCCTTCCCTCCCCTTCTCTCAGTCTCTCTCTTTCTGTCTCTCTCTCTACCCCTCCCTCCCCTTCTTTCCGTGGCTCACTCCTACGTCTTCGCCGTCTCGCTGTCGACACTGTGTGTTATGGGTATACTGAACTAAAGTCAGACGCCTGTACTGTATTTCCCTCTATCATGTGAGGTGGAAGATATTGATTCCTTTGTTAGGTTTCACTTATATTGATTTATTTCCAATCACATTTTTCAAAAGTACTCAATTTGCACTCACACACACACACACACACACACACACACACACACAACCACGTACAGTACATTGTGGTTTGTCCCTCCCCCACACACACCCCTCCACCCACTCAGTGATCACCTCCATCTTAACAGGAGGATAATTGGCCTGATTAATCCCCTATACGTCTCCAGCGAGCAGGAGAGCCGACAGACCAACAGATGGCTGTTCTTATTGAGGTCAGAGGAACACACACGGCACACACAGACAATGGAGGTGGCGGCTAAATACAGAGACACCGTACAAACACTCAGCTGTGGTCAAACACATAGTATACACACGCCAACATGTTAACACTGTGGAGTACCATCTTTAGACACCTTGGCATACATTATGTCCAGTTGCTGTTTTAGCCACCTGCACCGACACTCAACACTGCATGACGGCAAAGTAGCACAGCAGTATTCAAGCAGCTGTCTAGTATTGTGCACTTTTACCTAGTATAGTGTAATTGCAATATAACCTTTGAGGAATACGACAGCCTTGATTGAACATGACACATCACACAGCAGATCGTAAAAGCTATTTTTCTAATATCTAAAATGACTTTGAACCAGATGGCTGTTGTGATCTGTAGTTATCTTCCCATCTGGAGAGGCCTACTTACTTACACGCAAACACACGCACACACACACACACACACACACACACACACACATGCAAACACACGTGCACACACACACACACACACACACACGTACACACACACGCACGCAAACACACGTGCACACACACACACACACACACACACACACACACACACGCGCACACACACACGCACACACACACACACACGCACACACACACACACACACGTACACACACACACACACACACACACACGCACACACACACACACACACACACACACACCTGGTCATTATGGCCAGTGCATGGCTCACTCTGTTCAGGGAGGATACAGTGTACTGTCACGGAGAAAGGTAGAGAATATATTGTGCATCAGAGTGCCCTGTAGAGACAGAGAGGCTGACATGCAGATTGGACGTGCACACAGATACCCCCCCCCCCCCCTCTGTCTCTCACACACACACACACACACACACACACACACACATACACCACACACACACACACACACACACACAGACACATACACCACACACACATATATAATTATTAGAGATGTGGCATAGTCTAGCTTCATATTTTATACACCACAGACTGTCACCTATCATGGTAAGTGTGCGATATAATAAACATACACACACACACACACACACACACACACACAGTGCAATCACACAGAAGTTGACACTCAGTCGCAGTGTGTACCTTTACCATAGCTGTTTTGTGTGCATTCCGTATCAGGTTCTACATGTCAGACACAGAGTATAGGATCCAGTGTATAGGAGAACATAGTGTGATGGACTCTATACTTATCCACATTCTATCCACATTGGTAGCTACAAATCACACACAGAGTCACTCACACACACATTATGATGCAATCCCTCGGTTAAGCCTGAGACATGGTAAGTGGTACACAGGTGTAATCCGTATCATTTGTTTATTGACATAGGGTTGTATAGGAAATAATTTATTTATGTGCATGTTTGTGTTTATGTGATTTATGTATATGACTCTCTTTGAGAAACCTTTGAGAAAACCCTTTTGGGCTCACAGTGGGCATACAGTGACAGCCAAAGAACGTTTTTTTTCTAAGAGTGGTCATGCATATTCATATACATTAATCACATAAACATGAAAATGCACCTAAATAAATGATTTCCGATACAGCCCTATGTAATGTACACTTTTTTGGGGCTCTCAGCCCATCCCACCTCTTTCAATAGACCACCCTCTCTTGGTATCCTTGTGCCATATATTTTCCAATTGTGCTGTGATGTCACACACATAGTTTCTGAAACATTCTAATCGTAGAGCTTGCACAGATAAAACAAAACAATTGTAATTTATTTGCAGTAATATTATCTGACTGTTCTGAGGATACCATTTAAATTGTTACCAGCTTTGTATGACTTGTTTAGATAAACAGGATTTCATTTTCAATGCAGTTCAATGCTTTGATATCCAATACTTTCAACCCACCTATATTCATTATATAGATAGGCATGTTTCATTGTGTCTGGTTTACCATTCCAAATAAACTGAAATACATTAGTAAATATATGAGCTGAGATAACTAAAGAGTTGATCAGTGTGATTCTTCCATAACCTCTCCAAGGTTGCATATCTATTTTAGTTAACTTTTTATTGAAATATGTGGTAGTAAATTAATTTGTCTCTAATGAACCCTTTTTCATTCTAGGTAGAACAACAGCGTTGATGCTGTATGTAGTCTGTTTTCAGAGCTTCTGTATTTTGATTCTACTGCAACCTACTTTAAGTGAGCCATTTGGACACTTATCACAGGAAAAACAAAGGAAGCACTTCTAGTTAATCCACGTCCAGGACAAACACACAGACACTGGCGGGCTCAGGGGGGGCAGGGGGGGGCGACCGCCCCTCCTAGTGCCCCCACAGTTGAAAAACGTCTCGCTTAAGTGCCCTTTTGGGTGGCGAAAATGAGAGGGCGTGCCCTATTGGTGCCCCTCCAATGGTCTAAACTTGACCATGTGCACTGATGGCGTCCCATGTTGTTCAGTAGGTGCCCTTTTTTTCTTTTCGCCCCCCCTGCCCTTCAAACAGCCTGACAGCCCGCCACTGCACACAGATATACATTTAATTCCAAGAAAGATTCTTGCTCCTTTCTAACCAGACAGATCAGGTATAGGGAAAGAGCAGACAGAAAGACAGAAGAAGAGAGAGAAGGTGTCTGGGAGATAGCAAGAGAAAGACTTGGAGGAAAGGATAGATGCTAAGGCATACAGGGACTGTGAAAATAGATGAGTCATTATTTTTGTTTAATAGGCCACATACAGTACAGGAAATGCTGCCTGTCAATCCCCTTATCTCCTGTGGCGTGCGTCAGTCAGGTCCTGAAGCTCCTCCCTCAGGAAGTAGAAAGAGACAAACGGTATATATATATATATATATATATATATTATATAACCTGCGCACAAGTGACCTAGAACCATATAGCCTTCTCACACTATAGAACCAGACCAAATGACCTAGAATCCCACCCCAGACTAGCCATCTTCACCATGCCTCAGAGAACTGCCCCAGAAAAGCTTTGGTAATCTCACATTTCAATGTTAAATTGGAAGTACTTTATCCCTTAGAGTTGGATCACATAAGCAAGAATCACAAGTCTAGTAACCGCCACAACACACAGTGAGAGCTATAGTTCATGATGTACGGTAGATCATAACTCCATATTATAGACAGACCAATAGACTAAGAACCACAGTCCATTACCATTGGTGTCAGGCAAATTAAATGACCCTACAAAGAATCCATTCACACCATAACACCAGACCAGTCTAAATTAACTAACTCCAAAAGTATCAGATCATGGTACACACGACTCCATTCAGCAGTATTTTGTCTAATTCTACCAAATCGGAGTCTTAATCGTATTCTGTTTGTCTGAGTCTATCTGTGTGTCTGGTTCAATACAATTAAATACAGTCAGGGGAAATTGATAGACAGTGCACACTTGTTGCATTCCACAAGCATGGAACGCTCGCCACCTGTTGGTGAAATGTTGTTACTACATTACAACCGCGCATACGCCTTGCCAAATCTCTGTTTATATCTCTTATTATGGCTATATTTCATTTTAAATGTATAAATAATATTTAAATACGTAATCCAATAAACGAATAATTAAATCAAAGTTGTCTGGTTAACTTTCGTATCATAGGACATTTAGGAAATAGGCTATAGCCTTACCTCTTCCAATGCGCATTTACCTATTTGCCAGAAAGTTTTTCTCGATTTGGTTAATTATCTGTTCACATATTTAGAAGTGTATTAATTTGCATGTTTAAAATGATCTGTTTTAACACGTGGGCCTTATATTTTCCTGGTTTTGCTAAGCGTTGTACGAATATCATACTTGATGAAAATAAATAACGAACCAAAGCAAATACTGCACAGAAAATGAATGTTGTGAGAATGTGAGAAGGGGTGGTGTGGGCTATGTCGGCCAATGATACGCGACTAACTGCGGGGTCTAACTCTGCCGTCTTTGGTTTAAAAAGTTCAAGTCATTATTCTCTTTACCGCTATTCAGCCAGGGTCCCGTTAGCTCATTGTTATTCTGCCCGAGTGAGGGAGAGAGATAGAGGGATCGTGAGAGGGCGAGAGAGAGGGGGAGAGGAGAGAGAGAGAGAGAGAGAGAGAGAGAGAGAGAGAGAGAGAGAGAGAGAGAGAGAGAGAGAGAGAGAGAGAGAAAGAGAGAGAGAGAAAGAGAGAAAGAGAGAAAGAGAGAGAGAGAGAGAGAGAGAGAGAGAGAGAGAGAGAGAGAGAGAGAGAGGGAGAGAGGGAGAGAGAGAGAGCGAGAGAGCAGCCTACACCGTCCGAGAGAGAGAATGTTTCAGATAATGGGTAACTGAGGTTTATTATAACGGTGCTGCTGCGCTCGGCGTTGGGTTATTTGCGCTGATGTTTCTGGCCGGGGTGTGTGGAGTCCTCCATAGGGGTGTGTGCGTGAAGGCATGTTGTTAATCGGCTCAACAATGAGGAGAGGTACAGAACGGCACCAGAAATCTGACCCCGATTCGTGTGAGTAAAGGGGGGAGAAAGTGGGAGAGAGAGAGAAAGTGGGAAATAGGGAGAGAAAGAACGAGGACAGGCAGAAGGGGTGTGGGGGGCAGAGAGATTGAGATTTAGTGCACTGGTGGATGAACCAACCCCCCACCACTAACGAAGGAAGGGGAAAAGTAATAGAAAGAAAAGAGGAGGGGGGGTGTTCAAAAACAGACAAAGCCGAATGGGAGTTTTTTTGGTCATCTGTTTTTCCAACAATGAGCTCAGAAAAGGTATGGTTCCACTTTGCATTTTTTTTGTTTTGTTATTTAACTTTGGAGAAATTAATTGGACGGCGATTGTTTTATGTAGGCTTACCCCCTAGTCCTGGATCAACAGGTGTTGCTGAACGCGATCGACAGAACGCTAAACCACTTGCTTTTTGCTGTAGTTGTGGACAAACAAACCCCTATGTTGAATCGAAACTACTATAAGTACAGCTTTATAGAATGACTTTATTTATTTATTTTTGACTGAAGTGGTGTCAATGTAATCAAAATGAATGAAAACCCTCAGAGATAATTGAAGCCTCTTGTTGAAGTTACTGTATCAAAGGAACACATCTTTGGCAATGGAACAAAAATGCTAAATGTTTATTTCATCAGGTTTCTTTTTTGAGAAATGTCATTATTAGACATTTTGGACAATGTTATTCCTTGAATGTTTTCTACTTAACTGCCAATCCAATAGGGATTGGCCAATAGGGATTGTAAAATTTAATTCAGCATATGCCATGATTACATGATTACATTACATCTTGCAGATTGTTTATAGGCCTACTGTTGTCTATTGTTTTCCACCTAAGAATTATATAATTATTCCCAGACACCAATGACCCATTACAGAATTATTCCGTTATAATGATTGCCAGCTCTTGATACAGTTTGAATGTCTGACCACATTATTTCCACTTCATTAGAGAAGACCTCCTCGCCGAGATTAACCTTGGGAAATGTATTTTACCTGTAGATTAAGTGTCAGATTACCATAGCCTAATCCAATAAAATTA
Organism: Nansenia antarctica; assembly: GCF_963989245.1. Lineage (NCBI taxonomy): Eukaryota > Metazoa > Chordata > Actinopteri > Argentiniformes > Microstomatidae > Nansenia > Nansenia antarctica. The sequence goes on along the minus strand of NC_137680.1, from coordinate 6,089,335 downwards.
AGAAGAAGGGTTATGGTTAGTTGGTTAGGGAACATCATCCCTCTACACCAGTGATCACCAAACAATTTAGTGCTTTGACCTAACCATCTAACCAAATCAATATTTTTAAATCGGGATCCAGTTCTACACTGTAGTCCAAATGAATCAGGGTGTTGATTCATCACTGGGGAATGACTGGGGGCGGCTGTGGCGCAATAGGTAGAGTCGGCGTCTAATGATCACAAGGTTGGCAGATCGGTGGTTCGAGCCCCGACTGGCCACATGTCGAAGTGTCCTTGGGCAAGACACTGAACCCCAAATTGCTCCCAATGAGCAGGCTGGCGCCTTGCATGGTAGCTTGCCGCCATTGATGTGTGAATGTGTGTGTGTGAATGAGAGGCCGTTGTAAACCGCTTTGGAATAAGGCGCTATATAAGTCAGTCCATTTATGACTGGTTTACCATACCCCAATCCTGACGTTAGGAGGTATAACACATCAGAGCATAGATCAGAGCTGGGGGGGGAGCCTTATCCCTAGGGTTAGGGTTAGGGTTAGACTCTATGTGGCCTCACAGAGTTGAAATCTGGGAATGTTGTCTTTGTGTCGTGCTCCATTACCCGATATGGGTCAAAGTTTTCCCCTGTAATCTCTCTGTGATAACAAAGAAGAGCTGTGCGATGAAAACTGAGTGGAGTGAGACTTTCCCCATTAATCCAGGCAGGCATTCTTCTGGCCCGGGACGGCATGCCTCTGTCGGTCCGGTCAACTCTCTCTCTCTCTCTCTCTCTCTCTCTCTCTCTCTCTCTCTCTCTCTCTCTCTCTCTCTCTCTCTCTCTCTCTCTCTCTCTCTCTCTCTCTCCTCTCTCTCTTTCTCTATCCTCGGAGGGAAGGAAAGTTTACTGTTGTATGTTTGTTCAGTGTCCTGATAGGCTACATGTGCCTGGCTTTTGGAAAAGTCCATCGTTTTTATCTGAGGTGGTAGGCCGATATCTGCCCTGGCACAGTGTGATAGCAGAAACATTTGGCTTGCATTTGACTACAGAATAGTGATAACGTAATTGGTGAACTCAGAGGCTGAAGTGACACAAGGTGCAGTGTTACATCCGTGTGACGTAGGAGCTTCCATCGTTTATTTAAACATCATTTTCTCTATACTGTAAGTCTGCTGTATCAACTGTATTTTAGAATGCTGAATCATTGCTCCAAGGACATAGGCCTAACTGGCATTTCCCAGTTCAAAGTCAGTTCAGTCATAAACAGTTGTCATCATCAGTTATTATTCTTATGTGACGCTTATGACAAAAGGTTTCTTTTAAGTCAGCCTAACAGTCACCAAACCCTTTATGCCACCGAGTTACAGCTCTTGGCTCTCTCTTTGGTTGAAACGTACTCTGATCATAATGATTGTACAGTGGCTTCTTACATAAGCTCCTTCTCACCCAAACCCCTCATGTTGGATTTACACACATCTGCGCTCATTGACCACTGAAAGCTCACACAGGCCCCCTTTCAGACAACATCCTGTTAGTGTGTGTGTGTGTGTGTGTGTGTGTGTGTGTGTGTGTGAAGCCTAGAGTATGTGTCTGCACTGTGTCACTAAATTGTACGTCAGACGTGTTAGGTAATAGTGAGCAGGACATGCAGGCTTCTGTTGAAAAGATGATATCATTTAATCCAGATACAAGCTATGGGTCTTAATGAGACACACTACAGTGTTCTGTAGCCTCTAATGAGTTATGGTTGATGGCCAAGACCGAAGCATCAGAGGGTTCCAAACTCTGGTGGTCTGGGAGGTGACCTTTCCGGGTCAGTAGACAGGCTTTAAAAATATGTCATGAAAATTCCCATAGGCTACATTATTCAATTTTCCTGGTGTTAAGGTATACAATTAGCCTACAGTTGTTTCACTCTCATATCTTTTACTTTGGTGTTTGAGAGGAAAAGAAGTGTGAGAACTAACTAACACAATACTCATTGTATAATTAATACAATTCAATTAAAATAAATGTAATAAATACAATACTTACAATGTTACTGTTACTCTTGTTTGTTTCCAGGGGACAGTCTGCTGTTGTAAAGCCTAAATTCTTTACCACGGGGAGGAGGATAGAACCGCCAACTCAAAGACACACACATATCACACACACACACACACACACACACACACACACACACACACACACACACATAAACACTCAAGAGCAACACCATGTCTCGCTCCGAGGAGGTCAATAAGATGACGGAAAGCGTGTATAAGGTATTGTGTGTGTGTGTGTGTGTGTGTGTGCGTGTGTGTGCGTGTGTGTGCGTGTGTGGTGTTACTTTCTGTGAGTGTCACTATCCCCAACAATTGTACTGTGTTTAAATGTAGTCAGGCGAGTGCCCTATTTTAATGATTCTCTTGAAATTGTCTATTGGCAGCAATGGTTGAAAATGAATGAATGCTTTCTATTGGAAGTGCCTTGGGATTAAAGAGGTGTCTATTGTTATGACTCAGTCTATCAGACTAAGTTAACTAATAGACTCAGTCTATCAGACTAAGTTCACTAATAGACTCAGTCTATCAGACTAAGTTAACCGAAATTCATAAATGAGACAGGGTCTGGTAAACAAAAATCCTCAAATAAATCAATGGCATTTTTCTGTTTTTTGCAGATTGTAAGGTTTCAGATGAAGTGTCATACTAGTAGTCATACTAGTCATACTACTACAAAATAGTTGAAGAAGCCCCGCGGTGGTGTAGCGGTCTAAGCACTGGCCACTAGTGCATGCTGCCCACCGAGGACTGGGTTCGTATCCCAGCTCGCCAGATCCGGATATGGCTGGGGCACACACGGGGAGCGGCATATTGGGCGGCCGCTCCCGAGGGCGGTATAGGAGTATTTCCGGACAAGGATCCGTCGCGCAACACCGCCCCCGGGGTGCCGGAATAACGGTGCTGGGCTCGAGGAGCCAGTCAGCTAGTCTGCCTGGCGGCCTCTTCTGGGACTGCCGGCCACGGGGTCGTGCGGCGGATCCTTCGCAATAGGCAGGGGATAATTGGATGCTAGGTTGGGTTCAATTGGCTACCAAATTGGGTGAAAAAGGGATAAAATCTGAAAAAAAAAATTAAAAAAAATAAAAATAATATTAGTTGAAGAAGATATGCTTATTTGAATGTTGGTACACCCCAAACCAAATAGCAGAGACACACGCTCTGAATCAAAACACGCAAAACAACGTTTTTGGGGACGTCATTTGCAAGACTTGAGAATGGCCGACATGCGACCCTTTTCATCAAACTGTGTCATAAATGACACGCTATAAAGACATCTGATTACTACTCACTGTTAATTAGGATTATTCCATTAACGTCTAGTGCCCTTGCATGGTTTAAATGTAGCCTAACAGGGTTAGGGCCAACTCTGAGAGGTAGAATAGTGAGGCAGCAGTCAAGCACTGGTCACACAGAACACTTCACTCTCCATTCTGTGAGATTCATCCGAGATAAAGTGAGAAAACCTTGAAAAAAGGTCATCCTATCTTTCATCCATTGCTTTTACCTATCCAGTGCTGTTAGTTCTGTGAAGGGCGGTAAAATGAGGGCAGAAAGAAGACCAGATCTTTTGAAAAACTGTATATCCCACTGTACACGTTTATATCCAATAACTTATTATAACATATCTTTCTCATTGTGTGTTGTTGTAGGGGATTCTGGACCAGTTCAACCCCAGTCTGAAGAACTTTGTGACCATGGGGAAACACTATGAGAAAGCCCTGAGAGGTGAGGGCATTCTGGGGTTCTAGTTCTAGAGTGTTCACCTCCAACTATTCGGTTGTTAAGTCTGACGTCAAACGTGACGTTTAACAATTTCCAGGTCCAAACCAGAAATTCCCCGCACCAGAGTATCAGTGTACTACAGCGGTAGAATGACAGTTCAATCGTTTTTTAGACTCGGATCTATTCATACAACAAGGGACACAGCACTTTCCCGTTTTCCCCATATTTGTCAGCGTCTTTGAGCCTCGGAAAAGCGCTTTATAAATATAATTAATGATTATTATTACTGAGGCATTTCGAAGAGAGCGCCTCAGCCAACGTTGGACCCGGAAACACGTCACGACTTAACAACCGAATACGGTTGTGTCTTGTAGTGAAAAACCTGGGCTGTTATTGTGAACATATCTTGCTGTACTGGTGGTTGGATGTGTGACATAGAATTTGTCTGCATCAACGTGATAAATATGTGTGAATCATCCATGCTGATAATTGTATTGGTGGCAGGCTGACATTAAACATTGCACGATAGATAAGTAGTTGAATAGAAAATAGAGTTATAGGGTCAAGCAAAGTTGAAGCGCTAGAGTGGGCCTGTTTGTACGCTACATATCATCGGCATTAGCAAAGAGAGTCTGCCTCTGGCATAGGATCTGCATTCCAGGAAGGCCCCCAATCTTTTGGCTTGATAGAGGGTCTTTGTCAAAATCGTTCCCCTCTTCTAAATACGTGTTTCCCCTCTTCAGGAGTGACTGTGGCTGCCAAGGGCTACTTCGACGCTCTGGTGAAACTCGGAGAACTGGCCAGTGACAGCCAGGGCTCCAAGGAACTGGGTGAGTGAGTTGGGTGGGAGAGAGAGAGAGAGAGGGGTGATGTGATGGAGGAAATGGAGAGATCAAGAAGCAAGGGAAAGAAGTGTGAGAGCTTCTCGCAAGAAACGAGAAAGTAGGGAGTGAGAGAGAGAGAGAGAGAGAGAGCGAGCTAAGGGAACTGAGGGAGAGGGAGAGAGAAGGGTCATTGTTGAGAGATTAACAACACCACATGATCTCATTGTAATGCTGAAAACAGTGGGGGAGGTAGGAGGGGAGGGAGAGAGGGAGAGATGCCAGACACCACAAACTACTGTGTTGTGGGAGGGAGGGAGACACACAGGGCTTTTTACCTCAGCTGCACGACAGGCCCACAGCTGACAACCAGGCCCAGCAGGCAGAGATACAATCATACAATCATCTACAGTCAGATAACAGTGTCAGATGAGATAACTCGAGATACGATGAAATGATACTTAATACCTTCAATGCTAGTCTGATTAGTCATTTACTACTGTAAGAGTGTGACATGGGTTTTTTATCACGCAAAAATACTTTTTCAGTGTCATAGAAAAGGACAAAAACAACAGGGGAGATGTAGATGTTTTGTTATCAAAGTTTCAGCATGTACTGTCTTGTTCTCTGAGCCTCCTTCTACTGTCATAGATGTATCCTCTCCTATCCCTGTGTTTCTGACGTCTCTGTTCTATGTCATTCACTGATGATTCCAGGAGACACACTGTTTCAGATGGCCGAGGTGCACAGGCAGATCCAGGTGCAACTGGAGGATGTGGTGAGTGTTAACTGTGTGTGCGTGTGCACTGCATGCGTGTGTGTGTGTGCATGTGTGTGTGTGTGCACTCGTTCAATTGCCAAAAGATGACCCTACTGAATAATTGTATGATCCTGAAATGTTTGTATAGTTTGTGTCCTTGATTGCTCAATTGATGAGTTGTGGAGTGAATGATTGATTGTCTAAATGAGAGATTGATTGATTGGTTGATTGATTGATTGATTGATTGATGAATGGTTGAATTTGGTCTACAGCTGAAGCTGTTCCATTCTGAGCTGCTCTCCCAGTTGGAACAGAAGCTGGAGTTGGACATTAAATACCTCACAGTGAGTTGGAATCATCTGGAATTTAATACCTGAAAATTAGTTTATCTACATAAAAACTAAATGTTGGGGTGCTTAGGTGGCCTAGCGGGTTAAGCGTTGACCATGTAACCGCAGGGTCCCCAGTTCGATTCCGGCTGGGGACATATCCTGCATGTCATCCCTCTCTCTCTCTCACCCATCCTTCCTGTCTAAAAGCTCTACTATATCTGTCAATAAAATGAAAAATATGAGTGGGACTGCCCCACAAAAAACAAAAACTAAATGTCCCCTCCCCCCCTCTCGCTTGTTTTTCTCCCATCTTAGGCCACATTAAAAAAGTACCAGAGTGAGCGCAAATCAAAGACAGAGTCTATCGAGCGTTGCCAATCACAACTCAAGAAGCTACGCAGGAAGAGCCAGGCCAGTCGCCACCCCAACAAGTATGGAGACAGGGAGATGCAGGTAACTGGCCTCCAGCTCTGCCATTTTGGTATTAGTAGTGTTTATTGCACTATTGGAATGGCAAGTGTGATAAAACAGTACAGAAAGACTTAGCGTTATTCTCCTAACTTCATATTTCTCAGCTTTCAGTGTGTGTCACAATAACATAATCCTCTGTAGAATATGAGTGATACACATGCTAAGACTAAACCATTTTACTCCGCATTAGACGGCATAATCAAGTGTGTGCATGTGTGTGTGTGTGTGTGCGCGCGTGTGTGTGTGTGTGTGTGTGTGTGTGTGTGTGTGTGTGAGACAGTGACTGTGATTTGCTGTGACTGTATTTTTATGTGACGTGCAATGAGGAGTCTAACTTCTATGCTTGTGCCGCCCCAGAGAAATACCACACCATGAAAGTATGTTTTGTGTGGATAATGCATGTGGATAAAAATGTGTTGCATTTTGCAGTGAAACCTAGGCCACTGTGGAACAGATTTTTAAAAAATGGCAAAATATTTTTGGGGCTTCGATGGTTTTGCCCGCAAACAAGCAAGAGTCCTTACTAGAAGAAAGAAGGGATGATAGGGAGAGAAAGAGGAGAATGATTTGGAAGGAGAACATGAGAAAGTAGAAGAGGGGGGGGGGGGGGTGCATTGGAAGAAAAGGTTACGGGGGGGTGAGGGACAATATTTTTTTATTTGGATTTCGTTATCACTGCTTAGCAGACAGGATATGACGTCACACTTCTTCCTCTCGGTCTCTCTGTTGTGCCTCTCTACTTACAATGTGTCCTAAAGGTCACTCTTCTCCTTCTCTTCTGTAAGTTGCTTGTGCATGCGTGTGTGGTTGCGTGTGTGTATTTGTGTGTGTATGTGTGTATTAACTAACTCCACTCACTCTCTCCATTCCAAGTATGTGGAACTGATGAGTCGGCGTCAGGGTGAGCTGGACACGCTTGTTGCCGTGGGTTACCGTTCAGCATTGACAGAGGAGAGGAGGAGGTATTGCTTCCTGGTAGACCGACAGTGTGCTGTGACCAAGCTGCTCATCAACTACCACTGCAAGGTAATCATGATCTGATACCACATCAGTGGAATCAGAAAGCACACCCGATGGTGACAATCTTTTTTTTGACGATGTGCAGTGGACACTAAACAGTAGAAAAAAACCCAACCATAACTTGTCCAATCAGAATACTCAATTCAATTTCCTGTTTGTAAATGTTTTAGGTTCTCATGTTTATGTCTCTGAAAAAATGCTACTCAGGTGAGAGAGCTCCTGTCGCAGAAGCTGTCCTCATGGCAGCAATCCTGCTCCCAGCCGACCAGGCTCCCCGAGCGAGCGTTGAACCTGCTGCGTTTCACTGCCCCCCAGGGCTCCGGGGCTTCTGGGATAGCGGAGCTCCTCCGACACGCCAAACTGGGTGCCGCTCAACCAGAGCAGGTTAGGAAGAGGGCCGTTCGTCTCTCTTATCATCTATTGATTAATTTGTTCGATTATTCAAGGCACTTCAGTATCTTGTCTCTCGCTCATATTTTCTGCCCCACTCTCCCTGTCTCTGTCTCTTTCTCAGAGGCTCTCGGTTCAGGAGGTCCCTCCCCTGTCGAACGGGGACTCCAGCGGTCGCTCCCAACAGCAACAGCGCCCCCTCCCTTCCACTTCCCAGAGTGACACCCCCCCACCCCAAAGCTCTCAGGGGACCTTCCGCTCCCTTGCTGCCGTCGGTGGGGCCACAGGGGGTGGAGGAGGAGGAGGAGGAGGCACCCCCCTGCACACCAGTACGCCAATCAGTACCTCACCAAGCCCCATTGCTAGCAACACCACTGGCGCTAACGCTAACACGGCTACTTTCACCCCTACCTCCACGGCTGGTTCCGCCGGCCAAACCCAACAGAGCCCTCTCCTCTTGGCCACCAGCACCTCCAACCTCTCCCCTAACCTCATCCCCTCCGCGGTGCTATCCCTCAGCCAGGGCTCCCCGGTCTCACACAGCTCTCTCCAGGGCATGGCTCTCCCTCTCCCCCTCAGCGCCCCCCACAGTCCTCCGCTACCCCATAGTGCACCTATGTCCAGGGCCATGACCCCGGTGCCTTCGCTGCACCTCCTCCAGGGAGCCGCCCCTGGAGTAGGAAGCATCACTCCATCGCCGTCCTATAACCCTTTACTACTTAAAGCCAGTGAAATGTACGCGACGTCGACGCTGCCGTTGCCCAGGAGACCAGTCAGTGAGGCACGCATGGGCGGATTTATGGGTAAGATAGTGTGTGGAAGGATGTGTCCTTTGTGTGTTTGTCAGTTTTCAAGGGTTTCCCAGACTGTGATGATACTGCTACCCATTTTTTTTTTCTTAACCTTTCATCATTCCTTCTCTCCTTACCTCCGTCCTCCTCCTAGGTTCCACTCTCCCCAGAGTGCTCCCCCTTTCTGGGCCGTCTCGTGTGGAAGCCATGTTTGCCCACGCCCCTGGGGGGTCAGAAGGCAGTGGAGGGGTCGGGGGTGGTGGGGGGTCCTGCTTACTTCACTTCCTGCCCGGCGATGCCCTCACCCTTCTCATCTCGGAGCCCAGAGACGGGTGGCATTATGGCCAGAATGAACGGACCGGACGGTAGGGGAGGATATTAATTAATATTAAAGGCCAATGCACACGGCGATTTTGTCGCACCGCCGAATTTGATTCCATTGTTTTGAATGAGACCCAATGAGACAATGCACACGGCGTTCGATTCTCCATTCACATTCATTGGTGTGAATTGAGGATCGAATGTTGTCGTGCGACAATATCGCATCGCACGCCGTGTGCATTGGGCTTAAGAATGATATTATCTTATATTAAGAAGATATTATATTAGTAATTGTGTATATCAATGATACCATAACAATGTTTTTCTAATTTCCCCTTACAGGAAAGGCTGGTTCCCTTTCTCCTACACTCAGCCCTACCCCAATCCCCTGGACCCATACGACAACAGGTCTGTCTCTGTGGAAAGTCTTGTGTTCAACTAGGAAATGTGGAACTTGAACGTGATGAATCTTGAAAGTGTAACTGTAGAAATCCTTCCGATCCGGGTTCCCTCCCCTCCCTGTATTGACACAGATCTGACAGCCAGTTGGTATAATAACAAACAAGTTATCTAAACTGGCAATAATAATATGGCTGTGACACTTTGACCAAGATTTGCCATCCCTTCCCCCTGTCTGTTGTTCTCTCTCTGTCAGAACAATTTCAATGTGGCCGTGCAAGGCACAAAACACAAGAGTGCTTAGAAGAGATTGCAACATGACCCTCTCTTTCCAACTTTCCCAACACTACCCTAATCTGTTACCACCCTCTCTTTCTTAGTTCCGCGTAACTCTCCAAGATCAACAGTACTTACCATTTCTTACAGTACAAGAAATGTCCTTACCATTTCTTCTTCTCTTTGTTTTTTAAAATGTCAATAAGTCAGTGGTACAATAATGCTTGGCATTGGCCATAATGATCTTCATCTTTCAAATGAAGCAAGTTTTCTTCCTCTCTTTTATATCCTTATTATCTTTTGGTTTTCTTTGCCCTTTCTCTATCCTCTCTCCACCTCTCCAGCTCCCTGCTCCTCTCTAAGGCCAACAGCACCAGCACGGGCCAGTTAGACAAGATGGTCTCCCCAGGCCTCCCGGCCTTGACCCCTGAGTCCGAGGACGAGCGCTCCTTCCCCCCGCAAAGGGTCAGCACCTTCCGCCCACGCCCCTACAGCATGGCCGACACCAACCAGGTCAGCCTGAGGGCTAACGGCAAAGGTCAAGGGTTAGAGTGGAGAGGGCCCGCTGACCGACCCTCTTTGTCAATGCTGATGCAAGAGGTAGGCTATAAGTGGCTTGCGATGAAAGAAATACTGTGTTACCATATGATATTTAATGGGGTACTCATACCTATTGTCTCTCTCCTATGTTACAGCTCTCTTCTGACTTTGCCTCCCCACCACCCTCCCCAACCAGGTAAGTACGTTAATACCCAATGCAATGGACAGCTGTAGACCAGTTACACCAGCTCCTAACACGCTACAGGGTGTGCATGCCTTTCTACCAGACCAGCACTAACACACCTAATTCATTAGGGTCTTAGTAAACATAGATTTGTTGAAACAGGTATGTTAATGCTGCACTTGAACAACATCGACCAGAGGGACATACTGCTGCTGTTGTGTATGAAAATATGATATACATTTAGATACATAAGCTGTAAATAAGCATGTCTTTCTAAACAACTGTTATGCCTCACATTCATATGACCTCCTTTGCAGATCAAATCCATTCGCTCACGTCCGTCTCAGAAAAACTGTGACCAACGATCGCTCCGCACCCATCATTGAATAGGACATGCCAATAGCAGGCAACCAATGGGAAGGTGTTACGGAGACATTCCGACATTTTGAATTTGTTCCTCAGAGGTCAGCTACTGTATTGAGTGAGTTCTCAACAAAGTTAACATGTATGTTCATCTTGATTATTTACAAGGGTATTTTTTTTCATCAGCCTTATATTGTGTTTTGAGTGTGTGAAAGAGGGTATTGGGCTCTTTGTAGTTGAAATTCAGAAGTACCAACACTCCCTAGACACCAATGTCTTAAAAGCTGACACTTGTGTGGTATTGTGTTGAAGGAATCAAAGACGATGTAAAAAAATCTTAATGACATCGCAGAAAGTCACAAGAGTCACAACAGTTTCCCCATTGAAGCTTTGACTCTGCCTAGATGGGCATTTTGAGACATAATCTCACTTGATGGGTACAAATAATGAAACCGATAGATACACTTTCAGTGTATAATGACACCAGCTTTTGGCTGGTGCATCTAAACTGAATGACAAATATATCTCAAATAAATCCATCATGTGGAATAAAACAAGGTGGAGGAGAGGAAAATATAGAGCCAGATAAGAAATTACCACTATGAGGTGTATTTGTCAGTTAGACTAGATATTTAGTCAGCTTACTCTTTAAGTCTTGATGATTTTCTTTCTTTCTTTTTTTCTAGACATAACCTTTGTCGTTGTATTTGATTACAGTGTTATTTAGTGATGCCATTTGTTTATCAGTCTAAACCCATGCAGGGACTGGCTCCTGGTGGTAGGCCATTAATTAATAGTTCATACAGTAGTTTAGTTTATTGCAGAATTCTTTACATTAACTGCTAAGAAGTCTCATAGTAAAGGACAGGTTCCTGTATTGTCATTGTGTAGGATTTTTTCCAAGATCATTGTGGGTAAATGAGTTTCACTGTGCCAACAAAGGTGATCCAGGAAATGTAAATGTTTTAAGAGTTTTCAGTATTTTTTTTGTCTCTTGCTATGATTCAACAGATCTTTATTTTATTTCAACACATGTTTTATAGCTAGGCAGATTTTTCTCTACAATATATGTAATCGAATCTAACCCCACCATTACTCTTTAATATACATGTTTACTGTATGAACATAAATGTAATTAATGTAGCTTGCAGATGTCACCAACTCTAAAGATGGGTAGAACGTGAAACACCATTAGATTTGCAATTAGTATTAATGTGCTGTATTATTTGTACATTAAATGATAGCCATCTATCTGATGAGAGAATTAATCTGATGAATTTATAAAGACAGTTCATTTCGAATGTAGATTGTTGCTAATAATTACTTGATATTAGTGCATTATGAAGCAGTTGAACAGATTCAGGCAACATTAGGCCCAATAGACTGAGATTATTTTTCTTAACATACTCAAAATACAAGTTAGAAATGTCCCTTGTTTACAAAACTAGATATTGTCAATGACAATGATGTGTGAAGAAAATTATTGATATCACTGTTTGTTTGGTTTTTTGAGTTCAGAGAAAGAAACTCTCAGCCCTGTGGTCAACAGAATGATGTTGCTAGAGGGGGTTAGTAGAAAGTTACAGTTGAGGATTTGGATGATGCTTTTTCGCTTGAAAAAGGAAGGTTAAAGAAATTGGCATTGTGTTGAGGGATAAAAGTATAAACTATGATGGATCTCAGCTCTCGTCTTTAAGTTTCATAGTGTCCCTCAATTAATTTCTAAAGAATTAAAGAGCCAAGAGATTATTAACATCTTGCTGATTTTAGCTGCACGTTTACCAGATGCAAACTGTAGAGAACCTTGTAGAAGGGTGTCAAGACCAAGGCTGATGATAGGATTGTGTCATTTTGAAAGTTTTGAAGAAAGTATTTGGAAAGTTGAGAAGTGTGTGAGCAAGTGTTGATGGTAAACTAGATGTACAAAGTAGTATTTTCTCTCACTTTCTGTTCAAGTAGCCCTATAGATCTGTCGTCTAGCCAACTGGAGTGGAGAATATAGGGTTTTCGTGGAAATGTGGGATGTGGGGAAATGAATTGAGATTATTTGTATGTTCTTTATTCTGATTACTGTAGTGTACATTTTAAGGTCTTGTCAATGTTCCTGTTCATGTTAATTTTTTAACAAATCATACTAACTTTCTCCTCTGTTTTTTTTTTTTTTTCAATGACAATTTTAACACTCAGTAATAATCTTTATAATGTTTATAATTATTATAGTGAAATCACACATTACTGATATTTGTACAAAATGTGTATTTGATCTTGTATAACTCTATATTTGCCTTGTTTTTGCCTTAACATATTATGTGACAGGGTCTGGTGAAAAAGTCTTCAAGTAGGGCAAGTTTTTTTTTTTACAGAATATGAAACATGAATATGCAGATTACACTTAGTTGAAGAAGATATGTTTATTTGAATGTTGGTACACCTCAAACCAAATACCGGAGAAAATTGCTCTGAATCAAAATGGACGCGTTATAAAAATATCTAACTGCATGTTTAGCACATCATAACATGCTGATAGAACATCAACATGCTAAAAACACATACCGGTAACTACACATAATTAGATGATCACACAATCCTTTCTTTTGAACATGTTCTAAAACTTAAGTTATCACTAACCCAGTAGCCGGCAGACGAATACATACATACACACACTTACAGTGAATCCAATCCAAGTATTTAGTGATCCTAAAACTGTTGTTTGTTATATTGAGTGGGCTCTTCAACACTTAAACTTTCGTAATATACAAAACATTTTTTTTGCTTTTTGGTCATGTGAGACTTGCCGGCATACAGACCTTTTTACCAGACCGTGTCACATATTTTGATCTTCACTGGGCCAATTGCTGCCAACCTTGACAGGGGTTAATCGTGGGATGAACATTTGTTAAACCAGGGTTGAGTTCCAATTCTCTATCCTTCTTTTGAAGTGTGCACTTGGATTTAAAAGAATGGACAGGTGTAAGGAATAGGTGGAAACTCTCTCTAGCCATGATTGCACTAATAATCCAATGTTTTTAAATGCATGAGGGGAAGTGCATGAGTGCACACTTCTAGGTGAAGGGTAGAGAATTGGAACCTACCCTGGTTTAACAAGTGATCATCCTGCAATCATCCCCCTGTCAAAGTTGGCAGCAATTGGCCCACTGTTCCTAACCTCAATGTCAAAATATGCAGCTATGGAAACTAGCTCCAGCTATATAAAAAAATATATAAATAAGAAATCTAACATGCTGGTAAAAATTACTTCATATTTAAGACGTTCTTGAAAATGAGGATGCCTTTAGAACAAACGATAGAAGGAAAACAATGCAAACTACTGGTCTTCTTTTCTGTTTTTAATTTTATTTTGGGTTGTGTGAACTTTGAACTTTGTTTTCTCATCTTGAAACTGGTTTTATCTACTGTATATCTATTTACAGATCTCAGGTCTGTCTAGTAAGTGTGATCATCAATCTACTTCTGCCGTAGGGCTGATCTGCAGGTAGTTGATATGATGCTCTCATTGTCCTGAGCTGACCTTGCCTCATAGAGGAAGTATTGGTGAAGGACTATGGTTGTGTTCAAGAGTTTTATGTTTCTGAACAGTTCTGGAATTCCATTCAGAGTTCTGGAATTCCATTCAGAACTCTGTTGTATGCTATGGACAGCTACATAAAAATAAAAAAAATACTGTCCAGTAGTTTCGACAGCGTATAGATGTTGGATCAGATGACTGCTGGTAAATAAAGGTTATTATTACAGTCAAATCACTGAAGGTAGACGACACATCTGCGAAGAGCTTTTCTCAAACATTGTAATCTTGAATACAGCCCTGTCATCCATTGGTCACGGTATTTTAGACTAAGTCGATGGATAGTGTGCTGACTTTATTGTTCACAAATTCCTTATACCACTCTCATTGTATTTTTTTTTTCTCAAGATGAAAACTAAAATAAACATGTTAATCACTATACATCTATTATTTTAATTGAGAACATTTGGTTGCACACCAAACTGAACAGCCTAACCATTTCACAGGAGTTAGTAGTCAACAAATATTTGGTGTTTTGGGGGTTTCTCAGAAGAAAACAGCTCCTTCCCTTCTTGTGATTTTTTAAAAAGTTTTTTTTCTTTTCCCTTTCCTAACACCAGGGGAGCCACCCCTCCTAAATTTCGTTGTTTGGTACCTGTACTATAGCAATGACAAATAAAGTCCATTCATTCAACATGCAAACAATGAACATGTCAACCTCTTGAAGCCAATACATAAGATCTCAAAACAAGAACCGTGGACTATTTCATTTATATCATTGACAATATCATAGACAAATAACAACATCCCGACGACAAACCCCAGAGCAACAACAGTAGTATTAAATAGAGAATCTTTATTGAGGGCCATCGACAGAGAAGCAGCTATACAGAAAGACAGGAACACCAGGGAATGTCAAAGTCAAAGTTTTTTTATCCAGTCCAGGTTTTGTCCTTGGGCGTCCCTTGGGTGTCTGGGCACGTCTGGCATATTACCATCGTCTCTCACTGGGACTGAGGGAGAGAGGGGGAGAGGAAAGATTCAGCCATTTATGCCAAGTTATTTTTTTCATATTTTCTCAGATTTTTCTTTTTATTGACAGATATAGTAGAGATTTAGACAGGAAGGATGGGTGAGAGAGAGAGGAGGGATGACATGCAGGATATGTCCCCGGCCGGAATCGAACTCCTGGGCCAGACTTTTTGTTTTGTCCATAATATGTTTAAGAAGTGAGTTTTATCGGAATGTCTGTCATTCCACAATACTGCAAATGATGAGGATGGAATAAGTAGCCATTTGCAACATCCTCTATTAGTCAGAAACTAACAGCATTATGCGGCATGTCTGTACTCCTCAAATGGACTGTTATGGGCAGATACCATTGCTGTTCTAACTTTATACCGCTGAACAATCTGTTAAGAATGAGCGGGTATTTACCTGGGTAGTTGTACGGCACGGCTGCATTCATCATTCCTGAATACTTTGTGTAGGGACTGACGAATGGGATCGCAACAGCTGGGGAGGAATACAGGGATGATTAGCCTAATGATATCTCACACATGGACAATATTGATAAATGACAATGGTGTGTGTGTGTGTGTGTGTGTGTGTGTTAGGTATCTATCATTTCATACAGTTGTAAGGTTACAGAATCATTATTGTGTAAGGTGGAATTAAGAAATAATTAATGACAAGTGCTGGAGTGTTTTTAAATTGCAGTTGTAGTGTGTGTGTGTGTGTGTGTGTGTGTGTGTGTGTGTGTGTGTGTGTGTTTCAGAGCAAGCTGCTATGTTAAAGCATAAATACAACAGCATAAAGCATAAAGACAACAACACAGTATAAAATATGACAAGGCAAACACAATTGCAATTGTTCTTGTATTCTGTGTTCAGCTTGTGACATTTTGCTCCGAAACGCATCAGCAAATAAAACGTATTTGAATGGATCAGGGTGCAATCCAGAACCTCTCTTCTTTATATACATATATATGTGTATATAATGTATATATATGTGTGTGTATACATATACACATTGTACATGTACAATACTGACCTAGAAGCCCAAGTGCGCAGGAGGCAAATATCACTGGCTCTTTATTCCATGCATTCTTCAGGAAGGCTCCAAAAGCTGATATGAGACAGACAATCAAACAAGCAATTAAGCTTCATATAGGGAAGGCAAGCAGACACACACTATTAGATGCATTTGGCTATCTGTAGTGCAGTGGTTGAACCATATAGCTGACCAGTGGGGGGAAACATAGATTATGATTATGAATACTATTAACAATAGATCCTATATTCTGCGTCTGTTTATAATAGACTTATTATATTATCTGTTGATAAGAGATAATTTAATTGCTGTAATGGAATAGAAGGTTCCAGCTAATGTTGTTAAGCTCAATCAACATGTATCCATTCAAAGAGAAATAAGAAAAAGGACATTGATCATGAAGGTTTCACGATGCACAGATGGTAATACATTGTAATAATAAATAAATTACGTGTCATAACGTTTAGTTCTGGGAATTATGCCCACCCCAAAACACCATAACATTTAGCCGCTAGCTAACTGCTGGCCAAGGTCACATCATTGGTTTGGCGAGGTAAATAAACATATTCCTGCGAAAATTAAGACTGTATTAGAGTGTCTAGATCTAACTATTCATACTCTCAAACTATCAACTTACAAATGTTAGCTAGCAATATGAATTACATCTAAAAAGAGAGACAGCTAGCCTGCTATGAATATTGACAAATACTCACGAACCTGCCATGTTGTCAGCTGTAGTTTTATCCAGTGGGGAAACATGGGAGTTGTAGTTGATACAAAATAGTGACGCATAATGATAGCGACCCTCTGCGACAACACAAAAAGGGGCCCGTTAGAGAGGGTGAAATCACCAGTGATTCATTGATCTCTGCAGCAAATGGATGGGGTAAGTCGCATTGTATAACTGTCACTTTAGACGCTCCGGATGGGATAGCCAGTAGTGAATCGTTGCATATTATCGCTGCGCATGTTTGATTCTTTCGAGAGTGAAATAGTGTTGGAAAGAGACATTACAGTACAGTTGTTTACCATCCGTAAGTATATAACGTTCACCTTAACAGTCGCATTGGTGGTTGAGAGTAGCTATCTGGAAATTATATTTGGGTACATTTGATATGCTAATGCTAGCTAACATTATGAGTTTTGTAAAATGCCCAAAACGTATCCACAACAGTATCATAGGCTGCTAAGGAAGTGTGTAGTGATTTCGATGTATTCATCAACTTATTGCAGTGATCAGTGACCGTTGCATTCTGTCTTTGAATTGCTGCCAATCCGACTTGAACCATTGAACAACAGTGTTTTGGCTCTGTGATTTATTCGTGTAATTCGTCCCCGCCCCATCTAGGAAGATAGGAAATGTTAGGATATTTATAGCATAGCATAGAGTACAGCACAGTGTTTTATTTGTATAGTATAGTATAGTGGATAGTGTACATAGCATTTATTTATGTCAACCAGCTCTTTTCCCTTCTTGTTTTTAGTATTTTTTTCCTAGCACCAGGGGAGCCCCCCCTCCCAAATTTCGTTGTTTGGTACCTGTACTATATCAATGACAATAAAGACCATTCATTAATTCATTCATTCATTCATTCATCTCACCTTTTCCTCTCAGATGATGGAGGATTTCTCTGGTCTGGCCCTGCCGCCTCTCTTTGGAGGACACATCCTGGAGGCAGAGCTGGAGCCTGGTGGGGTGGAGATGGGCCCAGGGGAGGTAAGCATGGATCCAGACCCGGCAGGGTTCCAGCCAGGGTTCCTAAATTCATTGGTTGGAACTTATTTTAGAGTTGATTCTGTTGTTATTTGTAGTCAATTAACAACAGTATCATTATTATTAGGGGTGGTCATCGACGATCGATAATTATTTTTATTTATTTTTGTGATCGACCAAATGTTTTATTTTGTGATCGACCAAGATCCTTATCGATCAATTATCGATCGTCGATGCCCACCCCTAATTATTATTGTTCTCAGGTGGAGCTGGGCTCTGGGGACAGTGAGCTGCTCGAGAGCAGAGGAGGGCCAGGGTCAGGACCGGGGCCAGAGGAGGAAGAGGAGAGGAGAGAGCTGGAGAAAAGAAAGTACTTGGCTCTGAACAAGAGGTGTAAAGAGATTGAACAGGTGAGAGTGAGTGAGTGGGATTTGCTTGTGTGTATGTAGTTCTATGAAGTCACATTGCAATGAGTCTAACTTGCTCATTGTGCTGTGCTTGTGGTAGAAATACAGCACCAGGAACATGTTTTGTGTTGACACACATTAGATAAACTAAAATGACATATTATGAATGCTAAATTGATCTTTCGCCATTTATTCAGGTGAACGAGAGGATCCTTGGTCGCCTTCACCAAGTTCAAAGACTAACGCGTCGCATGAAGAAAGAGAGAAGGTGAATTATGTCTGTAAATGCAGTATTTCCTGCCTTTGGTGTGTGTGTGTGTGTGTGTGTGTGTGTGTGTGTGTGTGTGTGTGTGTGTGTGTCTCAGTGTCCTCAACCCATGTCATCATACCTCCACTTTGTACTGTAGGTTTCTAATGAAGACCCTTGATGCCCATGGGGATGAATACAGAAATGCACAGCTCACCATATTACTTGAGGTTAGAATTACATTTTTGATCAATTAAAGGCATTTTCATATGGGGACACCATCAAAAACACCATGATGTGCATCTCCAAAGTAATGACATCCAGCATTTTACTGTGGTGCATTCCTGTGAAAAGAATTTTGCCATTTAGCAGACGCTTTTATCCAAAGCGACTTACAATTACGAATTACAGGGACATTCCCCCTGGAGTAACTGAGGGCTAAGTGCCTTACCCAAGGGCACACTAGTAGTGGTGTGGCTTCAGGCGGGATTTGAACTCACAACCTTCCGATCACAAGTCCAACTCACTATCCACTAGACCACCACTACCCCTACAGTTGATTGTGTACGGCATACTGTACATACTTACAATGTATATTTTACTTGGTTAATAATCATAATATGGGTGTTATTCTTGCCCTGTGCAGTCATCTACAATTTGCTCTGTAATGATGGTATATATGTTACGGTACATGTGGGAAAACTAGGGTTAGGGTTAGGTGCTACGTCGACTTGGTACATGCTGGCATGCCTAACCCTAACCCTAACCGTAGCACCCTAGTACCTAACCCTAACCCTAGTGTTCCCACATGTACCGTAACATATAGATGATGGAGAGAAGTACAACTTATGTTGTTGTTTCAGGATGAGTCTGCTGCCCACTTAGACTCTGCTGCTCCTGGAGCAGAAGATGATCGCCTGAACGGCCTCCCAGGCTCCTCTCCTTCTGTCCCATTCCAATCCACAGCCGGACCAAAGAAGAAGAGGCATCGAGTTCCAAAGCAGGAGAGAGATCGAGACCCACAGGTTGGTGAAACACTGTAGTAGATAGATATAATATATGCCGTTTAGCTGACACTTTTATCCAAAGCGACTTACATTGCAGTGAGTGGATACAATTTTCAGTATATATGGTCCCGCCCCCCATGGGGCGGCTGTGGCTCAGGAGGTAGAGCCGGTGTCTAATGATCGTAAGGTTGGCTGTTCGATTTCCTGTCCACATGTCAAGGTGTCCTTGGGCAAGACACCGAACCCCAAATTGCTCCCAACGAGCGGGCCGGCACCTTGCATGGTAGCTTGCTGCAATGCTCTACCAACTGAGCCACATAGGACCAAGATATGCATTGAGGTCTGCTGCACTGCTGGTTTTCATTCCTCCACTCTACTAAGTCTACTCTAGTCTATTGACTACGGGGAAAGAAGAATGCCTTCAGAAATGCAGATCTCCCATAGTGCATACGTCTGAGTTACATGAATATCTCTTGTCAGGACCTAATCGTGTCTAGTCATATCTAGGACCTAATCATGTGTGCTAAAGGGATAATGAAATGGTTTTGCTGTTTGACTCACTCCTCCACAGACTGAACCACACAGTTTGGCGAATTTGGCTGAGGCACAGTTTGGCGAATTTCCCAGCCCAACCTCTCTGTCTCATTGACCAGAGCAACGGCCCGCCGCTGTGAGGAGACTTGACTTCGCTGGAGCTGGTGGAGTCAACGAAGTACTCCTCTCTGCCAGGGTTTGAACCACACATTGACCTAAATGGGTGCACTGGACCAACAATATCTTTGAACACGTGGGGGTATGCCCAGGTTAATGTTTCGATAGATACAGGGCATGGGGCATGATTACTGATTGGAGTTCTACGCACCTTTGGACAACAATGCAATCCTGGGCTTTGTTGAGTGTTTCTATGTTGAAAGCAGCTCCCTGAACTGCTTGTTTACAGATACCCTAAAGGTACACATGATTTGTGATTGTTTGGTTGATCTCAACCTCTTGCCCATTGGGGAAATGTTTAGGGACGAGTATCAAGAAAGCTTTGAAGATGAACAAACAATGGTCTTAGTGTTACAAAGCTACCGACAAACTCACCCTTGAGTGTTGCGTTGAGCACAATGTGGTCAGAACATGGTCAATTCAAATGTAATGTGTAGGAGGGGCATGATTATTTAGGGGAGAACGATGTACAGTGGAAATGGCTGTAGCCTACATGCATTGACCATGATTATTTATCTACCAATTTTCTTTACGACAAGTAGAATTCATGTAATTTCTGAAAAGTATTTTATTGAAAGTTTACAATCCTCTGTTTTAATCCCACATTATGACATCTCCCATGCAGAACCATGACAACTTCATGAGAAAACAACCTGTAAATATTTATTTTATTTAAAGAAATTCACATTTCAGCGATTATGTCCATCCTTCCCTTTCTCAAAAGCCCAAAAATAGAATTTATAAAAGGCAAATCTCTCATAACGTTGCTCTCCTTTCCTTTCCAATAACCTCTCTCCCCTTCTGAAATAGAACTCCTGTCATTAACGTGTTCCCAGGGGCGACAAAGCTATATAAACAAAATAACTGGAAAATGCACATGATTAACATGTTTCTTAAATCATACACAGGTTATCAACCAGGTTAAATTCACCACCAGGTTTTTCAGAGCTGGTTTAGTTTTCTTAACAATGATTGACTAGATACATGCTTCATATTCCATATGTAAACAACGTGTATCATCAGTAAACAGATGTTTCATTACTGTATGCAGTTTCTTCACTTTAAATTAAACAGGTGGTAAATTGAACTTGGTTGTGAAATTTGAGGATGAAGCTTTGAGTAGAGGAATCAGGAAAGGAATGGAGCCTTAAGTTGATGTTGCCCCAAACAAACTTTAACCAAACGAGGGTCTTTATAAAGAGAGCGATTGAGCAGTGCTTCAAAGAACACAACTGAGGCAGTTTCACAGATTCAAGAGGATGAAACTGGCTATACACTGAACATAATGGACACTGACTTCTGAGGAGTCCTATTTCTACTGTCCACATCCTTTTACAGGTAGGCAACAGCTTTGTGGGCAATTGTTAGCTGCTTCATGGTACATAAATCAACACTGTCAGGCAGACTCATTTCTCAATAACCTCTCAGCTTCTTTATTGATATCACAAACATAATGAAATGCCCCAACAATGATGAGTTTTCTCTTACAGTTTAACTTTAAAATATTTTATTTATAAAGAGAGAGGGAGGCAGAGACCAGTTCAATTGCATAGCAATTTAATCCATGTCCAATACGGACTCTCTTTCCCTGTCACAGGGAGAGGCCCTGTGGTCATTCTCAATCAGTGTTTTATTGACAAATACATTATCAATAAAACAATTGCTCACTATCTCTAATAGTGACCATATTCAACAGGCATCATAGGGTCTTAAGGGGGGGCAGCTCCTAGACACCATGCCTTAATGTCCACTGTACTTTTCCCATTCTAAACCACACGTTACATGGTATTTTACAACCGAATCAACCCATTGTTTGTGTTTTTGTTTTGTGAAAGGCTTCCAGACTCCAGTTGGGTGGGTGGGGTGGTACAGATTTCTTGTCGAAACGGAAAAAATAAAACAAAAAACATAACATGAGGAACATGCATGGGGTAGCTTTTCCTAATGCCACATACTGAGTGCGCACACAGACAGGCACAAATGCAAATCTCAAAATGACACCCTATTGCCCCGTATAGTGCACTACTTGTCATCAGTGGCTCTGGTCAGAAGTAGTACACGACACCGGGTATTAGTGTGTCATTCGAGGCTGCAGCCTATACGGACACCAGCCTCCTGTTTAGGAGAAAGGCTCTACTACACATCACAATCTCTATCCACAGTATGGAGTTCAGTCTCGGAATGTCAACAGCAGCACGTTTTCCCCTCTCTTCCTTTCTCCGTCCCTCCGTCCGCCCGTCACTGCAGGTCTCGGTCTTCTAGGTACCTGTACTCGAAGGTGAACCCCTCCTTCTTCCTCTGGCCCCATTTTTCATAGTCAAAGTATATATAAGTGCCCTGGCGGAGGAAGAACATACATACAAGTTGAATCACTCACGAGCGACCTCTCAAAATCTACATACACTCACTGAACACTTTATTAATAATTTAATAATAAATAATTTTGCCATTTAGAAGACGCTTTTATCCAAAGCGACTTACAATTACGAATTACAGGGACATTCCCCCTGGAGTAACTGAGGGCTAAGTGCCTTACCCAAGGGCACACTAGTAGTGGTGTGGCTTCAGGCGGGATTTGAACTCACAACGGGATTTGAACTCACAACCTTCTGATCACAAGTCCAACTCACTATCCACTAGACCACCACTATTATTAGGAACACCCTGTACAGTCTGAGGTGGTGTAATGGTGTGTGGGGAATGTTTTTCTTGGCACACTTTGGGCCTGTTAATACCAATCAATCATCGCTTGAATGCCACAGCCTATTTGAGTGTTGTTGTTGTTGACCATGTGCATCCCTTCATGGCCACAATTTACCCATCTTCTAACGGCTCCCTCCAGCATGATGATGCTCTAATGTCACAAAGCAAAAGGTGTCTCAAACTGGTTTCTTGAACATGGCAACATGACTTCAGTGAACCTTCCCAGTCACCGGATCTGAATCCAATAGAACACCTTTGAGATGTGGTAGAACGGGAGATTCACAGCCTGAAAGTGCACCTGAAAAATCTTTGCAGGAATTGCGTGATGCAATCAGGTCATCATGGACCAGATGAATCTCAAAGGAATGTTTCCAACACCAAGGAATTGAGGCTGTTTTGAGAGTCTAGGGCCCTACCCAGTATTAGTATAGTGTTCCTAATAAAGTGTTCTGTGAGTGTATATGTAAGCTTTACTGTATTTAGCTGGTGTCTATTGAATATTCATATGTTTGAAGTTACAGGCTTGTATGAACGCAGGCGATGAGAGAGGTAGAAATTGGAGGACGGGCTCATTGTAAAGCATGGAATGTTATGAAGAATGGTATTAAATACACATGCACACAATAGCTTTGTTAGCAGAATTTTCCCCTTGTGAAACAAATCAAGTCAACTTGTACCTGTTCAAACTCATCAGTGATGGTCTTGGGTTCCTCATGCCTCTGGAACCACATCATGTACTTGGTGTGGAATCTCCACGACTGCTTCTTCAGAGCCTTTGCAGACAGATACTGAGCTTTAGTGCCCTGAGAGGTAGGGGAGAGAGAGAGGGAGTACAGGTTAGGGAGAGGGACCTTTTGAGGGGCATAGGGGCATTTGTTTTTTGACAGTTTGAGAGAGAGTGTGTGTGTGTGTGTGTCACCTCTAGGTAGTAGAAGATGAAGAAAAGAGTCTCTGTTGACAGTCTCTGGTAGAACTCAATGGAGTCAGAATGGTGGGGGGGCATTTGGTGGTGGAAAGGCAGGGTGGGACACGGGTTCCTCATAAGGTACTGCCTGCAAGTGGGGGGAGGGCACAGGTAAAGGTATATCATTTGTATCAAACACTAAATCATGGGGTCAACATAGCTTAAGGTTGAGAATAGAATTCCTGGCATCCACAATAGGCTGATGTTCCTTTACCTGATCCTCTCAGAGTCAGAGGGGTGTGGCATGTGTGTCCACGCGGACTCCTGCATGGCTTGCTGGTACACCTGGTCTTTGGAGAGGGGCGTGGGACCCAGGGGGCACACCCCCAGGGAGGGGGGGATGCTAACCTCCGACAGCGATGGTTGGGGAGCCGCTGGAGTGCCGGGGGCCGCAGACGAACCAGAGAAGATGTCTGGAGGAGAGGCAGGAGGAGGAGAAGGAGAAGGGGTGAGGTTAAGCTAAAGGCTGAGGAGGGGAATTCAATCTATTCTGTCTGAAAGTGGATTGTACTCATGTACTGCTCCAGCTCCACTCATGTACTGCTCCAGAAACGTTGTTTCTTCTTACCTCTGTCTGTGAGGTGCAGGTTGGGTATCTCTCCGTCCAGGGCTGATCCCAGTGCCGCTCTCTCTGCCATCGCCTTGAGAGAACTCAGAGGCTCTGGGGCCTAAGAAACGAAGAGGAGGGGCGTGAGGGTGAAGAGGGAGAACAGAACGAGAGAGAGGAGGGATGGAGGACGATGAAAGGATGAGACAGAAAAGAGTGAGGGAGAAAATTAGGAACAGCAGGGGGGGGCAGAGACAGAAACAATCAGTGGGTTAATGAAGACCGACACAGTATTCAACCCAACTCCCCTATGGCCATGCAGGTGCTGCTCCCATTAGCTTTGTACTAGGGCCCCCCGGCCAAGCTGTTCCCCACTCAGACACAACACACTCATGCTGGAAGCTAGAACCCCACGGCCAGCCAACACTGGTATGGAGAACACTTCATGCGCTGTGGGGAAATCCAAATCCTGCATTGCTGTTTGCTACCTCACACTACTTTCCTAATGTGGTGTCAGTAGTACAGACTCCTGTTTTACTTGACACTAATGTCTTTGGGTACGTGAGTGTATGTCCATATGTTTTCTGACAGATTTACTTGTGTGTATTTTGGCTGTGTACGTGTGGGGGAAGGTGTCAGATGTCATATGTGTTCATGTGTAGATATTGCTGTGTGTGTGTGTGTGTGTGTGTGTGTGTGTATATATCTGGGTCTCTACCTGACACTGCTTTCTCTTTCGAGTGTTAGTGGCTGTCGCCATGGCCCCTGGCGGCCCCTCTGCTGCCTGCGCTGTCACTCTGCTGGTCTCCATCAGTATCTGACGGATGTCTGTGGGAAGCTGGGGAATAGAGGGGCAGGTCTCTACAGGTTATTCTACTGTTATTACAATGTTATTACACTGGGATTTTTTACTGTTATGACAGGTTATCATACTCATACACAAAATAGATCGGGTACCTAAGCAGATGATTAAATCAAGAGCGATTTAGAGTATAACACATTTATCCAGTACAACCAGTGAAAGAAATTGATGATAATTTCCTGTTGTGTTACTAAAAACGAACTAATCTGTGTGTTGCCATGGAGTTTGCCTGTTGGGTGTACAAGTCTATCAAGTGATGCAATTTGTTTCGATGGCAAAGTAAGAGCCTATCATAGAGTGATAAACCAGACAGACTTGTGTGAGACTTACAACACACAGAGGTGTATCCTGACTGCCCAAAAAAGTCAAAGCACAAATTAACAAAATGGCTGCCGTGGAGGTTCTAGTCTTAACCCCAAAACTAACCCAAAATGTTGTTTTTAAAGTCTTCACCCGGTCTCCCAACTGACCAGGACTGGACACGCCATAAGGTTAGAGAAGAAGAAGAAGGGCAGAAAGGAGGATAAGAACCAAACGCTAACGCCTCAGTTTCAGACACCCCATCTAACTCAGAGGTCTCACACCACCGGAGAGCTGCAGTTGTCTGCTGGCTTCTGCTCTTCCCTTTCTATTAAGTGGCTGATTTACACCTGGGGAATCAGGTGAGCGGACTTTCTGGCCAATCAAGCAATTAACTACACGACCCCCAATCCAGCCCTCAACCCTAACCCTGTTTTTCCATCCTCTTGTCTCCCCTCACCTTGAGGCCCTCAGAGGCCTGTGTGTAGGAGTGGGGCCCGTTGAGCAGACTCCCTCCTCCTGGGGTGCCGTCTGAAAACGAGGGAGACGGCGAGCTGGGGGGCAGGGTGATCGAACTGATCAGGCTGGGGCCGTTGTCCATCCTGTGGGAGGGGGAGGGGAGAGAAGAGAGGGTGGGAGGGGGGGAGAGAAGAGAGGGTGGGAGGGGGGGGAGAGAAGAGAGGGTGGGAGGGGGGGGAGAGAAGAGAGGGTGGGAGTGGGAGAGAGAGAGAGAGAGAAAGCAGTCATGACAATATCGTCCCAAGAAAAATCACTAGAAAATTACAGAAACAAACGGTTAAGATTTCAGTTTAATTTGACAACGTAATCACTCACGGCTGACTGGCTGAGGAGGTAAGCGACGAGGGCTGGCTGCTTTGTGATTGACTGGGCGTGCTAAGGGCGGACTCTGCTGTGCTCTCTGCCACTACAGCACTGTAACCTGGAGGGCGATGAGAGGGAGGGGTCAAAACCCGGGACCACGGATCAGCTGTATGAACAAAAACAAACAAACAAAAACATTTTAGGGAGCAAATATTAACTGCAAACAACACAATATTTAAGACATTCAGACACACAGTAATGACTTGTATAGTAAACACTCAGGTAACATACTTGTGCTTCCGTTCTGCTTCAGTCCACTGGGCGGTCTGGCGGGGGCAGCGTTGGACCCCACGCCTCCTCCGATCGCCCCTAATACTCCGTTTCCTCCCATCATGCTCACAGTGCCTCCAGGGGCTGCGCTGACCGGGCTGAGGGGCACCTGTGGAGGACCAGGAGCCACATTCTGCCCAGGGACCAGACCCAGGATACCCCCAGACAGAGAGCCCCCGTGTGCTGGGCTCGACCCCAGCAACCCCATCCCTATCCCTGCCCCAGCCCCATTGGTGGTGACTCCACTGGAGCCAGAGGTGGGAATGGAGGTCATGCTGCTGCTCTCGACCGAGATGCTCGACTGGGTGATGTTACTCAAGCCCAAACCTCCCGACGCGGCCGCCTGGGCGTACGGGGCGGGGGTGGACCCAGACAGGAGACCCGTCATTGTGTTTAGAGGGGCAGACATGCCAGTCAGACCCAGACCAGACATTTGGTTGACACTGCTGGTCCCCGTCATGCCAATTTTGCCCAGACCCAATCCCAACCCGAGCCCCAAGCTGGAGGTAAGGGAAGGCCCGGATGAGACCTGGGGTTGGGAGATCGGAGCAGCTGAACTGGGTGTGATGGGGATAGGGAGAGACGGCGCTACGGAGGCTGAGAGGAGGGGATGGTTGGGTGGGCTGGGGGTGCTGTTTGAGGGGTGCGATGGTTTCATTTGAGGTGGTGGTTGTGGTTGTTGCTGCTGCTGCTGTTGTTGGCTTGGTGGCTGGGGTTGCTGTTGCTGTGGAGGTTGTTGGTGCTGGTGTTGTTGGACAGCGCTGCTGAAGCTTCCTATTAGGCTGTTGCCCACAGGAACCACAGGGATGGCCCCGACGACGGTGGCCATGGAGACGAGAGAAGAGGAGGAAGAGGAGGATCCAGACGTGGCAGAGGAGGAGAAGGACGATAATAAGGAGGGGGTGCCGTTCTTGACTGGAGACTGAAATGGACAGCATCAGAGAGGAAGACGTCAGTGCAATATAGTATTTAGCCAGTCAGAAGTTGAGCTATAGAAAGACCATAATGAGACTAGTAGTAGTACTAGGCTAGAGGGGTTCAATCTTGGTCCCGGAGAGCTACAGGATGTTCTGGCTTTAGATCCATTCAAGTACCAACACACCTTTAGTGTGTTATTTGAGTTAGTTAGTGCTATGCTGGAACAAAAGCGTTCAATCACAGTAGCTCTCCAGGACACTAGGAGATTCACATCCAACTACTAACACAGGACAGTGGAAATCCTTTTACCTGACTAACTTCACTGTCTGTCGACCGTCCCCGTTTCTTATCGTCCTCTGAATTCTCCTATAGAAGACAAAAACAAGGTATTTGCCACATTTCAGTATTTTTTTTAAAATCAAAAACAAAATGACACAATCAGTGAGGGTAGGTATACTTACAGCAGTGCAAGTGGCTGGGGATGGAGGGATGGGGGAGGAGGAAGTCGTAGAGGTGGGCGTGCTGCTGGAGTGGAGGAACATCTCGTCTTCTAAGCCCGTGCCCGAAGGAGACGTGGCCACCAGCGCTGCAGCTGTAGGTGAGGGAGAGAACAAACGAGACAAATGTGTGAGAAAGGGAGGCATTGAAGAGTACAAGACAGTATTCCACTAATACTGTGGCTCTCCAGGACCGGAATTTGCCACCCCCTTATTATTATTAAGCTTCGTCTTTTGATGTGCTTGCTGCTTAAAGCACAACCGTTTATGCTGGTCAACAGATGCTAACTGCATATGCTATTGTTTCTAAGAGGAAAAACACTGACAGTTTTCAGCAGTAAGTGTAATAACATGAAATAACTATCCCGCATTATTTGGGATATTATGAACAGTTTAAAAAGTCCCAGTATGGCTATTTTGCCTGAGCGGACTTTGAACTTCGAACTCGTTCCCATAGGGATAGTATTGCTAGATTGTTTGACCATGCTACCATTAATGAGGGTAAATATCCACACAGGCAGGTGTAGCAGATCTTTTGATCTGATCAAATGTTATGTTCAGAGATTATAAACTGTGTTCAGAGACTCAAGATCATTTCAACTGCGTTTACGCTGAAAACTTTGTAGGCCAATTTCTTTTTCCACACAGAAAATGTATCAGGAATCAATAAGGGAATTGATAAAGAATCGAACAGATGAGCAGAATCGATAATGGAATCATCATCTGATCAATTCTCATCCCTAATCCAGACCCACAATCCCCTCAGAGGTCATCATTGAACTCCTGGCTATCCCTGTTGGACTCACGGATGTCTTCCAGATCCAGGTCATCATAGAGGAACTCATTCTCCTCAAAGTCCGGGTCTTGGGACGAGTCGATGTAGTAATCCACGTCGTCCTTGATCTTCTGGACGCAGTCCACCTGCACAGAGTCGTTGTCCAGCATGCGTAGGATGGTTTCCAGCATTCTGATGTGGTACCTGTGCCTCTCTATCATGCGCTTGAGCTCCTCAATGCGATCCTGCTCCTATGGGAGAGCCAAGGGGAATAGGCACGTGGTTAGTAAACTGTTCGGGTGACATTTGAGAGAGACCTAAGAAACATGAGGTTGGTGACAATAAATATAATGTTTTAATCTTTCAAATATTCAGAACCTGAGTTATATGGAATATGATTTATTATGTTATACATTATTGTTAACATTACATATTTTATTCAGTGTAATAGTATAAGACTACACAGCAGCAACAGCAATAGTACATGTATGAAGAAAAAGTCGGAAAGAAACGGACCTCCTTGTCCCCCTTCTTCTTTCTGGTTTGAACCGACAGAGACTCGACCTCACTCTCGAACTGGTCCACCTGCATATTTAGAGTGTCTATCGTATTCTGGGGGGGGGGGAGAGAGACCGTGTGAGTAAAACAGTAGGAAAATTCACCTTTTTTGTGTCAAATATGGTTTGACTGAAACAGTCCTCCATGCATAAGTACAAAATAGTGTGCTGTTACCGTTAGCCACGTTCCCATCTCCTCCTTCTCCCTTTGAGCTGGGTCTACTTTCTGTGCGAGCCCAAGGCCTTCCTTAGAGTATGCCTTTGTTTTCGTCTCCCGCTCCACCACCTTAAACCGCTCCATTTGCTGGGTAGAGAAATGTAAACATGGTAGACCAGTCGGTTTCATCATTAACAAATGTCCGGTGTGAATTCCAATCATTTTACTTGTGTTCAATTATGTCTAAACAGTCTTAGACAGCTTCATATACGTGTATCTCCTCCTTCATGATGACTGATCACGAAGGGGGTTGATTGATGAAAGACAAATGTTACCTATGAAAGGTGATAATGACGGTGTGCATTACCGTCTCTATAAGCTTGCGGTTCTCCACTAGCTGCCTTTTGTCTTTGATCTCGTTCGAGGCCACCCATGTCTTTATCTGGTCCCTTAATCGCTGGAGAGAGGCAGGATAAACACAAATACAACGTCAGCAGTGATACACAGCTATGTCTGTGTGGGTAGACAGGACACAGACAGAGCAGCCATGCAATTATTGTGCAACGTTGAGTGTAGACAGTCTCAATTAGGCTTACCTGTAGTTTTTTAATCTCTTTTTTAAGATCCGCCTCGTATTTTTCCTTCTGGTTGGCATTGGCTGCATTGTGAAGCTGGAAAACAGAAAGACTCTGACTGGAGGATGCTGCATTCAGTTCAATACACATACACAATACACACACATTCAATACACGTGTGATGCAGTGTATACGGGTCCTCACCTTCTGCCAAATATCTTCAAACTGTTCTACGCCTTCAGCTACCTTTTTCAAACATCTGTCGATTTCGCCTGGAGGGAGAAAAGGGGGCAAATAAGACAAAATGCCAAATCTGTTTTCAGGTTCTATACTTTCAACTTTCATCTGAGAATCAACTATAACAAATATAATACTACTATCCAATATAACTTAACTCAGATAATTCAATTCATTAACCTAAGCAATATTCATGTGGAGACACAGGGATTTTATTCATCATAGATTGATTTGGTACCCTACCTTGAAGTTTTCTCTTGTCAGCCATGGCTTACTACGACAATGTCCTCATACCGTCTGTCATGGAGAGGGGGGAGACAAAAGATGATTTAAAAGATAGTCTACCAATGCACACACACACACACACACACACACACACACAATGAACTGGACGGTGTCTGGTGGATGTTTTAAATCATCCCTCAAGGTAACTAGCTAAATGGTTACAGGTCAATTGCGACTTTAACAAAATGCAACTACTTAACTACTTAACAACCAACAGTGTTCCCTATTTAGATTCGCGACACGAGTATTTCCATCAAACGCAAACAGTTCCAGAAATGACAGTAACGTTCAGCAATGGACAGATAGCTTTGCTACAATTGACTAGCTTGCTAATTCACATGCTGGTTAGCTAGCTTTCGATCTCTCATCCCATTGCAATTGTTAATAAATGCATGAATATGCATGAAAATTGTAGACTCCAAACATATTTTTGGACCCATCGTAGACATTTTCATGTTGGTTTGTTATTGCAAAAGATGCTAACAGATGCAGCTAAGCTAGCTAGATGACTTAGCCTCTGTATTCACAATGGCAGCTAGTCAGCTAGCAGCTTAAGCTAGCTGGTAATTGAAGGAAAATTAAGGGAAACTGGGTCAACCCAACCAGCTAGAGTCACGTTTCTTTTCGACCTTTACCTAGGGTTTGGGCTGTGCGTTGGTCTCTGTCTAGTGCAAGCCAAACTAATCCCCTAAAGTCTTCTTTACTTCTGATTTTTGTTTTCTTTTCGTCAATCTGGCAGGACACTAAAGATGGACGGTGGCTAAATCCCACCCACCAGTTTAGATCCCGCCCTAAATCTCACCTCCGACCTGCGATTGGATAGAATTCTGTTACCGTCGTTCGACAACTTCCGCAAGCGTCATTTCCAGTGATTGGTCTATGATTGGTCTATCTGCAGGTTGTGATTAATTAATGAGCCAGTGGAGAACCAAAATACAAGAAAAATACACAAAACCTGTTTTCAGTTGTTCTCAGCATAATCTAAACCACGAGATATAAAAAATAAAATAAAAAAAAAGACTCCAAACCAGTTTTGGAAAATAAAATAATTTAGAAAGCACCATCTACACAAAATGTTGTTCTAATAATGTTACGTCCATGATTACAATGATGGTGAATCAACTTTGCATCGTGTGCAATATTGCTGGTGACGTATTTGACCATTCTGAATAAACCAGTACAGCAGGTTCACATTCAAGTGTCGGATTGTCATGTAATCTCTCCACAACAACTACAAACCACTCTTTATTTAAGTGTGATCCATATTATTTTTTAATCAAAGGATTGCTCTTTATATCGATCCATCTATACGAAAATTACTGAGAAGACATTTCTACCGCAATAACATATACACCTTGATAAACTAAGACAACAATGCCCTTTGCTTCATTTAATTAAAACGGGACAAAAAAATACAATCACAAAAAAGAAAAAGAAAAAGTACAACATGCTTAAAACACAAATGTAGAATGTAAAAAAAAAAGTATAATAAAATATTATATCGCTGTCCACTGATCGATCTCCTGGTAAATGATAATGAGGTGGCGGGGCCTTTTTCACTAGCCTGTGTGTGTGTGTGTGTGTGTGTGTGTGTGTGTGTGTGTGTGTGTGTGTGTGTGTGTGTGTGCGCAAGTCACTCTGTGCAGCTCTGACAGAGGGATTAGCCTTTTTCGTGTGTGTGTGTGTGTGATGTGTGTCTCTCTTCCATGTCTTGCGTGTGTAAATTATACATGTGTGTTGATTGTGAAGTCCTCACATCTTTTCCTCTCCTTCTTTCTTGACTTTGACAAACTCGGCCATGTTGGAGAAGTATTTCTGGTTGGCCTCAGCCACCTTCTTCTCTGCAGCCCCTGGGTTCACTATCTCCAGCCCCTGAGAAGTAGAGGAGAAAGACACAGCGTTAGGAGATATAAGCTAGTACATCATGCATTGACAGGAGACTTGTTATGTGACGTGCAATGTAACTTCTTAGAGTAATTAAAGTTCTTCAAGAAAATACTTTGAATTTGTGACTTTGATGATGAATAACAAAAGTAGACTGAAAGGGTTGATTTCCAGAGCAGGTTGTTGTACCTGTAGAGGTGTGAAGGCTACGCTGGAGCTGATTCCTGAGGAGCGATCTCTGACTGTGGACTTCCCCCCGTACGTCATACTCTGCTTCTGCAACGTTCTCTGTTAGGGCAGACAGACAGAAGGACACTGTTTATTGGTGCAGTCGAGTGGATATAGATGGATGGAATGGAAAAATACTACCAGTAAATTATACAGGATTTGTTTTAAAACACCCATAGCATCAACCTGTGAGAAATTGAAAGCAAGGTGCTTTTGATCCTTAACAGTCTTAGTTTACCTGTAGGGACTTGGATATCCTGGCCTTGGTGGCCTCGTTGACCTGGGCCTGTCTGATACGCCCACTGCCACTCTTGCCCAGCTGACCCAAGCTGAAGCCCAGATCCTCTTGGTACGCGTCATCCTCAATCTGACAGAGATGAAGGGATTCAAATAACAATTACATACATCGTGACGTTAGAATTATAAGGTTCTATCTCCATTTTTGTAAAAATTTAGTTTTTTACATAATCTGATCCATTAGGTGTTTATTAATGCCTGTGTGGTGTTATTTTTAAAATGTTGACAGTTAGTAATTCATAAAATACAAAGGTTCCATCTCACAAAACATAATGGAATGCAAAAACTTTGACGCTCAATATCTCTGAACTACCCTAAACGGAGATAGAACCGTATAATTCTAAGCTCACGACATGATGCTGTTATTTCAGTTTCTGGGTTTGCCCTCTTGTCTTGTTAATAAAGTCAAGTGTAAAATAAACTGTCCCCTGATAAATCTTGAAACACAAAGAAACAGTGACTGACGTCTGCAAAGGTCATCCTGTTGGCGTGTTTCCGGATCTCAGTCAGCCCCAGGCGCTCCTTCATCTTGCGATATCTGTAGAGAGATAGAAGAGACAGTTTAATCAGTGAACAGGAGGATATGACACCACTAATACTGCTGCAACCTCTCTAATATATCCAGAGAATACACTGCTAAATAGACTTCCAAAGCACTTTACAATGATAATAATAATAACTTCAATTTATATAGCCTCCCTTTCAGGGGAACCAAGATCGCTTTACAGAGATTAGTGTTGTTCCGATACCATTTTTTTATCCCGATACCGATACCGATACCTGACCGTGCAGTACTTGCCGATACCGAGTACCGATCCGATACCACGGCGTTTGAAAAAACAAAACAAAAAAACATGTTTTTTGAACCGCATACTCACCTCGATGTAAAATTATTGCTAACACTTAGTCTGGCACTGCTCAAAACCTTTGTAAAACTCGTAGGGCCGGTTTCACAGACAAGGCTTAAGCCTAATCCTAGACTAAAAAACATCTTCAATGGAGATTTTACATTGAAAGTGTGATTTAGTCCAGGACTAGGCTTAAGCCTTGTCTGTGAAACCGGCCCGTAAAGTTTTTGTAAAACTTAAGTAAAAAACAAAAAAACAAAAAAAAACGTTTTTGTAAAGTACTCGCCGATACCGATACCAGCATTTTTGTGCGTATCGGTGGCCATGCCGATACTAGTATCGGTATCGGAACAACACTAGCAGAGATACAAGAAAATTACAAAAACCAATCAGACAAACAGTCAGGCAAACAAGTGGCAAGCAGACCCGAGTCTGAGGACCACAGGTTCCGGGAGGGGCGTGTTGGCGGAGGGGGTCATTGGGAGCAATTTAGGGTTCACAGTGTCTTGCCCAAGGACACCTTGACACGTGGCCAGCCGGGGATCGAACAGCCGACCTTGTGATCATTAGACGGCAGCTCTACCTCCTGAGTCACAGCCTCCCCCCAGCCGCTACCTTCAGTCTGAACGTTCAGAATGTTGCTGATACATGTTCTGTGTATAGAATAGGCATGCCAGCCAGGTTTCAGTACCTCCTTCCTCCCCTCTTCTTCCTCTGTCCATCCAGAGGGGCTGGCAGAGGTTTCACCGTCTTCACGGGCGGCGGCTCCTGCCACTTATCGAACTTCTTCTCTATCTCCTCTCTCAGATCGTAGCCCACCTGCAAAGACAAAACACAGAATTCATCGATAAAACGATCGATGAGTTAGCCAGCTAACTTCTCTTTTATGAACACAGCCAAATTAATAGTACATTATCAATACCTCCCTCCGCAACCCTCCCACCCTTACCTTGCCATTTGAGTTCTCATGGAAGCTGTCTACTCTGGAAGCCAGTGTGCACTTTGCGGCCACCAGTCTGGCCGCCTTCCTCCTCAGGTCCTACACAACAACGGGATATAAGATCTGTTAAACACAGTGCTGCGATGGGAACACTAAAAAGCTACACAAATGGAAAAAGAGATGGGAGTTGCCCCCTGATGTGTACAGACCGGAGGTAGTGTCTGGACAAAGTCACAGTGGTAGATGTAGCCTGTGTGGGGGAGCAGGGAGGTGCTGCTGAACCCTGACAGGTTCCTCCTCTGTGCCCCCAGGAGCATCAGGTTACAGGCTGGCATCTTAGACAGGTTAGTCAGGCCTCCAGCAATGCCTACCAGGAGAAGTGAAGTGAAGTGAAACTTTATTTATATAGCGCCTTTCGTAAACGGATGCAACTCAAAGCGCTTTACAATGATTGAAAACAAGATTACAGAGACGGGGGGGGGGGACAGGGACGCGAGACAACAGGAAGGGAGGGGAGGGAGGGGTTACTTTGCAAGCTTACACACTAATAATAACATGTTTGTAGTTTCGAAGCAACAGTGCAAAACTCCAGCAGAAAGCAGACACAAGACAAGACAACGGTGGTGTGGAGAGAGAGAGAGAGAGAAATTAGAGAGAGAGCCTAGCGACCGCCTACGACGAAGGACAGAGACAGGAAGGAGAGACGGAGGGAGGAGGGTGGATCAAGAATAAGGGTATGAAAACGGAGGGAGGGGGACAGAGGGTTTAACAGATTATCCAAATCCTCCATCTCCCTGAAAGTTTAGTATATAAGACTTTAAATTGTGTATCAGTATTCCTGGCCATCTCTCAGCTCCTCCTCACTCACCCATGATCTTAGCAGCAGTCGAGGCTCCGACAATGACGGACAGATTAGGAGCGATGAATGACATCCTGGACTCCACGTATTCATAAATCCTGTGTTTTGATTGGTTCAGCTCGAGAGACATGTCACAGGCCTCTTCCAATCGCTTCAGTTCGTCATCGCCCAACAGTATCCTAAAAAACATATGTCATGTTACCACCTTAACCATCTCTGAAAACAATACATGGCTGTCTAGGTGCCATAGGTTGACCTCTCACCCCTGTGTGGTCGAGGCGGTGACACTGACGACCATGATGGTGGCGTTGGTCAAGATCTGCTGTAGATTCTCATTGTTCTTGCACTTGTCCAGGTTATTACCCAATTCCTGAGGAGAGACACACAGACACTGGATTTATCCAACAGCTGAGTTACAGAGAAAGATCTATTTTGACAATATTGTGTTTTTTTTCATACATTACAACATATTACACAAGTAAACTCGTGAGCTTAGAATTATAAGGTTCTATCTCCGTTTAGGGTAGTTCAGAGATATTGAGCGTCAAAGTTTTTACATTCCATTATGTTTTGTGAGATGGAACTTTTGTATTTGATTAATAACTAAAAAATGGCAACATTTTCAAAATAACACCACACAGGCATTAATAAACACCTAATGGATCAGATTATGTAAAAAAACTCAATTTTGACAAAAATGGAGATAGAACCTTATAATTCTAACGTCACTAACTGTCGCACCTTGACTGTGCGGACGTAATCGAGAGCGTTTGGCACCAGGGACTCCAGCTCAGGAAACCTCTTAGAGTACTTGTCACGAACAAACTTGTGAATGATGTCTGATGGAAAGACAAATAAAGTAAGAGTTGTAAAATATGTTTATTATACTGGTATAGACGTGTAAGCTTGATTGTACATGCTTAGTAGATTGTATATGGTGAATATGTATTAATGTTGGGCCTGCAACACTGGTGTATTACACGTTTGAAAACTCACTCAGTTCGTTCTCGATCTCTACTGTGAGGTTGTTGGCTGCGACGATTAGTTTGTATTCTGGGTCTGATTCCACTGGACCAGAGACTAATGAGGGAGGGGAGAGAGAGCAGTCAGTCAACACCACAAGAATACAATCTGAATCCATCCTATTCTGTGGTTTCTATGGAAGGGGAATGGCAAACACAACATCATTACTTGATTATTTTTTTTCTTCTACACACACACACACACACACACACACACACACATTCACTCAGTACCAGTAAATAGAAAAATCCTAATAGAAAACAATAGGCCACTTTTTTTTTTCCTGACAGGAGAGGAACATTCAAAAACAGATTCATACATGTCTGTTGCTCCGACGCTCGCTATTTTTCTTTCTACTAACGAGTGAACATCTGTACTATGGTCACATATGGGTCTATCAAAGACCTTGTGTATACAGTGAAACTATATTGTACATCCCTTCACATCCGATTACAGAGGGTGGTGAGCGTACAAATTCTAACACTGCTTATAAACACTGATAAGATTGTGGGAGTATTATACTACCGACTCAGTCTGTCCTTGAGAGACTGGTGGCCCTGTTAACTCCCGAGTCATTTAATCTAGCATGTCTGTGCTTGACCACACTCCCTACAGAAGAGAGGGGTCGCGGATGGCTCAGGGCCAACAACATGCACCTCATTACTTGATTCTAGTGTGTGACTAACATGGAATATCGTATGTGCAATGTAGTGATTTCTTTACAGCAGCATTCACAATTCTCGTGACGATAATGTGTCTATTTGTGTTTGTTATCTTTAAACACCAACAGAACAGGGATTCTTATGGCTAAATAGTGCAGCTGTGTCCTCTAAGAGGGGATAGACTGCTACAGAAAGAATGAGACAGGTCAATTACTCACCTTCTTTCTCAGTGTTCTTGCTCTGTTTCTCGACATAATATCCAATTTTGTCCATGATCTCTGAAAACTGTGGACATGCAAGGGGAGGGTTATTAAACATTTTTGGAAAGTATCAGCTGTTCAATGCTTTATCTTCCATCAGATAATGAACATGCAGTACACAGGTAGCAACCCACAAGGTAATCCAAACAAACATAACAGTCTGCTCACCTGTTTGCTGTTGCGGAGCTTAGCAATGGACGCCACACTCTCAGCGCTGCTGTAGTCCACTTCCATTTCCTCTGGGATGTCCTCCAACCCTCCCTCAGCCTGTCCCTCCCCGGCCTCCCCATCACTCTCCCCCTCCTCGCCTCCTGGGTATAGTCCTTCCTCCCCTTCATTACCAGCCTCCTCGAGATCCGCCAGGAGCTCGTCTGCCAGAGACATGATCTGTAGAAACAACACAAAGGCAATTAAAACAGTTGTGGAAAGGATGAGTGAGAGTCAATGTAGAACAGTAGTAAAAGGGAGTAGAGGGGATAGTGCATGTCAGAATTCATCTTTGAATAATATTTAGACATTGTAGTCCTACTGTTTAAACATTTTCTGAGGATTAGAAACAGGAAAACGTGTAAGTTCCCAGCTAAACCAAACTATTTTATTTTCATTTATGGATTTGTAAAAGCCATATAAGCGACACGAAGGTATACCATTATTATGACATAATGAGTTTGGTGAAAAAGTCCCCAAGTAGGGCACGGTCATTTTTCTGTCTTTTATAGATTATGAAAGTGCAAGATTATTGTGAGCTTTCAAGTGTATGTGTCTGTGTATTTATTTAGTGATCCTAAAACTGTTATATTGAGCTTCAACACAACATGCAAAAACGGAAAACACTTTTTTCCCCTTTAAATAAGTTTTTGGGTCATTTACGCGACTTGAGAATTGCCGGCATGACAACCTTTTCACCAGACCCTGTTCACCAACAGTTCGCACAAGTCATAAACATAGCTAAGTTATGGTTCCCATTATTTCACTGGCCTGCTTGGACCTGGCATGGGTGAGCACAGCTAATGTAAACTAGCTAAGCTAGCTACATTGGTCAACGTTATATAAACATTATATACATATATATGTGTTATATTTGGGGCCATACGCTCATCCAAAGAACTTACCTCACTGGTTTGAGACTCCTGCCGCGCAGAGAAAAGCTACAAAATGCAGTGTTGATGTCCCCGTTTACCTTACAATTGTTTTGTCGTAACTCCTACGACGGCGCACTATAAATGCGTCACGATAAATTAACCAATGGAACGTCAGACATCTTATAGGGATGTCGAGCAAAGGTTTCTGGGAATTGCAGTGTTTGGGATACGCCGCATTTAGACAAAGCCAAGCAGGGACCCCTCTGTTTTCATCAGGGCCCAAACATCTCGAGTGTCTGTCAGTATTTATATATGTGGATGCTTTCTATATTCAGTGGATAGACATTTGTTTAGTTGTGTACATTCTCTATTGGACGCGGGGGTTTTGATCCCCTTGTCTCATCCATGATCTTTCAATTATAATCAGTGAAGGGGGATGGAGAAATGGGATTCATTTTTTTGTTTTGTTTTTTGTCCCATCACTTGAACCATCCATTGTTAGATAATACTGTCTTTTCATCCTTTGTTTTATATAAGGAAAAAGGCATTCTATTTTTTAGAATGTTTTTTGTCTCCTTTCTCATCAAAATCAACACTCTTACCGTGTGAATATAATACCGTACAATTTATTCTCATCACAGTTCAATGAATGTATCACAGTTTTTATGTTGTTTTTATTTCCCCGGTTTTATACAGTATTCCATGAAACCCATTCTTTAAACAATACAGGTTTTAAACCGACATTGAAACAGACTAAACAAATGGACTAGTTGGACCTTGACTGCATGATGGATTGTTATTAGTAAAAAATAAATGAACAGATACATCAACTTATGGAATTGTTTACTGATGAAAGGCTTCACTTTTTTCATGCTAAGCTACATTAATTATCCTCAAACAAAGTAAAAGTATGACAAGACAACTATAAATTCAGTAACATTAGAAAATAATGAAACATATTATAGATACATAGGACATAGTTAAGTACAGGATGGTTGATATAAAGACAGTAAATTATACAAAATACTTTTTAGTAATTAAGAGGTTTTGGAAAATGTCTTAATAGCTTTATTTGTTATGAGGGACTGAAAAATCCAGAAAGTATTAACTGAAATGCATTTTCCCCAAACAATTCTGAGAGATAAAAATGAATTGCACCAAAATAAATAAACAATATTTACATAGTATGTAAATCCATTTTGAATAAATAAATCCATGAATCAATAAATAATAGTAAAGCATAGTCTTTGAATAAAAAGTACAGAAACATAGCTTGTTTTCATTTTTTCGTGCAGCCTAAGAGTACATCTAAATTAAACAGCTCTAAAATGATATTGTATACACTTGTATCACTAACTTTGTACAAATGCTGAATGAGTACTCTCAAATACAGGAGTTAAGCTTGTTTTCTGAAGAATGACTGAATGACTGACTGGCTGACTGACTGACTGACTGCAATGAAAACCATTTTTACAAAGTGAAGATTTCAATCCAAGCTTTCACAGAGACAGATAGATAACCAAAGAAAGTGCATTCCCCCTACACATGGAGAAAAAGTACAACAGAAAGAAGCAGAAAAAGAGATGTTAAGCTGGTACACAATAAGACTCCCATTGCATAGCCGTCAAATCTGTTTCAGATTTTACAAAGCTCCAGGCTCCTCTTCGCCTAGGACAAGCTGCCTTTGCCACTGGCCACTTCCAGCCAATGTCTATAAACCAACCTCTATGTACAGTGGCAAAGGGAGGAGCTATCAACCACCTGGATTTAAGGTCTTCCACATATAAGATCCTGTAGCTGGTAAAACCTGGAATGTGTCCAGCTTCTAGAACGGGAGTCTTTTCTTTCCGTTGCCCGATCGATACAAAAATAGCCTCTGAGAATGGTTGGTGGTTTGGGGTGTAATTCACTGGCCACTCTCAGAAGGTTCTGGTCTCAGGGTTCAAGACCAACCGCTGAGTATTCCTGGAACACCACGTCACACCAAGTGGGGGTCGTCGGCAGGACTGACAGTGAAGCGCGATGATGTCACAGAGTTGGCCCCCATGGGCGACCTTGGTTTGATTGACAAGTCCTCTTTTCTTTTGGAGTCCTTGCCTTTACTGTTTGCTCCTGGTGGAAAGACAGGAGTTGGATGTAAGTTTCCTTTACAAACACAACCAGGCACTGTCGTAGCACAGTGCATGAACACTTGCATAGCAAGCAGCTATGAATTGATGAAGTTAACTAATGGAGATGCATGCAGCCAAAAAGGAAATGCAAAAAATTCATCTATATCTATTAGTGAATAGAGCTGAAGCACTGCTTAATAGACATTTCGAAGTTAAAAATAAACTTTCTCTAAACACTTCCTCCTTAAAGAGCTTTGAACTGTTCAACTCTGCAGGCTGCGAGAGATCATGAAAGCATCTAATTTTGGTGTTGATGTGCTCATGTATATAAAAAAACCCAGAGGGGATTCTGAGACAAAACTCTCATTATTCTGTGAAATGAAGCGATCACTGTGAGAGACTGAGAGTGGCCGGCAATTGGAGACCAAATTAAAACTAGGTGGAAAATACGTCTTAGACCTGCATTGTTGAGCACAAGATTTATGTCCCCACTCAATTCTACATGTCACAGTGTGTGGGTAATAATTACAGGAGATTAATTCTGTCCACATATCTTGAGAAGGGATGGGGGGGGAAATGAGGCCTCTCAGTTTCAGTGGGTGGGGATAACGTCAGGCTATTTAATAGTAGCTGTCATGTGACTCATGTGATATCAGCAGAGTTAATAGTAGCCCTCAGTAAATGTAGACCATACAAACCAAAAAGCAACCCTTTCACTCTGCATGAGATAGGTGGATCCATAGAATAAAATTCCCCCCCACCCTCCCCTTGAATAATAGACAAACGTACCATGTAAATCAAATTTAGTGCTTTTGCCAGGGGCTGGAGCTGGGCTGGTGGGGGCGGAGCTACCCAGCTCATTGGTCGGAGTTTCCTGTCCCACACAGTTGATAAAAAGAGTCAGGGGTCGAAGAGGCGGTAGGCTTACATATAGCGAGTATAAGTATTCACAAGTTCAAGTTTGAGATTTTGAGTTTTGAAAACAAAACAAATACCTGATCAAAGAGATAGACAGTGACATCATCGAAAAAGGACACATTTCTTCCTCTATCTTTCTCTTTGTCCATCGGTTCCCGTGGCGACTTAAGGAGACTCCTCAGCCCAACCCTTTTGTCAACATCTGTTTCAGTGACAACGATCACTCTCCTGGAGTTTTCATCTTCATGCTCTTCCTCCTCATCCTCGTCGGGGTCACTTCCTGTTGACATGCCCCTCCTTCTCCCACTCCTGTCTCGATTTAACACCCCTTCCCCAAACCCCCTTTTGGGATTTGGGGAGAGAGGGAGAGCAAGAGCGAGAGGAGGGAGGGAGAGGGAGAGGCGAGCCAGTTTCGCTGTGAAATAAAAAAAAATAGAAAGATAGGTTTAGGTGCAACGCCTCAAGTTTACCCACTTTAATCACACAAAACATTATAATACAAAATGTATTGACTCTTTCAGACACACAAAATACTTTGGAGGTACCCTTCATTGCTTTGTTTGCCTCAGTCTGAGGAGGTGTAACTTCAGGCTGCTCGATCACAGTAAGTGGTTCACTGGTAGTCCCAACAGACTCGCACTGGGGTCCTGGATCTGGAACGAGGGCTGGTTCCTGCTCCTCTTTGCTATGGACCAGAGTAGTTCATCAAAACATATTAACTGTGACCCGTCAATGATCATTAATAATACCATTGACATTCTAATGAATTTCTTATGAAAGTCCTTGGTGGGAGGATGCTAGACATCTTAATCATTTAACAACAACAACAAAAACATGTGCACTGTACTGCTGAGATGCCACAAACTGATGGATAGGCTACAAAATAACATTTTACATTTTCATTTAGAAAATTAGAACATTTCGAAATGATTCACCAAAGCAGTTGATGGGTCTACAACGAAAGAGAACAAACCTTTCAGTGTCTTTACTGTCTTTTACACTGAGTGGGGCCCCGCTGCCATCTGCCTTTGGGTCCCCCCAGGGCCGGATGGTGACAGTTTCGCTCACTGACGCCCCCCAGAGTACATTTGATTTAACATTCTCACTGAGGGAGAACTGCAGCCGCTCTTCACACACCTATGGAAAAGGTACCAGGGATTAAAACAACAACTGCATACAATTTAAACAAAAAGTGGGGTTTCAAATACTGAATACTACTGAGAAAAGAAGACGTTATGTTTCTTTTATGTTTACCTGCATCATTAGGCCATTTTTTGTGGGCATTTTCAAAAGTGACCTCTGATCCTTGGAATCAGAAGAATGCCGCGAAGGTGAAGGGGACAATGGCCCCGGCAGTTCACACCTCTCCTCTTCAGGGGATGGTTTGGTCCCAGAACCCAGGACTACTACTGATGGAGCTGACTTCTCAGAGATTCCATCTACTTCCTCCTTTAGTTCTACTCTCCTCTTGCCCTCAGGAGTTGAGGAGGTTCCATGGGTGGTCTCTTCACCTTCATCTTTATCCGTTTCTCCAGCACCCCCCCTGGGTTTCTGGTCCTGTGACTTCTTAAAAGACGACTCCAGCAGTTCCAGGTTACCTCGGTTACCCAGGAAGAGGTCACCCAGAGTGTCCTCCTCCTCCTCCTCATCCCCGGATATGCAGCACAGCTGCTCCAGTTTCTCAAAATCCTCCAGGGCCTCCTCGTCCAAATCCTTCCACTCAGAGATCAACAGCTCTGGGATGGAGTTGAGTGAACGCTGGGGGAAGGACGGCAGGACCGTGGACGTTTTCTGGTCCAGGTTATTTTTGACATCCTTGCCCATCATGTTGGCTGGGCAAAGATGGGTCTGGTTTTGACTACTGTCCTCTGGGAAAGATGGAAGCATTGGTCGCACAGGTGAGAGGTCGAGATTGGCTGAGAT
The DNA here is from genome assembly GCF_963989245.1 of Nansenia antarctica. Classification (NCBI taxonomy): domain Eukaryota; kingdom Metazoa; phylum Chordata; class Actinopteri; order Argentiniformes; family Microstomatidae; genus Nansenia; species Nansenia antarctica. The sequence goes on along the minus strand of NC_137680.1, from coordinate 6,045,702 downwards.
CCCTCTGCTTTGAGTTGTGGTGGGTGGTGGTAACTCTGGAGGGGGTGGTTCTGGGGCATCTGTGAGGGTGGGGGGCATCTGGAGGTCCCTTTCAGTATAAGCAATGTAATCTGAGCTCAAGTCTTCCAAGTCCATTTGACTGATCTCCTCCTCAAGTCCTACGACAGAAGGTGGTGGACTAGGAAAAGAATCATCCAAACTCTCCAACTTATCATCTTGTACTTCAAGGTCTATACTGGGAGGTGGACTGGGAAAGTCTACAGAACTGAAGTTGTCTAGTTGTGGATCAGACTGGTCTATAAAAGAGGCTCTCTCTCCCTGCATCTGCAAGCCATTATCATTGGAACAAGACAGAGGATCAGATAGAAGAGATATGTCCCTTAAATTCTCTCCCACAATTACAATGTCGGTCCTCTCCTCTCTCCCATGCTCCACAAGCGGGTGAGTTGATTCAGCTTCTTCAATCTGTATGCTTTGCTCGATATCTTCCAGGCCTGACAAATCTAACTGGGGGGCTTCAATGATGCAAATGGCTATATTCTCTATTGTGTGAGTGAGACGGGTCTCTAATTCCAAACCCTGCTCTTGTTCAACAATATTTTCGTCTGCTGACCCTACTTCAATTTGGACCTCACTGAGCTGATTCTGAGAAAATCTGTTGAAGTTCTGATTCTCCTCATTCTCAATTACGTCATTCTGTAAAGACACCATCTGATCCTGAGTGTCTCTGCCTGTTTCTGTAAATGAGGTAGAATGCTTCCTCCCTTGACCAAATGTCTCTTCTTGTTCTGGGATTTCTTTATTTTCTATATTTTCTACCTCGGCTTCCAACTGATCTTCATGATCATGACCCTCATCAACTTCATCTGGATTTTCAATATTTTCCTCTTGCTGTACCTCCAATGCCTGGGTTACCTGTTGGATTTCAATGCTTCCAGAATCCCTGTTGGACATGTTGGACTGTTTCTGGGGTAACTCTCCCTCAATTTCCACATAACCTGTCCACCCCTGCGTCTCTTCATTACACACCTCCTTACAGCATTGGAGGATGGTTGGATGAGTTTCACTCCCTGCCAATTCGTCATTCTCCTCAGCCTCCCAGAACTCACGCCCTACTACCAGACGCTCCCTCTCCTCCCAGGCCTCCATTCCAAACCCCGAAAAGAATTCTGACCCCAGTTCGGCTTCTGGGTTCCTGTTTTCCGAAGAGGCCCACTGATCGTTCTCGGCTGGCCATAGGTGCAAGTCTTCTTGTTGGAACCGGTGGCAGTCAAACTCCCCTCTCACCACTCCTCCCGCTCTCCCCTCATCCTCCTCCAGAGTGCTCCACAGCTCTTTAGTCTTGAGCTCAAGGTCCTTAGATGACTCCCGGTCAGCGGTCTCAGCAGAGCCCTCCCTACTCAGAGACCTCTCACTCTGGCTTTCCCTCACCGCCCCTCTCTGTGGTGACTTCTCATTCACGGCGGTACACAGCTCTCCAGCGGCTAACTGTTTCTCTGTCTCTGACTTGGCCTTTGCCCTCTCATCCTCAGTCTCCTCTGAGTAACACAGGTTTCTCAGGCCAAGTTCATTGGCATCTGTGCATTGGATCTCCAACCCTTGCCCTTCTTCTTTCTCAGATACTTCAACTTCCCCCTCAGCCCAGAAAGAACGAGACAAACCACTCTCTCCATCATCGATCAACTCTTTGTTTGGCTCAGGTACTGCTGGGATGTTATCGCTGAGTTTGGCCTCACTGGTTTGAATACCATAGAACCTTGATAATCTGGATTCTCTGCTATCATGGTCACTGTGTGATGGTGTCACTGGTTTCGTACTATCGTTTACATCATGGTGTGTGCTTAATGGAGGGTGATCATTATCTTTCTGTTCAATACCGGGGCATTGTTCATCCTCAAGACTTGATATGCAATTTTTTGTCTGAATGCCAGGTATTGATTTCAAACTATCTGCATCAGCGATGTTATGAGAAAGTAAGGTCAAGTCTTTGCCTGTAGAATCCTGAAAACTTAAATCATTTGACTGTATATGTGAAATCACTCCGTCTCTGTAATCATTGCCTATCTCAGTCTCCTCATCGTATGGGAACCCTTTCAGAGGCTCATCATCCAAATTAGAGAAGAGTTGTGCAATAAACTCAACACTGCCTTTTATCTGTGGATCAACAGATAGTAGCCCTTTTCCGTTGGACTTTCTACTCTCATTCTGGAATATTCCAGAATCTTCTCTCTGTTCGGATTCTAGCCCTGCCACCTGTACTTCTTCTCTCAGACTGAGATTGTTCTCCTGAATAGGTTTCAGTCCATCATCATCATCATCATCATCATCATCACTGTGAGCCATATTCTCCTCATATGCATTTTGATACAGAACCTTATTTTCATCAGCGATCCGAATAGTTTCATTCTCCCTCCCAATGTTGATTTCCCCTTCATTTTTCAAAACCCTCTGACTCTTCTTCAAGGGACTCTTATCTCCTGTTTCTCCCTCCTCCTCCATCTCTATCTTTTCCTCTATTCCCATCAGCAGCCCCCTCTCTCCACCGCGTCCGCTGCTGGGTCTGAGACCCTCTGCCTCCAAGTCGCTGTCAGAGAAGTAAGCAGAGTCTCGGTGGGGGGTTTCGGTCCCCAGAGCCCTCCATCCTCCACCACCCCCTCCTCCCCCTCCCCCCACCCACGGGTCGCCAGGCGTGAGGCAGTCTGCTGAGCTGGAGGTCAATGGTGAGAGGACTGAGTCTGTGGGGGTGACGGCAGAAAGAGAGATGTCAGAGGATGACAGAGGGTCCCAGTCTGGGGTTGTTGGAGTGGTTGCAGCCCCTAGAGGCGGTGCCACAGCAACACTAGAGCTAATGGCTACCATCTCTTTCTGTGAGTTCTCTAAACAGCTCTTTACAGTCATATTATGTGCCTCTTTTCTCTCTCTGAATTCTGCCTCATTTTGACTGCCACAACCTTTTGACGTCTCTGAATAACCTTCCTTGTAATATTTTGATTTCATTTCACATGCTCTATCTGTTGCTGATTTCTCTGTTTCTAATTCATGTAAAATGTCAGCAACCTCCTCCTGTAGGTGATCCTCTGCCACTGTACTGCTGGCCTCAGCGTCACCTTTCATTTGTTCACAATTCCTTTTTACCACAGTAACTTGACTCTTGCTCTCTGTCTCATCTACAGAAACGTATGATCGGTTATCACACGGCACATTCTCCGATTCTTCTACATCTATAGTTACACTGTCCAGTGACAAAGACTGAACTTGATCCTGTCTTGACAGCTCTACCCTATCTCTAGCTCGTTCTTCATCCCTAACTGGTAAGGCAGGGCAGTCTGAAAAGTCCTCTGTTTTAGAACAGGGGGATGTTTGGTTGAGTAGTAGTAGGCCATTTTTGGGCATTATCTCTGAAAAGACGAAGTCATCAGGTTGGGACTGGGAGTCTGAGTGGGAATCCGTAGGGCATTGCTCCTCCTCCTGTTTAACTGCCTGTTTATTTGATCCAATTTGCAGAACTGGGATTTCAGGCCGTATGGTCACCTTGATCTCGCGCTTTTTCGCACGCTTGGTAACTTGAGCGTAAATGGCCTCTGTTGGCGTGTCATCTTTGCCTTTGTTGGACACTCGTATTGAACTCTCAGATTGAAATCTGATAGTCTGGGAGGAGCCAGGATCTATGCATATGGACTCGTATTCAGGTGACATCGGAGTGGGGGATTGAGAAAAATCTTCGCCCTGCTTGTTGGAGGCGGCTGCGTTTTGTCTCGATATGATCTCTGTCAGAAATGTCTCGGCTGATTGTATCTCCTTCAGGAATTCTTCTCTGGTCATCTCTTCCTTCTGTGACTTCTGAGACTTCTGTGACTCAGACTCCTCCCTCCCCCCGATGGTGATTTCAGAGAGGAGGGACCTGGACCTTCTCATGCCTCTGGAGTAGGCCTCCTCGGCCTCAGCGTAGGAAGGCAGGCCGGGGGCGCAGGTGTAAGGACGCGACCGTGAGCCTGGTGGGTGGAGGAACTTCACAGGGTCTCCCTCTGGATCTCCATCTGTGTCCATCCTTCCGGTGTCGATCTCTGTGAGAAAAAGATCCTTCTGGAAAGAGCCTTTCCTGACAGTATGCTCCTCCTCATCAGCTCCCGTCACTGTGTTGTGTCTTTCTGACCCCCACGACGACTGTCCTGCAGACCTCAGCTCTGTGACCAGCGACTGGGACCGACGCATCCCTCTCAAGGGCTGAAGGAAGTTCCCTGACCCCTCTCCGTCTCTCTTCTCCTCCTCCTCCTCCTTCTCCCTCTCTCCCTCCCATGAGGTCCTTCCCTCTTCTGACTTTGCCTCGTTAGACTCTGTAACGTTGGAAATCTCGGTCAGAAACAGGTGCATGGGGGATGTCTTGGCGGTGGCCACGTGATCCGCCTGCAATTCCGCGTCCTCCTTCCAGATGGCAGGCAGGATGGTGGCAAGGCGCGACTGGGTTCTCTTCATCCCGCGGGAGAAGAGCTCGGCCGTGGCTGGGTCTGCGTCCTCAGACAGGCTGGAGTGTGTAATGGTGGTTCCCTCTCCACCGTTGCTGGATTTCTCAGGGGACATGAAGGGGGAGTCATCCTCCTCGTCCGAGTAGGTGGGACTGGAGGATGAGTGCCTCTCAAATTTGGGCACTGTGGACTGGGAGCGGGATATATTGGTGTACACCGGGCGTAAGGGGTTTTGGCGGCGTACGGGAGAGTCAAAGTCTTTTTTGTGGGAATGGGAATTATCTCTGGCACTGTGCAAGGACGCAGCACGCCTCACACCGCCTCGTCTGTCAGAGAAGTCACAGGATAGCGGGTCTCTTTGAGAGTACGACTGGGGCTTGCTGTACCTGGAGGTGTAGGTGTCTCCTCCAGCATAGCCGTGGTACAGGCCTCTTTGGGGTTTGTAGTGAGGCGGTAATGGGGGAGGACACATTTGGGGAGGGGGGTAAATGGGATGGCTGGACTGGGGTATGGATGGGGAGAGGGACGGGGAGGGGGGCAGGGTCTGGCGAGGACGGTGGAACCCCAGGTGGTCATAAGACGAAGGAGGGCAACTGCCCAAGTGGTGGGGGTCTGTTTCGATTTTGCCACCCATGGAGCTGGAGTAGTGACCCAACCCCATTGCTCTGTGGTAGCCCAGTGGAGGGGCAGGAAGGGGGCGAGAGTGGAGGTGGCTGCCCGAGGACATGGACATGGACCGGGGCTTCGGAGGGAGAACTGGGGCCTGGGAATCGGTGGTCGACCCCCTCTCCCCGTCACCATGCTCTTCCTCCTCCTCATCATCCCCTAAATCCACCACTGAGAAGTCAGTCACCCTACTGGAGGTGTCTTTGAACTCCGCCACACCTGTGTTGGAAACCAGTAGCTGGACCTCGCTGGATCGGATGGTCTGGATGCTTTTCCCGCCTCGCCCTCCATACTCCTCCTCAGAACAATAGGGACCGCACTCTTTCCCTAACATTCCACTACGAATCTCCACTAGCTCCAGATCTCCAGGACATATCGAGTCTGAGCGGAAAGAGTGCTTCCCTTTAAGAGTCGGGGACTTATCCTGAGGAGTGTGCTCCTCCAAC
>NC_137680.1:6017627-6035127 GCF_963989245.1 Nansenia antarctica | reverse complement strand
GAAAATGTTCAGATAGAATGGCCCGAGATCTGGTGAGAAATGCTCAGAAGAACCCACACATCACTGCAAAAGAGCTGCAAAAAAGAGTAGCAGACACCGGTCTAGTTGTTCACAGGACAACAATACAGCGTACCTTAAACAACAAAGACCTACATGGCAGAGTTGCCAGAAAGATGCCTCTCCTACGACCTCAACACAAAATTAAGTGTCTGAAGTATGCAAAAGAAAACCTTGAGAAACCTGAAGCCTATTGGGACAATGTGCTTTGGACTGACGAAACCAAAATTTAACTTTTTGGCCACAACCAAAGAAGGTATGTTTGGAGAAAAAAGGGTGAAGCATTTGTGGAGAAGAACACCTTGCCAAGTGCCAACTGTTAAGCATGGAGGTGGATCCATTATGCTTTGGGGTTGTGTACCAGCTGGGGGCAAAGGCTATATTGTGCAGGTGGAAGGAAGAATGGATTCCACCAAATATCAAGACATTCTAGAGGCTAATGTTCGAATGTCAGTCCAGAAATTGAAGTTGAAGAGAGGTTGGGTATTCCAGCAAGACAATGACCCGAAGCATACCTCAAAATCAACCATGAAGTACCTCCAGGAAAGAGAGATGAAGGTTTTGGAATGGCCATCACAGTCCCCAGACTTGAATATTATTGAAAATCTGTGGAGAGATCTCAAACATGCAAGAAGGCCGAAGAATATTTCTGAGATAGAGGTGTTCTGCCAGGAAGAATGGGGGAAAATTCCAAAAACAAGAATTGAAAGACTGTAGCTGGCTACAGGAAGCGTTTGCAAGCTGTTATAGTTGCCCGATGAGGAGTTACAAAGTACTAGCTGCCAGGGTTCCCAAACAAAGGCCTTCCTTGTTTTATTATTTTGAAACTGTAAAAAGTTACAAATAAAAATGTATCTTGCTTTAAAATGTGATGAAATGTGTCATGTTTACCTTTGCACCATTTAGAGGTTAGGTTTGCTTTTCACTTAGATATTAATTGTAAAAGGCATTTTGACTAGGGGTGCCCACATTTTTGCACCCCACTGTATGTTCTAAAATGGCTCTCTCTCTCTCCACAGTTTGCCCAACTCTTCTCCATCCCATAATAGTAGTAACATGGCCTTGGGTGCATCCTCACCAGCTGACAGAACTCCATGACGAGGAGGAACGGGATGCTCTCGCTGCATTGGCCCAAACACTGGAGAATGTTGGGATGTTGGAGGCTCCTGAAGGCATAAACAGAGGGAACGGAGATATAGAGAGATAGAAATAGAGATAAAGAGAGAGAGAGACACAGAGAGAGATTAAACAGAAAGAGAGAGGCAATGCAGCAATGTACAGAGAGAGAGAGGTGAGACAGGGCCAGAAGAGAGCGGGATAGAGACAATATATCGGTGCGTCTGTTTGTGGGCGGGTGTGACAGAGAGAAAGAGGAGAGGTGAGAAGAAGATAACAGAAAGGGAGATGAAGGAGTGTGTGTGTGTGTGTGTGTGTGTGTGTGTGTGTGTGTGTGTGTGTGTGAGTGTGTGTGTTCGTGCGTGCGGGCGTGCGTGCGTGTGTGTGTACGTGCGTGTGTGCGCGTGTGTGTGTGCGTGCGTGTGTAAGAAAGATAGAAATAGACGGCGAGCCAGGAGTAATTGTAATCTAAGTTAAGCATAATAAATAGGTCAGTCCAGCATTCATCCATGAGCCTTGTCGCCCAGTTATACAGCAGTTCTTTCACTTCAACGCTTGTCTGCATCTCAAAATGACAATGACAAAAAACAAGCATTGCTTGGCTCTAGAAAGGAAACAAGTCATACATTTGTAATTTCAGCTCTTTTTTATAAGCCCATACCATATTCAAACACCTGTTGACTGGTAATGTTTGAAATGTAAAAAACTGGGTAGTTTGGAGCACAAAAATGTGCATGCAAATCAACATTAAATGGCCATTTGTGACAAGGATCTAAAAATCACATACAGTACATACGCTAGAATTGTTTGAATGTTTGAATCGTACACGTTTGTTGGAATTCCCCCTTAAAAGTGCATGGGGGGGACACAAAATGGCCACCACAGTTGTTGGCAGTTTCTCTGACCTGTATGGCTCAGACTCAGCCAAGAACTTCCTCTGCTCCAGAGGACTGGCACTGACACGCAGCTCCTTCACCACCGCCTGGGAGGAGCTGCAGTCACACAGCACCTCGGCTAGGATCACCTGAGTAGAGGGGAGGGGGGGATTGGAGGGAGGGAGAGAGAGAGAGAGAGAGAGAGAGAGAGAGAGACAGAGAGGAGAGAGAGAGAGGAGAGAGAGAGGAGAGAGAGAGAGAGAGAGAGGGGGGGGGGGGATGGAGGGAGTGAAAGAGAGAGAGAGGAGAGAGAGAGAGGAAGGAGAGAGAGAGGAGAGAGAGAGAGAGAGAGGGGGGATGGAGGGAGTGAAAGAGAGAGAGAGGGGAGTGAGAGAGAGAGAGGAGAGAGAGAGGAAGGAGAGAGGAGAGAGAGAGAGAGGGGGGGATGGAGGGAGTGAAAGAGAGAGAGAGGAGAGAGAGAGAGAGAGAGAGAGAGAGAGAGAGAGAGAGAGAGAGAGAGAGAGAGAGAGAGGGATACAGTGGTGACTCATGAGAACTGGTAGGAAGCCAAAATTAGATATACTTAGAAAGAAACTGTTAAAAGGATGTGTCTTGTAAAGGAAACATTAGTTTGAGAGACATGAGGGTGGTCAGGCAGGGGACAAGTTAATTATCTCACCTTTCCAAACCAACCATTTCCTATCTCTTGAAGGTAGTTGAGAGTGTGCCTTCGGAAGCACTGGGACTTGGAGTCTTTAAAAAAAAGCACAGGAGAGACATGAAATGAGAGGGGAAATAATATTAATAATGCATCATTTGATGCATCGAAATTAATCATGTTTGCTGCGATTATGGCATTAGTTAAGTCAAATATTGTTTCAGCTACAGGAGTGAGCGCAATATCAGTGTTTAGTAGGGGATCCAATCTAAACCTGTGTGTATTCTTAAATGCATCCCTCTAAGAACAACTGCATCAAAACAAGGGAATATATCTTGGTTCTGGAGGGCTACAGGGTGTGGAACAGGGTGTTATTCAAGCCCAATACCAACACACCTGGTGCAACTAATCAACAAGCATTTGATCAATCAAGAGTGTTAGCATGATGCTGGAACAAAAGCCTGCACTCCACTGCAGTCTTAGTGCACCCAGTATTGGCCACCCCTGTACCCACTGAAGGAGGGGTTCTTCTTACCTGAGCCTTCCTGTAGGGCGGGGCAGTTGGGCCTGTCCCTGAGTGGCAGGGTGTAGACCTCTGGGAGGGAGGGGCAAGAGGACAGACTGTCCTCCTGGGCCTGGCTTGACCCCCCAGAACACTCCTCCGCTTCTGCATTGTCAAACTCCTGATTTGGGCACGGATAAACGGATAAACACAGGAACAATGTGGAAGAATTAAGAGGTGCATTATGAAGTTAAAAAAAATAAAAAAATAAAATAAAAACCTTATTCAAAGTAGATTGAATTTTCAATACATGCAATACATGCAAATTCAGCAGATGCATCACTATAGTCTAACGTGGCTTCTGGTTCATCTTTCCGAAGGAGACTTCGTGTGAACTGATGTGATGAAAGCATCTTGTAAGGTATCCTATTGCTTTCTCTAAAGATAGGAAGGCCACTTTAGACTATTCAGATGCATCCAGTATGCTGGCTGAAATACCAATACCACATTGCCAGACCCAGAAAGTTTCATTTGGAATCGATCATTTCTAAATTAAATACCCAACCAAACAACTGGATTTCAGAACAAACATAATTATTGTGCTTGTGGTAAAAGTATTATCGATCTCCAAAGACTCGATTTAATTAACTAATTATCATGACCTAAAGACTAAAATATAGGGTCACATAATGCTCAACACATAAACAAAATAAATACATACTAACACAATGGCCACTATATCTATACAGGGTTTAAATCATGGGCTTCCCGGGGAACACCCAGGGAGTGTCGTGACGTTAGAATTATAAGGTTCTATCTCAATTTTTGTCAAAATGTTGTTTTTTACATAATCTGATCCATTAGGTGTTTATTAATGCTTGTGTGGTGTTATTTTTAAAATATTGACATTTTTGAGTTAGTAATTCATAAAAATACAAAGGTTCCATCTCACAAAACATAATGGAATGTAAAAACTTTGACGCTCAATATCTCTGAACTGCCCTAAACGGAGATAGAACCTTATCATTCTAAGCTCACGGTGTGTGGTCCAGCCCACTATTTTCATAGATCCACCCACGGTTCTATTGTACGTGTACTTAGAACCCTGGACAGACATGCATCTCCCAACATGCAGACATGCACACAGTGTGGTGCACAACATAGACGAAACAGGTGAATAAGTCTCTTACATGATGGAGACTTACATTGAATCCCACTCCTCCTCTTTTACAGCACAGGCAGGTGAGGAGCAGCAGAACAAAAGAAACAAGCCCCGAGCAAGAGATGAGGATGACGACGTACGGTGGAGGAGAGAGAGACGCAGCCCTGGATTGAGAGACTTAAAAGGAAGATAGAGGGATGTGGGAGAGGAAAAGGAGGAGGGAAAAGGGTTAATGTTGTCAATCTAGCTAGATATTCCTGAAGGAAAACACTTGTTGTTAGGATGTAGTGTGGGTGAGTGAGAGAGTGAATGGATGGATGAGGGGAGAAAGAGACACTTCATTGAACAGGAAAAAAGGTTGAAGTCAGTGTTAACAATATCGAGGAGATTGATTGGGGGGGGGGAAACCGTTGGCATACTTTCATAGTGGTAAGTTTGGAACAGAGCGGAACACCCCAATGAACAGCTTGCATTGGGATTTGGGAGAAGCAGGAGAGGAAATCAACTTTGGAAGGAAACCATCATCTGAATCAATAAAAGAAATGAGAGATTGGAATCAACGTTAAAGTTGGGAAAGTCTACCATTCCAGTTAGGAAAGAGAGGGGAAGTGGGTGGGGGGCGGGGGAGGGGGGGTATCAAAAAACGGCATTCCTTCAAGGAAACACAGTTGAGAAGCAGGGGAGAGGGTTGGAGTAGTCATTTAGGTGAGGCCGCTAACTGGGGAGGGTTGGAAAAGAATCACTCAAATTAGGAAGGTTGGCTACTTAGGTGAGAAGGAGGGAGTTTGGGGCATTTTTTAACATTTGTACCTCAACTTGGTCGATTGTGAGGAGCGAACCATCTGTGAAAAAGAGAAGGGAGGAGGGCAGGGTGGTTAAAAACCCTTCACAAGTTCTACCTGCGTAACTTTGCACCTGTAAATCCTAAAACCACCTGCATTGCTAAATACAATCACTTAGGCTACTAATTATTAAAGACTGTCTAGGTAAAATTGCCAACGTCATCTGTTCATACTTCTCAAACAACTACGAGGACACTTGTCACTGATCAAGGATCATGAACGATGAAAGGATCATTTCAAGAATCCAAACTTTGCATCATTCTAATATAAATAGGCTTATCAATCATAACTTGAACAACATGCATGTCCAGCATTTATCAACACTTGTAGATATTCTTCAACAACATTATTCAAAACAAAATGACCATGTTTTCCCATCCACTTAATGCATCTGAGTGCAGATATGTGATGGGTGTGAAGATGCAACACCATTCGAGTAGTCTAAACAAAATACTTTCATTGATGTTGGCCGTATTGGATCAATGTGTAGGCTTAACTGTGATTAACAACATTGGCAAAGACCCACTTTCACCTCTCACTCAACAAATCCAACAAAAGTCAAATACCACACGTTGACATTCCAATTTCAGATAGGCAATCAATTGAATATTTTCATTTGACATGACATTTCATTTTTATTTCAAGTCCTTCCAAGTGATCTCAACTAAGCTAACTGAGGATGTGTTGATATTTGAAATAGCCAGGAGTTACTAATTGAAAACAGGCTATATTTGTGTTAGATATACCTACAAAGGGCCTATGATTCATTCCATCCTCAAATGCCTGTTTCCCAGAAAAAAATACAAATAAACAGTAAGAGGCCTAAAACATTATGGCCTATTCTAACAAATTCTAATGAAAGCTGAAAGACCCTAAGCATATGAGAATCCATATGCATAGATTATTTGCTGATCATAAATGTATGAATGAATAATCTTCTTGACTCATGGTGAAGTGTACTACAAATGATATGACATGATTATGGTATGCATTGGAAGCTGTTTGAAATAACAGGCAAAACATTTGAAATGAATCATTACAATATACAGTAGGATACCAGAATATGTATGCTTCCACCATCAGTAAGCTAGATAGAGGGACAATTCTTAGGCAATTCTATTCATCTCTCTCTAGACATATGTCCAGACAGACACTGCATATAAATAGGGACAGAACAGGGGCCCTATTCCACCAGCTCCAGTGCCAACAGCTCTTATCAAAACAATACACCACAACACCATGACTGCACACAATAATACACAAACAAAACACTCAATGCCTAATAAGGAAACGGGGTAATATCAAAACATTAACAAACGCTACTTTAGAGGTGGTTCATTTCATTCCAAGTTCATTTCCATAATTCCTAATAGGCTAAATATAAACATGAATATGCACACACTGCTGGCAAATTACTTATTTAAATATCAGTCGCTATTTCCCCCTCTATTTTCCACATGCCATCGATGTTCGTATGGCCTAACAACGAAATAAGGTTCATGAATTCAAGATTTCAGAGCAAATACACATTATGATTCCATGATAATACTGTGGCCATTGTCTATATATGGGACCTTATTGCCCCACTGTAACGGTTGTATAGGCTAGGCCGGCCTACTATAATAATGTCAGCCATGAAAGAGATTTTTTTTTAAATGTGTTAGTATTTTTATGAGGCTGTGTCACTGCATGCGATTCGATGCCATAATAATATTTCCTCATGTATTCATAACGCTCTCATACATAGATACATCCCCTCCCACCTCCCCCTCTCTCCCTCTCCTCCTTATAGCATCAATTTCATTACATTCAACCTCCCTCTCCACTCACCTTCTCTCTGCGGGGCTCCGAGGGCTCTCTCCGGGTTGAAGTACATGATCCAACCCGCTAGAAGTATCACCCAGCCGTGTCTGTGCATGGTCGCGTCGGGTTCCACGGCACAGTAACCATTCGAGCGATGCTTTCGGTGCCTCTCTCCCTCCTCTCTGGCTCCAGTCTCTCTCCTCCGTCTATCGTCTCCTAGTCTGGCGCTGACTGTCTCTCTGTCTCCCCCCTATAATAAAGAACCTTGTCTCCTTGTTGTTGTAATGTGCTCCCCTTCCCTCCTTCGTTTGATCTCCTTTAATCCGCAATTAAACACGGTGCGCAAGGAGAGACGCTCTTTTTCTTTTGTGCAATCACGTCCCTTCCGACCCAATCCAGACAGTCCACTCAACGAATCCAAATTAGCGGTATTTACACCAAAACAACAAATAACCCTGGTGAGGTCACAAAAAAAAAACATCCGCTATTTTTCCAGTTTGGGCTCTTTCCCCCTCACCGTAGTATTTCTACCGTTAAACGGTGACTACGTCAGAGACAACTGAGCTTTGCGTTATCACGGTCCGCTCGTCGTTGTGTGTAAATTCAAGATTGTGCGTCTGTCTGTCTCGCACCAGCCAGCCGTTGTCTCGGGTTAGTCGGTGTACACCTGTTTTTAGATTAACATGATTTTGTTTATTATGACATTGGTTGGCGCAATCTCCTGAAATGTGATGGATTTGCTAACAACAATTATAATAATACATCGGATGTTTTAAATCACAAGACAGGTCAGGAGGACTCTTTATTAATATGTTGTAGATTTACATTGACCTATTCAAATGTAAAAAAAAAAAAAAGATGAAAGAAATGAAAGAATGTTTGTTTTATTAACATGCATAGGCCTAATTACCTATTATTCTTTTCTTTTACACATGACCACTTATAATAATAATAAGCAACACAGTGTAACTTTATCAAGCTGTTGGTGGTCTTGCTTTTTCGAGCTCAATTATCACTCAGTAGTTTATCACTTAGAGCAGAATGCCAGACACACTCATTCAGGCTCTGTCCAGCCCTGACAGACTGCTTTCCCTTCCTCTCCACCGTCACCCACTTTGATAGGGTGCAAATAGTCATCGGAAGTGGCTCCCTCACCTTGTCTCCAACCCTTCAATTTGATTCAATATATGCCATTTAGGTGATGCTTTTATCCAAAGTGACTTACATTGCAGTGAGTACATACATTTGTCAGTATATATGGTCCCAGCGGGGGACCGAACCCACAACCTAAGCGTCGTTAGCACCCTGCTCTAGGAACTGAGCCAGAGGACGACAGGGGCAATGCCAAGAGATTGATTTCACCCATCTTGTTCTTTAATATCAGTACAAAGGAAAGGGGATGAAGTCACTTTAGACTATTGGGACACATCCCAGCCCACAGACAAACAACCATATTGTGCTACCCAATCCAATTTGTTTAAATATCGGTGCAGATCCAAAGGAAAGATACCACAGGATATTGGCTATATTGTATGCCTAATAACTCAATCATGAAATGATGTCAACAGAAGAAAAAATACCTCAAGAATCTTCCTGGATAGCCTGATAAATAAGTTAATTGTTAAAGATAAAGATAAAAGATAAGATAAAAGATAAAAAGTTGATAGATCAAACCATCCACACTCTCACTACAAAAATATATATATATATATATATATATATATATATATATATATATATATATATATATATTATATGACTACCTGCACACTGTTTACTTGATCACAACCTGACTACCTGTTTACTTTTTTATTCATTATTTTACTTTATTCTATTATTGTAATTTTGGATCTTGCTGCAATGCCAATGTTGAAGAACCTAAGCCAAAGAATTTTACCCTTGTGTACCTGTACATTGGATGTAATAAAAGCAATTCTGATTCTGATCATACATCTCACCTCCATGTTCCAGCACAAATAGCCTACAAGCACTCACATGTCACATCAATACAGTTGAAAAAAGGTCCCGGTTCTCTCGTTTATGATATTGGTGTGAATTACAATAACAGTTTGTGCAGATTTTACAATAAAGGGACCACACTGTAAATTAACAATCACAAAATACTGGGGCGCTTAGGTGGCGTAGCGGGTTAAGTGTTGACCATGTAACCGCAGGGTCCCCGGTTCGATTCCGGCCAGGGACATATCCTGCATGTCATCCCTCCTCTCTCTCTCTCCCCCATCCTTCTTGTCTAAATATCTACTGTATCTGTCAATAAAAATTAAAAAAAACTCAGAAAAACAATTAAAATAAAATAAAAAACAATCACAAAATGTGTCTTTTCAATATGAACACAGATCACACATGCTTGCCATGTCTTAGAGTTCTGTATGGTCCAAACCCCAACGCTGGCTTATGACTTCAAAATCATATCTCTCCAGTCATCCCGATCCCTCCTCTGACGCTTGCGAGCCAGCTCTGGGAAGTAGGCACTGTTGTACGGCCTTTCCCTCTCCTCAGTCTCTCTCCCGTGCTCCTTCTCTTTCCCTCCTCCGTTCTTCTGGTCCACCAGGGCCTGGGCCCTCCGCTTCTCCTCCGCCTCTCTCTGTAATCTCTCTGCGCGCAACCTTTCAATAGAGCTAGAAAAGAGGGGAGGGCAGGGCCATCAAACAGGTGTTTATCAAGAGACTCATGCACCTCATTTACATTTACATTTTTGCCATTTAGCAGACGCCTTATTCCAAAGCGATTTACAATCAATACATTTGAATACTAAGCATGTGAATCATCAGTCCACCAGTCGTAGCAGGAAGTGTAATCCAGCTCAGGCCCGGGGGCCATTGATAGAAGGAAAAACCTTCTCCTATCATCTTCTTCTAAAACTTTTTTTGTTTTTTTTACACTGGAGAAACAGAGAAACAGTACAAGGGGGGCAATAGAAGTTTTTAGGGACACAGTAGAGGGGAAAGCGGGTGTCTTTAGGAGACGCAGTGCTGAGGGGCAGAAGATGTCTCAGGAGGAGCACCTCCTCCAAGTGATCATGGTAGCACAGATAACTGGATGTGTTACTTGATCAAAATAAATAAAACCTTTGAGAGAGAGAGATGTAAGATAATTAAGCAATAGTTATGAATCTATACATATGGTATTTTAAAAGCAAATGCATAAGATTATCAGTTAATGTCACTTATGTATCTATGATGCTGTATGTAAGCTGATAAATTGGAGGGAGCCGTTTTCTCACCTGTCTCCACTGCTGTTCCTCTTCTCCCCTCTATCCCACTTCTCCTTTCTCTTACTCTTGTGTTCTTTCCTCTCCTTCACTGCCAGGGCTTTCTTCATCTCTCTCAAGGGATCGAGCATATCCTTCCTCCTCATGTCTCTCTTTGCCTTCTCCTCCTCACTTAGCGGTGCTCTTTTTCCTTTGTCCTTTGTCTCTTTCTTAGCCTTTTCCTCTTTCTTAGCCTTCTCCTCTTGCTCTTCTTTTTCCCGGCTACTTTTCATGTACCATGGTGTCACCTCTGTCCCTGGCTGTGGACCCAGGGACACCAGAAGACCGATGGCTCGTTCCTGACGCTCCTAGAACCAGATAGGATACATAGAGTTAGGAATAGTAGAATGAACTCTCACCTTCCAAATAAACATTCAATGGTGGGTGGACCCAGTGACCTCTTTGGGTGTAGTATTTTTAATAGATCCATATTGTGATTAGAATTATTTTTTATTGTGGCCTGGGGTGGTCCAGTGGTCTAGCACTACTGTCTACAGTGCACACATATGCCCATGTCGGCATGGGTTCGAATCCGGCCCATGCCCTGTTGACATGCCCTCTCTCCCTTCTTCTCCTTACTTTCCTGTCTGTCTTCACTAGCCTATATCTGTCCAATAAAATGAATAATATGAGTGGGACTGCCCCACTCAGATAAAATATAAATATATATATATACTGTATACACCGTATTGAATACTATGGAGGGCAAACTATGCACCACATTGCCTCAAAGCATATCATAGCACTGTCTTGAAATTCTTTTAAGAAATTCTGAAATTCTATTCTTGCCGGGACCTCTTGGCCAGATCATCATTGAAAATAGAATTTGTTCTCAACTGATTTTATCTGGTTAAATAAAGGTCAAATAATAATTTAAAAAATAAATAATAATCTTTGTGTCATTGTTGCCCCTGAAAAATATTTAAATCTCAAAACCAAGTTTGCAGAACTCACCTACATGTTCAGGCTATAGCTTTGGACAAAAACTAATCATGTGCTCTCCGTCAGTCACTGACTGGCTGGCTGGCTGACTGACTGACTAGCTCTAACGGAGACAAGACGTTTTGGAGATGCAAAAAGCAGGATATGGCACAAGGACACTTGAAGGAGAGGTGGTAGCAAAAAAATGGTTGCAACTTGGGTCACCTGTTCAACTTTCTTGTCTTTGAGATACTCCTCATTTCCTTTCTTGTCCGAAGACTCCTCAAGAGGGAACAGATTGAGGTGTTCCAGTACTCCTTTCTTTTCTTCCACCACTCTCTCTTCTCCCTCTTTGTCATCTTTCCATCCCTCTGTCTGTTGAAGAGCAGCTCTTGACTTGGATCTCAGGTACTCTGTACGAGCCTACAAGAATGAGGTAGAGAACAGAGATCATCATGACAATGGGAATGGGGCATGGACTTTAAAACAACGTTCAGCACAAATATTGAAATGACCTAATTTGACCTATGTACTTCAGCATACTCATAATGTAACAACATGTCTCCTATACAATGCTATATTCAATTGCTGCTTTTGACATTATTGAATCATGCCAAGGGTTCAGACCGTATACATTTATCATGAGAAGTTGATATATATGTTACAGTACATGTGGGAAAACTAGGGTTAGGGTTAGGTGCTACGGTTAAGGTTAGGGTTAGGTGCTAGGGTTAAGGTTAAGGTTAAGGTTAGGGTTAGAGTTAGGATTAGGGTTAGACATGCCAGCATGTACCCAGTCACCCTAGCACCTAACCCTAACCCTAGTTTTCCCACATGTACCGTAACATATATACCAACTTCTCATGATACATTTATGCAGTTTGGGGCCCGGGTGGGAGACATGTATGTATCTCTGGTTACCTCCTGCTCAGCTCGCTCCACACGGCGCAGGGACTCGCGTTCCTCTTCAGCGGCCTGAGCCTCGTCCTTCCGCACGCGCTCGATGTTGTCCTTGTTGCGAACATGCCAGCTCTTTTTAGGTAGAATATTCATTTTTATTCTTTAACTACTCTCTTTTTGTATCTTTGTCATATACAGTATAGCTAGCTAGGTAAATGCCAGTCGGTATTTGGTCACTCCCTCTTTCACATACCAGAACAAGCTATTTCGATTTACTTTTTATCCAACACTTTCAAAATACGGGTTTGGTTCAGACGCTGTGCATTTATCAAACACAACTGGCAAACCAAGAACAATATAGTGATTTACAAATCCGAGAACTGAACTTTCTACCAAAGCTCTGGCGGAAAACAAAACCGGATACACGTGTCCATAACATGTGACGTAATCATGCTAACGCTTGAAAAATAGTGTTCTCTCTCTCTGGACACCAGGGGGCGCACGAGGACTTGATACTCTACTATCTTGTTCATCATAACCAACCTATTATCTGAAATACAACAATTAGGAGCTATATAAAGTCTATGGGATGGACTTTTATTTGAAAGAAAAGAAGATATTAAACACAAGTGAGAGAAATAATTAAGAAGTCAATGTATTTGTCCCTTTCATAATGCATACAGTATTTACATTTTACATTTTGGGGGGCATTTAGCAGACGCCTTATTCCAAAGCGACTTACAATCAATACATTTGAATACTAAGCAAGTGAATCATCAATCCACCAGTCGTATTTGCCTCATTGTCAAGTTGAGCATTGAAGTAAGATTATAGAGAATTCTAACTCAAAAACAGAAAAAACATAAAGGAAATAATCTTCAGGCAAGGTGTCAGATCAGACAAGTGTCTAGGGTTAGGTCTGGAGTGTATACGTTGGAATTCTGGTCCTCTATAATTCAATTTCCATCCCACGCTGTACTAGCGTCATACAGTAGTTGTCCATTCTTCATCTTTGATCCATCGGAACCCCTATTTTCCTGCTTAACTCCGCAATCTGCTTGACCAGGAACTGCTTGTCACGGCCCTCCTGTTAACCAATAGGAAACACTGCATAGGTAGGTAATACTACACACCTGAGATTATCAGGAGAGCACATTCATTCTGCATCCAGGGTTGATGACCACATGAGTGTGCAAGTCTCCTAATTTTACAGGAGAGAAATTAGACACACACACACACACACACACACACTCACACTCACACGCACACGCACACGCACACACACACACACACACACACACACACTCACACACACACACACACACACACACACACACACTCACACACAGGGAGGGAGGTTGAAGGTACTGTGCGTGTGGATGGATGGGTAGAGACAGAGAGAGAGAGAGAGACAGACAGAGACAGAGAGAGTATAAAACTCACCAGTTTAAGCTGAGCCCTTAGCAGAGCAACACTGTTCCCATAGACTGAGGTGACGGCGACCACATAACAAAGAACTACACTGTAAGGGAAAAAAATTATCTGTGTTTAAACAAAACCCTTCTTATGGATTTTTTTTTCTGTATACATGGAGACAGCACATAGCATGACCATAACAAGTGTATGCAGGCACTGGCGGACTCAGTGGGGGGCAGGGGGGGGCGACCGCCCCTCTTGGTGCCCCCACGATTGAAAAACGTCTCTCTTAAGTGCCCTTTTAAGTGGCAAAAATGCCCTTTTGAGTGGCGAAAATGCCCTTTAGAGTGGCGAAAATGCCCTTTTGAGTGGCGAAAATTAGAGGATGTGCCCTATTGGTGCTCCTCCAATGGTCTAAACTTGACCATGTGCCCCCACAGTTGAAAAACGTCGCACTAAAGTGCCCTTTTGAGTGGCAAAATTAGAGGATGTGCCCTATTGGCTGCCCTTCCAATGGTCTAAACTTGACCATGTGCACTGATGGGGTCCCATGTTGTGCAGTTTCTTTCTTTTCGCCCCTGCCCTTCAAACAGCCTGAGTCCGCCACTGTATGCAGGTATGGTCCTCCCATGTGTAAAAAGTAAATAAGCAGTAGAGAGCAGTACGTAGTTTCCCTAATGGTGAGATAATCAATGACATAGAAACAATTGCATAGAAACAGTGATTAAACAAAGGATGTATAATGTAACCCATGTATCTAGAGGTGAAAATACATTGTTGTCACTCACCAGGAGAACAGACAAAGAGGGATGGAAAAGGCTTGGGAGCCAGTATAGAAGAGGAACTCCTGTGTTGCTTGAGAGAGCGTACGGAAGGTGTTGGGAACGATATCCCACATCATAGAGAGAGAACGGAACGGCCCACAGCTCATGGAGGGATGGATCCTGAGAATAAGACAGATACACAATAACAACACCAGTGGTATTTCAAATAAAAGTCCATCCCATAGACAGAGGTATTACATACATCGGCTGTGGCGCAGGAGGTAGAGTCGCCGCCTAATGATCACAAGGTTGGCAGATCGGTGGTTCGAGCCCCGGCTGGCCACATGTCGAAGTGTCCTTGGGCAAGACACTGAACCCCAAAATTGCTCCCAGTGAGCGGGCCAGCGCCTTGCATGGCAGCTTGCCACCATGGGTGTGTGAATGTGTGTGTGTGAATGGGTCAATGAGAGGCCGTTGTAAAGCGCTTTGGAGCAGCAAAAAAGGTGCTATATAAGTGCAGTCCATTTACCGTTTACCATTTATCACTGTTGCTCCTCTCCTTCCTGTTATCATTACCTCCGATACTAAAACTCCTATAATACTGCTACAACTATAAAACCTCCAATCAATAGCCAGCGTGCAGAGCAGCAGGGAGGATTCTAGTCAGGCACTCACTCTGCCAGACTGTAGATCATGGAGACCAGGGCAAGGATCCAGCCAAACAGCAGCACGACCAGGAAGAAGAAGGCGGAGGTGGTGGAGCGGAACGTCTTCACTGCTGGACAACAGTTCGAAAACAGAGTGATCTGGAGAGGAGAGAGGGAGAAGAAACTGTCAGCCTGTATCTCAATTTAGGATTCTGCCCATAAGTAGTTTACATTTTTGGCATTTAGCAGACGCCTTATTCCAAAGCGACTTACAATCAATACATTTGAATACTAAGCATGTGAATCATCAGTCCACCATTCGTAGCAGGAAGAGTAATCCAGCTCAGGCCCGGGGCCATTGATAGAAGGAAAAACCTTCTCCTATCACCTTCTTCTAAAACCTTGTTTTAAAAAAAAAAAATACACTGGAGAAACAGAGAAACAGTACAAGGGGGGCAATAGAAGTTCTTAGGGACACAGTAGAGGGAAAGCGGGTGTCTTTAGGAGACGTAGTGCTGAGGGGCGGAAGATGTCTCAGGAGGAGCAGTGTAACCTAGTTCTCAACTTGAGCAAGAAAGATGTCTATAGAAATGTGTGTGTAGTGTACCCCTTTGGTACAGTAGTACTGTAAGCAGCCTTCTCACCTTCTTGCAGTAGAAGAGGATGATGAACTTGAGGGTGTTGATGACAGGCAGCAGAGGGCAGAACAGAGCTCCGGTCCACACCACCGTCTGGCCGTAGACCAGACCCAGTACGTTAGAAGGGACCAGGAACTCCTGCCGACCCACCCACTGGGCCAGCTTACCGGAACAGTTGTCCACCACCATCCTGGTCAATACACAATTCAGTCATTTACTTTCAAACTAAACAACCAGACATTTAGCACAGACTTAATCTCATCATTACATATTAAACATTAAAGGGATGAAATTCCCTCAATTGGTGACTGAGGAGTACCTGCGTGGGAACTCAACCAGGATGAGGACAGCGATGGTGGTGAGGAAGTCGAACAGGGCCAGTTTGTACATCTCCTGTCCCACACGCGTCTCCCAGCACTATGACACACACACACACACGCACACGCACGCACACACACACACACACACACACACACACACACACACACACAGTGTCGAGAGATCGCAGGTGGCACAATGAAAAATAAGACACTACATCTCAATAGTCATCTCAAGCTTTTGAGATGAAGTTGTTCCTTCATCTGCGCTGGCCTCAGAGGCCTCCACCATCTGCTTACACCTCCTGCTGTGTTTCAGATGATTAATGCAGATTAATGGTGAGGAAATAATCAGAAGTGGAGGCCACTTACCGGATACTCCTTGTAGTTGTACCCGCACATCTCACAGTTGGCTTTACTGCCCTTGTCGTAGCAGGTGATCTGACCCCACAGAGTGAAGAGGAGCACGCCCAGACTGACCATGCGCAGAAACACTGACCTGAACACAAACAAGAGATCACACACACCACATGGATCACTGAAATAATCTGATTCTGTATCCTCATCATACTTATCCCTACACGGACAAGCTTGTGTATATACACACACAAAGACACACACGCACACACACACACACACACACACACACACAGACAGGTACCTCAACAGTGCCACTATGACGGTGGTGCTGGGAGAGTATCCCTCCAGCAGGGCAATCTGGTCACAAATAAAGGGTACCAGGAAGTTGCCTGCAGTGATGACGATGGAGGGTAGGTACTCCAAGACCAGGCCCCTGATCCCTGTCTCCCCGTTGATACTCTGAATGACAAGAAGAATGGGTCAAGGGTCAAAGTTCAGCTAGAAAAGACCCAATACTAAGGGCTATTAGACTAATAAAGAAAGGTCCATATGAATTTGGACTGACCTGGCTGAACTCAGTGGCCAGGGCGATGCCGTAAAAGGCTGCTCCGATGAGGACCAGACATACAATGTTGGAGACAAGGCGAAGAGAGTACAGACCCACCATCTGACCCAAGGTCAGAGATTTTGCCTTCTTCAATAACCTCTCCTCCTCCAGGTCTACCTGAAAAGGGAGAGATGTAGGTAGATAGATAGTGAGAGAGAGAGAGAGAGAGAGAGAGAGAGAGAGAGAGAGAGAGAGAGAGAGAGAGAGCAGGGAAGGGAAGGGGAAGACTCAACTCAATGAACGATAACTGTATGACTCAAATCCTTCTTTCGCGGTCAAAACCCTGTTTACTGTGTGTGTGGTGATGGATGAGTACTTAATGACCTGCGGACCTATCCTCTTGAAGGACAGTTACCACCATTCTTGTCAACATCATCCCCCCTTTTGGTGAATGGCAGAGAGCCCCACACTGACCTCTAGCTGGTAGCGGATGCTATTCTGTTTCAGTCTGGTGGCCCGGTCTCCCTGGCAACCGTAGTCCCAGCCAGTGAACACTATCTTGCTGTAACTACCGGCGGCACCTCCACCTGTGGCGACAGCTACACGAGCCGCGCTCCCCATGCTGTGAGTGACCAATCAGAGTGGAGGAATACAGTAGCTGGTCAATACAATGGCCCCTTGGGTCAAAGATCCAAGTTCAGGTT
>NC_137680.1:5907627-6012627 GCF_963989245.1 Nansenia antarctica | reverse complement strand
AAGCAAGTCACTGGGGCACAGACGACACACACCTGTATAGATGAGAACACAACACCACACAGCTTACCTGCCATAGTCGAGCTCTGTCTCTGTAGCTCACTCACCTCCATGATTTAATCACAGAGAATTCCACCCAAACACTTCCACAAACCGTCCTGTGTGTCTCCACCAAAAGGCTAATAATACATATCTGGGCTCAATGAGTTTCTCTCATTCAATCTAGCATACAGGGCTGATTGTCAATGAGGAAACAGTACCTATCAAGGAATCTCTCTCTCTCTCTTTCCCACCCTCCTACCATCGGACTTTGCTCCCCATGCAAATGATCATCTCTCCTGCCCAGGTACTTCCTTGTATGTTTAACCCTATACCAGCCTGCAGAGACGGAGGGACACTCACAACTCTGACAGCATAGTAACCAATACAGCATCAAAAAAGCTGCAGGGTATACAGCACAGATAGAAAATGCTTTTTGACTGTGTTTGATAGAGAAATATATGAATCTGTCTGATAAGAAGAAACAATTCTCTAGGTAGAATAGAAACTCCTGCTTCTCATACCTGTTATCCAATTACAAGTATGTGTGTTGGGGTTGAGGATTATATGAAATTTGATGAGGGTTTCCAGTAAGGCTTAGCTTAGCTTATAGCTTCAGTTTACATAATTGTTTGTGAGCACTGAAGTGAAATGTTGTCAGGGTAACCATAGGGGCAAATCAGTGTGCAGTGATAGTTGCTATGTGTTTGTGTGTGTGTGTGTGTGTGTGTGTGTGTGTGTGTGTGTGTGTGTGTGTGTGTGTGTGTGTGTGTGTGAGGGGAGGGGAAAGTTAATCATTTCCAGGCCTGACAAGTCTTAAAACCCATGACATTTTCCCACATATTATCAGGACTCATTAGGAAACAGATTGAGGCATTTTCCTTCAATCAATAACTTACAATAACAATCGAATTGATAACACTGATTGATTAAGGCACTTAATAATAAATAAATAAAGACCCAGGCATCAAGTGTATGTTGAAATGCTGAGATGTATTCTGTTGGTAACACTGTTCAACTGTGATAAGGCAGGGAGAGTTACAATCATCAACACGTCAAAGTCAAACCATTCAGAGACAACAAAGGTACAGTACACAGAAGGACAAACAATATAAATAGTCTGATGATGTGGAGGGTCAAATTGTGTACATGTGAGTGTGAGTGTGTGAGAGGGAGGGAGTGAAAGACAATAGTCTTGTACAGAAATGTAGAGGCAAATAAAAATACAAGGGGAATATTTCATGGGTGTGGGTTTGGCACAAAGAAACAAATTAAATGAAAAAAGAAATGGAATGGAGGAAACATTAATTAATTCTATGCCAATTGTAAATACATTGCTAATTGAATAATGATACATTTAATGGGAAAACATTGTGTCTTTTCATTATGCTGTCAGCAAAGGACCCAAAGACAATTGAGATATACAGTAAACAGTACTGTACCATACACCGCTTGAAGGAGAGGAGTTGTTGACGCTTATTTTTCCAATGGAGTATCCATTGAGCATGGTCTTTAATTATTATCTTGGAAACTGTCCTTATAAGGAATAACTTTAATTTCACACTCAACCCTGTGATAACAACAATAAAGACCACCAAAATAAATATAAAACAAGTTCTCTGGTAGAATAATTAAGCAGCAACATGGGAATGCAGAACAGAGAAATACATTTAATAAATGAATATTAAAAAAGAATAAAACTCTAATCTAGTGACCCAGTCGATACAAAGTACAACCTCAGAAAGTCCACCCGTAACTATTGAAATACATAATTGTGATAAATCTGTTATGAATCAAATCAATCTAACAAATGCAGCTGATCAATTTATTTTCTAAAAGCCACAGTTCCTTTTATAAAACCAGTTCTGGACTTTTTGGTTCCGGTAGCTAGCTGCTGCGTCACCCATCACTTTAATCTCAGTAAATGTCATAAAAAGTTTCCACAATGTTTTCTGTCTTGAAGCGAGCAAGGACTCTTTCAGCTCTGTACATATTTACCTTGGACATTGTACATGTTCCATCCCACTGAGGGGGGAGGTAAGGGAACCTCAATAAACCTCTTTAAAACCTAATCATGGTATTGTGATTTCCAGGAGCATTTCAATGGTCTTGGAAGACAAGTATGTGTACAATGTGCATTCAACAAACTAAATTATACAACAGTTAGTTCCGACCAAGTAATTTGATTGGACAAGAGGCATTCCATGAAATTACGACTGAGTATGTGTCATAATAATCCAAGATTCCATTTTCCATGAAAAGGGAATGTGCAAAGAAGCAGGAGGTTGGAATGTATTGTTATGGTCATAATATGTATAGGTCATAGGTCATGGTGACACTCAACATGATGACTGAATACCTATGCTTTTTACTTTCCAAAATTCTTCTTTTGTTCATGAACAAACTAAATGTTGCAATCTGCAGGCTTTTACCACTCTTCTTTGAGGCAGCACCTTGACTTTTGTTTTTTAAATTTTAAATAAAAACCTGAATGAAAATTGACTTGAAATAACCTCACACATACTGTACATAAATACACAGCGGAAGGAAGTGAATCATCTATACATCGCCTGAACATTTCTGCTATTATTCACACATCAAAGGTGACATTCATTAAGCTCAAACTTTCTTTCACTCTGTTCTATATGTCCTACTGTATGTACAAGTGGTGTGTAACGTAGGCTCTCCATCGGCCAACCTTACTGGGTTACAGCAAAATTCACATGGATCAACTGATGGACAGACATTAGTCCAATGATGTTTCTTGAAAGGGAAAGCTTAGCACTGATGCTTTCCTGACAGGGCTACTTCATTGGACATATACCCACTGGACATATACAGTAAGTGACTGCAGTTTTGGGAATTGTAGTTTCATAGTAAACACAACCTCTCCCCTCAAGTCCCCCCAATCTCCAACCAACCCTGAATCTGCTTTTAGTCGTCTTTCTTTTCTCTAGCGTCCTCTTTCCTCTCCTCAACTTTCTCCCCCTCTTTCCTCTCACTCTCCTCAACCTTTTCCCCCTCCTCACTCTTCTCCTCCGCCCTTTCACCCCTCTTTCCCTCCCTCTTTCCTCTCCCCAGCAGCCTCCCCAGCAGTAAGCAGCCGAGGGCGATGATGTGGATGACGAAATAGATGGAGGTCCAGTAGTTGATGGTGTCGCCGGCCTTCAGCAGGACGAAGCCCATACACATGTAGTCGTAGGCCCTCATCTTGAGGAACCAGTGGACCCAGTCGAAGGCGCTCTGGCCCCGGGGCCCCAGCTTGGCCCGGACCGACGCCTCCATGGCGGACTCGGCGGCGATGCAGAGGGGGATGGTGAGGAAGGAGAGGTAGTAGCCGGCGTGCAGGCCGTGCCAGTACGCACTGATGAACATGGTCCACCCAGCCCTGAGAGAGACAGAGAGAGAGAGGGAGGGAGGGAGGGAGGGAGGGAGGGGGGGAGGGAGGGAGGGAGAGAGAGAGAGAGAGAGAGAGAGAGGGAGAGAGAGAGAGAGGGAGAGGAAGAGAGAGAGAGAGAGAGGGAGAGGGCGAGGGAGAGAGGGAGAGAGAGAGAGGGAGAGAGAAGGAGAGAGAGAGAGGGAGAGAGAGAGAAGGAGAGAGGGAGAGAGAGGAGAGAGGGAGAGAGAGGGAGAGAGAGAGAAAGAGAGAGAGGGAAAGAGAGAGAGAGAGAGAGAGGGGGGGGGAGAGAGAGAGAAGGAGAGAGAGAGAAGGAGAGAGTGAAAGAGAGAGAGAGAGAGGGAGAGAGAGAGAGAGGGAGAGAGAGAGAGAGAGAGAGGTTATATGAAAGCCAAAAACATACTTTGTTTACTTTACAGTTACTTGACTTACTGTGCCATTCCTGTTTGTCTGTAGTTCTTGGTAAAGTCCACTCTCACCAGTAGCAACATTCTTTTTTTTATTTCTTTTTTCTCTGAGTGGGGCAGTCCCACTCATATTTTTCATTTTTATTGACAGATACAGTAGAGAATTAGACAGGAAAGATGGGTGAGAGAGAGAGAGGAGGGATGACATGCAGGATATGTCCCCGGCCGGAATCGAACCGGGGACCCTGCGGTTACATGGTCAACGCTTAACCCGCTACGCCACCTAAGCGCCCCAGCAACATTCTTTTACAGTACTTACAGTATGAAGTGACAGATGGAAAGGGAGGTGCAGACTTTACCTGAGTGCGTAAGCCTTGAAGGGTGCGTTGGGGTAGATGTAATGATGCAGCCACCACTGCACAGTCATGTTCCAGTAGCGCATCCCGTGGCGGACCTTCACACAGAAGTCGGTGTTGTAGCAGTCGATGTTCTGGATGGTTTTAAAGTCGTACATAACTGGACTGTCAGGATCAGGGCTGGAAAGAAGAAGACACATTATTTCAAAAACACTACCCTACTTATTCTGAATGGGAAAGTTTGGCACCTCATATCACCGCATATCATGTCTTTACAAACATATTTTGGGTGAACTATCCCTTACAAGATCATGCAAAGACACCAGAAAATGGATACACATTCAACCTTTATCAAGATGTTTCTGGAAAACAATACCTATAGTTGACTGTGGGACCTCCTCCGGGTTTAGCGAGCGCCCCCTCTGGGTAGCAGCCGAGTCCGACGCTAATACAGCCAGCCTCCGCCCCGCACCACGCGGCGTAGAAACGCATCCTGAACACGAAGAACACCGCCGTCATGTAGAACAACCTGGGGAGAGAGAGAGAGAGAGAGAGAAACCTCATCAATGGATAGCAACATACTAAATAGATGAGGGAGATTGGAAACTCCTTTAGATATACTTTAGATATACTATACTCGTTCTAGGATCTATGGGAAATAACTCCAAGACGATTTACTCGATTTACTTAACGCCTTTAAAGCCCCCGTCGACTGCACCGAATGAACTGGCAATACAACCTCACAAAATGGTGACATATCCTATTAGTTGCTGCTTTAATACCTGAAGAAGAAGTTGTGCTCCAGGAACTCCTCGGTGCGGACGTAGGACAGGGGGAAGACCGAGTTCACGGCCAGGAAGAGAGCCCCGTAGACGGGCACCAGTTTCAGCCTTTGCAGGCAGGGCGTCTGGCCAGGCAGGGACAAGGGGCTGGGCTGCTTCAGCCAGTCATCATAGGTTTGGAAGCGGAAGAATGGACCTTTTAGGGAAATGAAGGGATAAAATGAAGGGATGAAGAGAGAGCATTGAGGAGGGGACAAATGATATGACAGACAAAAGAGGTGGTATGATAAGAAAAGACAACATAAGGAGAGAAGGATCATTGGGAGGACAAAGAGGATCAACAAAGACAGATGGAAATGGGTGATGGACGAAGGGAATGTGCAAAGAAAACAGGGGGGGGGGAGTCACAGGAACATTGAAACTAACTGCTAACTTGTTGTATAAGTGAAAACTTAAGCAGACTCACACAATATTGAATATAGTGGCAGAGAGAAAGACAAAGAGAGACAACAACAGTTAAAATAGGTGCAAAAAGCAAATTAGTGACAAATCATACAGAATCACACTGTGCATTTTAGACCAGACACCGACACGTCATTGACGTGGCTCAACATCAAAAAGAGTTTAAGACAAATGTGTGAAAGGTGGTTGTGGTTATGATACTAGTAATGGGCAGACCAAAAACAACCCTCAGCCCCGTGACCTTTCACTGTTTGCAGATCTGAAGGTAACTGGATAGGTGTAGTAATATGGTAGAGAGTGAGACATCATATTACTATGGTAATATATCTATCCTGTGCCTTCATATTTGGAAACACTGTAGGGGTAGGAGCATGGGGTAGGGGATAGGTGATATTTCCGGAATAGGCATTGATCGGAAACATCAATCAACCAGAAAGGACAAGAAGGCTTACCTGTCATTATACCCACATAGCAGTAGCTATAGGATATAATATCATAAAGAGAGGGCTCCTGAGACAGTCCACCAATAGTAGGGGACTTGGAGAATGAGCTCACTTCCTTCTTCTTCTCCAGATGGAAACTTTGCACCTCGTTAGCTAAACTGACCATCTGTGTGAGAACAGGAAGGGGGTTAATGCAGGGTTTATTTTAAATTATGAAAATGTATTGAGTAGGTGATGTGACTGTCAGTGAGCTTCTGAAGTGTGTATGTGTGAGTTTTATTTACCTTGAGAGTAAGGAGTAGCTGGATGGCATTAGCGAATGGTGTTGGTGGCGGCAGCCCGAACCATGTGACCAGTCGGAAAAAGAGGAGGTAGAGGAAGGTCCAACCAAGACAGAGAGCTGGGCCGTTCCTGGGAGAGGGGAGAGAGAGGGCACAGTGATGTACAGCACTGGCGGACTCATGGGGGGGGGGGCAGGGGGGGCGACTGCCCCTCCTGGTGCTCCCACGGTTGAAAAACGTCTCTCTTAAGTGCCCTTTTGAGTGGTGAAAATTAGAGGATGTGCCCTATTAGTGCCCCTCCAATGGTCTAAACTTGACCATGTGCCCCCACAGTTGAAAAACGTCGCACTAAAGTGCCCTTTTGAGTGGCTAAAGTGCCCTTTTGAGTGGCAAAATTAGATGATGTGCCCTATTGGCTGCCCTTCCAATGGTCTAAACTTGACCATGTGCACTGATGGGGTCCCATGTTGTGCAGTAGGTGCCTTTTTTTTTCTTTTCACCCCTGCCCTTCAAACAGCCGGAGTCCGCCAGTGATGTACAGTACATCATAATAGTCTCAGGTGGTTTCCTCTCCTTATCTTCTCACTCTGATCTAAAAACACAGGCTAGGTGACTGAAAGCAATATGGAGGATTCCGCTCTAATCTAGTCAGTGTAGACAGAAGAAAAGAGGATATTGAAGTGCACTCTATTATCAATTATCACTTAAATGTCAGATTCAGGAACCGAAAAAGGATAAAAACACAGCACAACCGTTGGGGTTATCATATTTGTTTCTGTCAGAGTTGTGTGCATGATTTAGAGGAAGTGGTGACAAATTGTTTCATATGGTTACATATAGGTATTCTTAGAAATTTCATTTTTTATCCCATTCGAGCAATGAAACCTGAATCACCAGCAAGGGAAGGAGTACTCATAAGTGTGTGTGTGTGTGTGTGTGTGTGTGTGTGTGTGTGTGTGTGTGTGTGTGTGTGTGTGTGTAATGAGTGAGAAGATGGTCCCTTGTTGTCACCCTAAACACTGGCACGTTTAGACAAAACAGAGGATCCCAGTGTACCAGTGGACAGGACTGTTGTGTTTTAGATTATCTCATTATTATGTGTGTGCGTGTGTGTGTGTGTGTGTGTGTGTGTGTGTATCTCTGTCTCTCACCTCCAGCTGCTCTTGATGATGATCCATGTTCCGAGCACGGTCAACAGCGAGTGGAGTGTGTGGACCCGACAGGTTGCTATGGTGATGGAGAGGCCCAAGAGCAACGCTGCCCCTTGCTTCACTGGAGGACCTTGAGCGATGCATAATACAATCAACACACACACACACATGACACTTATAATTGAGACAAAAGCTAAACCATCACCCTGGACTGCTGGGACCATATATACTGAAATGAACTCATTGCAATGCAAGTCTCTTTGGAGAAAAGCGTCAGCTAAATGGCATATACCGGTATATATGTTACGGTACATGTGGGAATACGGTATATGTGGGAAAACTAGGGTTAGGGTTAGGTGCTAGGGTGCTACGGTTAGGGTTAGGGTTTGGGGTCGGGTTAGGGTTCGACATGCCGGCATGTACCAAGTCGACGTAGCACCTAACCCTAACCCTAGTTTTCCCACATGTACCGTAACATATACAAATGATTCATAATTTGTTGAAATACAAAAAAGATGATCAAATGAAAAAAGGTGTGAACAAAATGCCAGAACAGTATCACTGCATGATTTGGGATTCCTATTAAGGTACAAAGAAGGTGTAGAACCTGGCCCTAGCTGCTAGCACAAGAAAAGACCGACTCACTCAGGTAACGGAAGAGGAATCCGATGGGGATGGAGGCGGCGAGAATCCCCAAGTAGACCAGCTCATCGGGAGACATCTCTCTGCTCACACACACCGTCACACCACAATCAGTGGAGCATCATCATAAACATGCATGTGCATGTATGTGTACACACACACACACACACAAACACACACACACACAGACACACACACACACACACACACACACACACACAAATACAAAGCATCATCAATGTGACTAAAATAGACCCTCTCTATCCCTAGAGAGCAATACATTGCACAATACATCATTTAACTGCAGTTTGCATACACCACCACCGTGATATGGTGAGTGACAAATAAATGGGTTAGGTTAACTGGGTCTAACCTTGTTCTATCTAGTCTAACAAGTTCAGCTAGTAGTATTGCTGTTAACAAAACAGCCTGAAAGAGACCCTAGCCTAGCATGTTCCAGGAGATCATCACCTTCATCTCAAACTAGGATCAGTTAAGTTACACCACCAAAGCCAACAACAACAACATGGACACCATCACATATTCTGACCATTTAATCATCAATACCAGGAAGTGTGTTAAGCACCATTGCAGCACCAGTAAGAGAACCACATTTACAGAACATTGGTAAGAGTCCACTACAACCTCTCCTTTGGACTAGCTATGAGTAACTGCAAAATATGAAATCGTTAGATTAGCTAGTAGCAAGCAGGCAAGCCTGGGGGATATTCCATCAACATCGCTAAAGGGAAAATCCAGGTTTAGTCTGATAAGTCTCGCGAGAGTTCTAAAAAATATCCAGGCATATTCTGATAGGTCTCGCGAGAGTTATCAAAAATAAGCCAGGATTTTCCTTTAGCGACGTTGATGGAATACCCCCCTGGACTGGAGACCAGCCACGTTAATGTTATTAGCCTTTGACGTGATGATTCTACCAGTGGTCAGAAGAAGCCAAAGTAATGCTAATAAACATACTCACAGTTCTCAATCTAGTCGTCGTGAACATCCGCAATCTTAATTCCTGAGTCTTCAAGCTTGTAAGAAGCTTGTTAGCTTGTGCCACTCGTGAGGTGTAATGATTTGTTGCTCAATTCTATTTCCTACTACCGCAATGACAGATCAAGCCACGCCCATGTAACACGTAGCCACGCCCACAACCCTCACGTCACGTCAATCAAAGATCAGGGGTAAATAGCCTATGCAGGCTTTATTTGTATTGCTTCATCATGAATGGTTAACACGTGACGAGACCTCCGGGTGAAATACGACTGGCAGATCAGATTGTCCTAGTTAGTAAATCAGGGTCCCCTAGATGAGTTGACAGAAAGGTTGGCAAACCTGTGACCAGGAAACACTATGGTACATGTGGGAAAACTAGGGTTAGAGTTGGGTGCTAGGGTTAGACATGCCAGCATGTACCAAGTCACCCTAGCACCTAACCCTAACCTTCCCACATGCACTGTAACACATACACTAGCGTAAAAACAGGGTTTCAATAACAGCCAGCCACCTCATCTTGTTATTGAGCTTCTAACCACATTGTAGCATTGTGTAAGTGTACATTACTCATCTCAGCCTAAAGGTTTTAAAGTATCACAGGAAAAGT
The DNA here is from genome assembly GCF_963989245.1 of Nansenia antarctica. NCBI lineage: Eukaryota > Metazoa > Chordata > Actinopteri > Argentiniformes > Microstomatidae > Nansenia > Nansenia antarctica. The sequence continues at coordinate 6,003,064 of NC_137680.1, read as the reverse complement.
TGCCGACGTCATTTACATGAGTTCAGTAGGAATGAGGAAGACACATCAGTCCCCTGCAAAGTGTCCTACAGGAGCTTTGTCTTTCCCCAAAATCACATTAGTCATTCAGTTGTCTCAGGTCTAACCTTAACGGCCAATGACAGGCCAAATAGTAACAAGACAAATGAGCATCAGACACCAAACTTCTGGTTGAACCAAATTCTTTTATTTTTTGAAAAAACAGAAGCAGAGCAGGAAGCGTCAGACACCAACGCTCCCTGGACGACATCGATTTTAGTCCTCCTCCTCATCGTCAGCACCTCCAGCACCGGGCTGGCCCTTCTTGGCGTTCTTTCTCTTGACACGGCCTGGGCGTCCACCGCCGTACGGAGAACGCAGGGAGAAGTCAATGTGCTTCTGGCTGTCCAGGCGAACCACAAACGAGGGGATGTTCACCACCTGCTTGCGCACACTAAAGGAAGAGGAGGAGAGATGATCAGTAATCGGTTTTTACTGAAAGATTCTTTACTTTTCAAGTACACATAAAAAGGCAATATAGACCAATGGCAATAAGTAATCTTATGGTCTTTTTTTTATTTTACAAGTGGCCTACACCAACTTCAACGTTAAGAGAAACGTACCAATTTGAAGCAGGTAGGCTACACATTCTGTACAACCAATGAGTCAGTCAAATCTAATTTACTAATGGCCTCATTCACGAGGAATTCTTGACACCACAGTCAATCTGTCAATTGAATGTAATCATCGGCCAAACAATTAATGCTAGTACTAATTGTATAAAATATTAAAATGTAAGAATGCACTCATTGGTTCAATAAATATGGTGGTGAAATGTACACTGCCATCAAAACATACCAATGAGTTTCAACTCCTGGTCGAGACGACCACGGTCTTGCAATTGAGATGGCAATTATAGACCATAAGTAATCTGTCAAGCATCCAATTGTTTGAAATGGTGTTCTGGATCAAGAAGATTCAGCCATTGACCATATATACTTGTCTGTAGCACTTTGTGCCAATTCCTTGTGGGAAATTTGGCCTCATCTCTGCTGTGGTAAAGTCAAAATAAAGCCATCCAATTGGGTAACGGTTTGCAATAACGGTTGCATCACATCTCTGCCCGAGGTGCAATCCCCCATACATTACCTGTCAGCCAAAAAGCCACGGTGGCACTGTCTGCACCCTCTTCATTGGCAGGATTGGCTCTGGGCAGGTCATAGTGACAAGGTATACGGTTTTGTGACCGAATTGACCTTGTTGAAATGTTACAACCACACTCAGCGAGGAGCGTAACAGGTTGGTGGCCCTCTAATGGAATAGGAAGGATTGACAAAGTATCTCATGAGTCTTATGATGCATGGGTCACCTTGCAATCAGCCATTACCCCCCCCATCGCTGTCAGATTGTTAATCAAACCATGCTAGAATGGACAGAATTACAGTACTGTCTACACCCCCCCCCAAAATACATCTAACTATGCCCAACTTTGACCCACACTAGTCCCATTCCCAAGTTAAAAATACCGTTAGTTTTAAAAATCACTACTTGACCATTCTAGCATGGCTATGACTAGTTCCAGCAGCTAATAATTAAGCTACCCTCAGTCAAGGTCCTTACCGGATGTGCCTCTGGCGAATGAGGACACGGGCGTGGTGGATGCTCTTGGCGAGCCCCAGCTTGAACACTTGTGTCTGCAGCCTCCTCTCCAGAAAGTCCTCCACTTTCAGGCCGAGGATGTAATCGAGCTTCATCTTGCCCTCGTCCAGCACACCGATCCTCACCAGACGCCTCAGAAGAGCGTTACCTGAGAGATGTGGAGAAGGGGGAAGAGATGCGATTGTTTCATTAGTTAAGACCAAACAACATTTAGAAGAAACTGAAGACCAAACCTAGACAATGATAATTGTTGCATGCACATATTCTGTGCCACCAAAGTACAGTGACAAGTCAAATCTAATTTACGTATGGCTTCATTCACGAGGAATTCCAGACACCACAGTCAATCTGTCAGTTGAAACTTTTAATCATCAGCCAAGTTTGAAAAGTAAAGTACATACAAATTGTGCAAAAACAAGATGCGTTAAAGTACCTTCAAACAGACGCTTGGGGTCCTTCTCGTCCAGAGTGAGCAGCTCTCTGGCAGCCTTGCGGATCTTGGCCAGGGTGAACTTCACCCTCCACACCTCACGCTTGTTCCTCAGACCATACTCACCTGAGGGGGGAAAACAAATGTACTGCAGTGACTATTCTGGTCCTCATTCACATTTTAGGGTTAGGTGGACTACACCTCAACGATAAGAGAAATGTACCCATTTGAAGCAGGTACACTGTACAACCAATGTCTGAGTCAGTCAAATCTAATTTACTTATTATGGCCTCATTCACGAGGAATTCTTGACACCACAGACAATCTGAGAATTGATATGTAATCATCGGCCAAACAACTTTAGTACCAATTGTTTTAAATATTAAAATGTAAGAATGCACTCATTGATTCATTAAATAATGGTGGTGAAAACAAATTATTAATTAATTAAAACACACCAATGAGTTTCAACTCCTGGTCGAGACGAGACTTCTCGAAGGGGCGGCGGGGGGTGACGTATGTCTTGCGACAGACCCAACTCCTGGCAACGGGCATGGTGGCGTAGAATGTGCCTGCGGAAAACAAACAAAATAATACATTTAGTTTCCTGCTTTTTCTCTGGTGCAATTAATTTAATCCAGTGTAACTAACAAAATACTCTTAAACCACCTGGCTGAGGCCTCATCAGATCAGCACGTTTCAGGGTGCTAACTAGCTAGCTTCAATATCTTGAAAATAGCTAGCCTTAAATCTTAAGATGTCTAAAAAATAATAATAAAAAAGCACAGCAATAAGTCAAATCTAATTTACGTATGGCTTCATTCACGAGGAATTCTTGACACCACAGTCAATCTGTCAGTTTAAACTTTTAATCATCAGCCAACTATGAAAAGTAAAGTACATACAAATTGTGCAAAAACAGATGCGTTTAAGTACCTTCAAACAGACGCTTGGGGCAATAATAATAATAATAATAATAATAATAACATTTGTAGGTGTCAGATACGTCTGTATGAAGGGGTTGTACACGCTAGAAAATAAGGCCGCAAAACGGCCAAGCTTGTGAGCTTAGCATAGCTAGCCATCACGTTGTGGCCCAGCGGTTGCATGATGTAGACATCCACACCAAGCTAAAGGGCCAAAATACCATCTTAAACTTAAACTTCTATTTCTTTCGGAACACATTTGGTATATATTAATTACACTATAAACAGTGACCATATATTACTGCGGAAAATGACATTTAGAGAGAGCAAGTGTTCGCCATTACCTGTTCCTCAGGCTCGTGCAGTAAAGAGGAAGTCATCAACGAGTTCCAGGGAATTTATATGAATCATGAGAACTACATTTCCCATAAACATCACTTCAAGAAATTAGGTCTCTGGTTAAATGTTTGCCGCCCTCTGTTGGTGAACTTTAAAATAACTAGCTCTTGTGTGCGTTTGATTGATTGATTGAAAACTTTATTAGAAGATTTGCAGAAGTAGGTACATGAAAGTACATATTACATACAAGGTCAACTAACAGGATAAAAACCCAAGAAAGCCACTGGCTTATTTCAATTGGGGTCCTTGATTCTCATTCGCGTGTGTGTGTGTGTGCGTGTGTGCGTGTGTGTGTGTGTGTGTGTGTGTGTGTGTGTGTGTGTGTCTCTGATGAGGTGATCACAGACCCCTGTGTGATTGTGAAGGCCGACATCACAACACCGCAGGAAGAGACTGTCGGACTGCACAGAGACTCTGCAAGGAGGGTTCTGCTCAGCCTGAAGCAGTCTGAGATCAGGCAGCACTGGTGTGGACTCAGACTACAGGGAAAGCTAGCCTGTTTGCAGTTCGCTGACCACTCAGTCTCACACTCAGTGTTTAAGAACGTCGCTGTTGGTGAGGATGTTCTGAAATTCACCATCAAAGCAAGACTGCAGGTATTACCGACCAAGTACAATCTGTCCACCTGGTATCCCCACACTCACAGTCCATTCTGTTTAAACCATCAGGATTCACACCTAGAGTCCATTGCACACATAACAAATGGATGTAATGCATACAAACACCTGTACATAGCTCGTCATGACCGTATTGTGGACATTGTGTCTGATACAGTACAAAACGTCTTACCATCTAGCGCAGCTATGTACAAGCATGCCAGAGTGTTACCAGAGTGGTTTGGTTTTGCCAATGATGTTTTTGCCAACATCCCAAATACACCTGATGTTGTCTTTGTTGACACCAGCCACAAGGAGGTGCTGATTGTAGAAGTAGGCTGCCCCTTTGACCTGTACATGGACCAGACTTTTCAGGACAAGTATATCAAATACCAACCACTACTTAGTACGATAACCAGCTTTGGGTACAAGTGCAAATTCAGCATACTTGTATTTGGAAGTCTGGGCCATGTATATAAATGCACCATGAGGGGTCTGAGAATTGCTGCAATGTCTAAAAGAAAGGCCAAACAGGCCAAATGTTGCTCTGTCTCTGCTATTATTGGCAGCTTGGCCGTTTGGAGAAGGAGGTGTTATGTGTACCCTTAAGTGTTCAGTGCTGCTTAGCCCCGAAATATTTGATTCCCTGTTTGTATAATATAATTTGTGGAACCAAATAAAGTATTCAAATGTGTGTGTGTGTGTGTGTGTGTGTGTGTGTGTGTGTGTGTGTGTGTGTGTGTGTGTGTGTGTGTGTGTGTGTGTGTGTGTGTGTGGTGGGTGTGTGTGCGTGTGTGTGTGTGTGTGTGTGTGTGTGTGTGTGTACGTGTATGTGACTGATAAGAGAGAGAGAGAGACACCAGAGACACATACTTCCCACAGATTACAAACGCCCCAAAACATTTTGAAAACATGACTAATGACAACAAACTGCCATATCTGCCGAGTGAAGTAGAACAATGTGCAAACACAGCTTTTCGTGAGATTTGTGAGCTGTTGTGACAGTAAAAGGAACACAACCACGGTAAAGGCCGTAAATAAGTATTTGCACCAAGCTGATCTCTCTATATTTTTCAAACTACTGTCCACGCTTTGATTTTTTAAACATTTTTAAAGTTATATTTATTTACCTGTATACTATATATATATACACACATGGCTCTGTTTAATAATGTCTTTATTCTAGTCGTACATTACATTCTTTTTTTGTTCGTTTTTTATCTTCACACTCGCTTTGGCAATGTCAAATGATGTTTCCCATGCCAATAAAGCCCTTTAAATTGAGAATGTTAATTGAATTGAAATTGAATTGAGAGAGAGAGAGAGAGAGAGAGAGAGAGAGAGAGAGAGAGAGAGAGAGAGAGAGAGAGAGAGAGAGAGAGAGAGAGAGAGAAAAGAGAGACACACATTCCATCACTCATAACTTGGCTGACCTGGCTGTCATACTTCTGTCTCTGCTACTGAGTCAGTATAGAGATTAACACGCAACAATTGCACCAGGCAGTCTGGTCAAAGCTTTTAATCGAGGGGAGGGGAAGGCTACTACAAGGTGGCACACATACTCAAACTACAGGCTACTCACATTCACACCAACGGATAGAGTGTACAGTATGACAGGGCTAGAGGGAAGGTGGTAGGCAGAGAGAGAGAGGGGGACTATTTATAAAAACCCTGAAACAGGACCCTGTACATGTGTTTCTGTCTATCAGGCTGACCAACTGGTGGACAGAAGTCCGCTTGTTCTCTCTTTCACCACTCAGCCATATCCTGTCTTCCTCTATAGACAGGTTGTATATAGCTTCTCACTTCAGGGAGTTGTTCCTTTTTGTTTTTTAAATCTAAGAGGTTGAAAGTTATTCATCTAAACTTTTCTTTTTGTCCTTTCATCACCATTTTCTTCATTTGGATTCTATTCTCTATAGTTTTTCTTGTCTCGCTTTTTCCTCTTCTGTGTGCATTTCACCCTCTCCTTTTCCCCTGCTGCACTCCTCTTTTTTCCTCACATCTCCCCATCGTTCCCTTCCTCCTGGCTTCATTCTCTGGCTATGCCATGCTGTCCTCTCCGACTGTGATTCTTCAGCCTTATGGACTGCCTGTCTACCCACAGACGGCCCAATGCTACCCCGGCCTAGTGCAGGTAAACTCTCTCTCCTTCGCTCAATGTCTCTTTCTTCTTTTCCCATTTCTGTCTCTCGATTCTACCATGTTGTGTCGTCTTTATCTTCCCATTGGATAAAGACTCCTCTGTCAGTAAAAGTGTCTCTCAATAAAACCTAAATCAGGAGAGTTTGGAGTTTGAAGCATTGAATATGCTGATTCACCGACCCAAGCATCCAAGTGTAATGACATGACGACGGGTTAGAGCGCCTGTGTGAGTTATTTCGAATACATTCTCGTTATATAAAACATAACAGATTAACAATAATCATAGTGAAATAAACAGAGACAAAGTGTGCTGAAGACCCAATGCAGTTAAGACCCAAGCAGAACCAAGCTGTCAGGTCCGACATTGGAAAGGAGGGATGTCAACGCTGTTGTGTTTCATGATGATATTACTAATAACATGGTTTGTACAATTGGATTTCATAATATTTGGAACTTCATGAAAGTCTGTGACCACCAAACATTAGAAGTAGGCTACTGTTTGTGCCACAAATAGAATATGAAAAGAAATACTAGTGAAGGCTTTAAGCACAAACATGTACATTATTTTCATGTAAGACTTCAAACTGTCTTATAAATTAAGCTCAGTGGTTAAATTGTTGGAATCTTTTCAACTTGGTAGTCAATGTAGTTTGGTGTAGGGACAGGTCAAAGGGAGGAGTAGATAACAGTTGCATTCTGGAGAGATTTGTGTTTTATCGCAAGGACACACTGCTGTTATATTTAGTCTACCAGCCTCAGTAATGCCAACAGGTTATGTGTGTGTGTATGTGTGTGTGTGTGTGTGTGTGTGTGTGTGTGTGTGTGTGTGTGTGTGTGTGTGTGTGTGTGTGTGTGTGTGTGAGGGAGAGAGAGAGAGAGAGAGAGGAAGAAACCCTTGACATCCTGTTAGTAGAATGCCAGCAAAGATATAACATGAGTCTGGAATCCATCTATATTGTCTCCTTGTGTCAAACCTGTGATATTTTTAGCTTTTTCCCCCCAGAGCAGATTAACACAGAGAGAGATATTGCCTCTACTATCTTACAGTCTAAAGATAAGGACACTGATGCTGTGTAAGGGAACAGATATCGTAGCAGTGGAGGTGTCAGCGACGAGGAGCACTGTATGCGTTACGTGAGATTACTGTGCTTTGATTCAGGATATTTTGAATAGGCTGTTACTGTTCGTAATGTCATGATTTTGTAATGTAACGTGAGTATGTATCCTGCAGTGTGTACTGTATGTATGTGTGTGTTTGTTTGTTTATATTTCCTGCGCAACTGAGCAGCACTAGAAGGCTACATCTGCAGTCCCTGTTGCCTGAGTGTAAATCCTCCAGCAGCAGCTGTCCCAGCAAGCACCTGGCTCAGAACCGTTGATCTTCGACCCTGAGAGTTGACAGCTGAAGAGGGGGAGGAAGGAGACAAGGGAACAAATGGCAAATCAAAAAAAGACTGCAAGGAAGAGACAGAACACCTAGAGATATACGGTCTATTTGTTTACTGACACTACTGAATAGGACAGAGAGAGAGAGAGAGAGAGAGAGAGAGAGAGAGAGAGAGAGAGAGAGAGAGAGAGAGAGAGTGTTAGAGGAGGAACGAGGGGATGTTGGCCAGTGATATCAAATTGATTCTATTATCTCCCCCCTCTCTCTGGTACTACTCTCCATGTATGGGAGGAGTTTGGGAAGGTCAGATAATTGCTTAGTAGGGTTGGCGTGACACAATACAGACGTGTGTCTGTGTCGGTGTTGACATGTCTCTTAAACATGTTCCAGTCACGCCATGTTCCACAACATGATAGCACAGGGCCTGCCATGTGGAAGCTAAAAAGAGAGTCTACAGAATTTACTGTGTCAGGACAGGAATAAACCCAGTTCTACATCACAGTCCTACCGCCATGCTCAACCAAGACTAGAAAACAGCTAGAAACTGTGTTTGCAGAGCATACTCACTGTATCTATCCTGATATTCGTGACGTTAGAATTATAAGGTTCTATCTCCATTTCTGACAAAACATTTTTTTTTACATAATCTGATGGGTGTTTATTAATGCCTGTGTGGTGTTATTTTTAAAATGTTGACATTTTTGAGTTAGTAATTAATAAAATACAAAGGTTCCATCTCACAAAACATAATGGAATGTAAAAACTTTGACGCTCAATATCTCTGAACTACCCTAAACGGAGATAGAACCTTATCATTCTAAACTCACGTATTGCTACTCTCATCTCTTGTGGCTTGGATAATATTCCAATTTGATTTAGTCATGGAAAATCTACACAAAATATCAAGAAGTAATCAACACATATTCTCAGTCTATAAAGATGTTCACTTGAAATGGATATACACCGAGAATCGGTGATGTTTTTTTGAGTTAATGTCATACCAGGTTGGTGCTATTTTTTCAGCAGTCTACACTGTCTTATTAAGACCTGTAAGATTGTAGGATGCCTTACTTGGGTTGCATATTAGATATACAAGATATCAGATGATTTAGACAACTTGAACACCTTTAGTTCACTCCTCTACTTTAGTTTCTCTCCATCTGTCTATCTTTACTCCCCCCACCCGTTTAGTGCAACAGCTGATGGAGGGATATAGAGAGGAGAGGAGGAGTGGAGGAGGCACATTGTTAATCAGTATCTTGTTACAGACGATCTGCAGGCCCTCAGCACTTGAGACATTTGCCATGTTTACATGTTTACATTTTATAAACAAGAGCACAACAACAGCCTACCGAGGGTCTTTCTGCGGGCTTATTTCAAATGTTGTAACACAACATCTGATGCCTGGACTGAGTTTTCAGTCCAACACAGGTCTCAATTTGAGAGATTCTTTGCCTCAATGCTTAAAAAAAGTCTACAGAGAATCTGGTTTAAAACAGCCCAATAACCGAATTTGCTATATTTATTTTCTTCTATAGAGATAGTGTTACATATGCCTTTGTTTGTATTGATAGAGTAAATACGAGCCCAAGGCAGGTCATGGATTGGAATTGTGCTCAGCTGTAACTTGTTTCTGATACAGCCGCTTATTCGTGTGGTATTCTTTCCTTAGAGGTGACCTTTTAGTTGACATACAGCTTCAGCATGCAGCTTTTAAATTGGGAAATTCCTAATCTTGGGGCAGCTTTGTTTAGGTTTTCATGCATGTGTATGTGTGTGTGTGTGTGTGTGTGTGTGTGTGTGTGTGTGTGTGTGTGTGTGTGTGTGTGTGTGAGTGATGAGAAGAGGGGGGGTTCACAAGGTGATTGACAGGTACAAATGTCCACAGCTGGCCATAACCCTGTGCCCCACCTTTCTCAGTGGTCCTGTGCTTTGATTGGTGGATGAGTATAACTTATGGTGTGGTGGGCGGGCGAATGGATGGCATTAAAACATGAGGCAGTTGTTGGACAATGTATCAGAGAACCAGGAATGCAGTAAAGGGGTAAGGTGATCCATGTATTCTCCTATTGTGGCTTCACAGCACATCACTTCTGTGATAACCGGTCACTTTCCTTGCTTGGATTTAATTGGCTTGTCTTTTAAAATTGATATAGGAATCATCCTTCTGTTGTTGCCAAGCCTAAAAGATGTTTGTATTGATGTAGGTGTTGAGGAATTGAGAATGAATTCTGTTTTGCATTGCTGTTGTGTGTTTTAATAATGTGTTTAAAGATGGACTGTTTTTAGATGAATCGTTGTGTTTTTGCCATATACTCGTTATGAAAGGATACTGATATATGCTTACTTGTATTGCTGATTATTGTGTAGATCTGTTTGTAGGTCTTTCTAAAGTTGTTTTGAATCAATTAGTCAAACCTAACTGTAGGACATTCTCCATAATGATGCTAGACTTGCTGTCAGAGAAAGAAGCACAGCTGGAATCATTTTCTGTCTGAGAATTTATTATTTAATAATGAAATGATCATTTCCTTTGTATGGTGATTTTCATTGATCATTGACATGGATATGGAATCAAATACAAGATATTGCCAAATATGGGGCAATGAAGTGAGGCAGTACATGTTGAAAACATCTTTGTCATCTTTGTATTAGGCTGTTAGGTTGATGACAGTTTATGTATCTGTAACATGTTCTTGCCTCACAATTTCATTGTGAATAAATGAAAATTCTGAACTGGAAATGTAAAATGAGATTGTTTATAAGAATCGAAGAGTGTGAATATGAATCAATCAACCTTGTAGTGATCAGTGATTTGAGGGTCCATGACATTTTGTCATTGATTGACTGGTTCCTTTTTGTTTACAAGAATCCTTTTTGTTTACAAGATTGTTTACAAGAATCGAAGAGTGTGAATATGAATCAATCAACCTTGCAGTGATCATTTTCAGGGTCCATGACATTTGGTCATTGATTGACAGGTTCCTTACTGCTTCTCTCTCTAGGGTGGGCCCGCCCAGGAGGCAGGCCCAGGTGGTGACCCTAACCTGCCACAGCTCTATGCCCCGCCTCCCCCCTACCCTCCACCAGGACAAGCCCCCACAGTGGCTGGCAGACTTCCTCCTCTAGACTTTAGTCCCGCCCACCCCGGCGTAGAGTACCAGGAGCATCACCAGCTCAGAGTCTATCAGGGCCCACTGCACGAGGGGGCGGAGACTCTGGCAGCCAATAGCACGGTAAGAACAATGCGATTGATTGTCATGTAATTAGTGAAAGTGTACAAGCAGCCACTCAGTAAAGTCAATTAAGAGAGTCAAGTAGTACTTGTAATATATGAGATAACGGAATGACAACCAGATTCACGTACAGTACAGTATGTGCAATTGAGGAAATAACAGATTTGTCACACACACACACACACACACACACACACACACACACATACACACACACACACACACACACACATACACATACACACACACACACACACACACACATACACACACACACACACACACACACACAAACACACACACACGCACACACGCACACATACACACACACACACACACACACACTGGTATTTCTATATTTAGCCCCCCACCGCCACTTCTGTAACCATGTAGGGCAATCTCCCTGACAAGCAGCACTACAGATAGGAGCAGCTGAGAGGGTATTTGTTTTTGAAAATTAATCCCCCCATCTCTCTCTCTCTCTCTCGCTCTCTCGCTCTCTCTCTCTTACCCATTTATATTGATATAGAGCATATAATCCCAAAGTTCCCACACATACTGTACGTCTATATCGTGTTATGTTAAAGACTAAAGAGTTACATACTGGTAGGGGGGTTTGGGGGTGGAAAGTCAAGAGGTTGAGAGAGACGTTACAGTATGTGGAAAGATAATGTATTTACTTTATTTACATTTTGCAAATGTCAAAAAAATATATGATGTTTTTTTTTCTTTCTTCACATTTACAGAACTGTGATATGTACAGGAAGTTAGGTTCACTTTAAAGCCCTGTAAGTTGTATTTTTACATGTTCATTTGACCTTATGATTTGACCGTATGTTTTCATGAGGGAGCTATGCCCCAGTATAACTTAAGATGTGTCACATAATATGGCACATGGAGTTACAAGTCACACAGAGGTGAAGGCACTGCCTGTGTTTAACAGGCTGACCTAAGTAGCCAGGTTCTGTTGACAGTACAGTCTTCCCCCTTGCTTCAGCACATCTCTATCTCCTCCTCTCTCATAACTGGTGTAACCGGCCCGTTTATATATTCCATCACTAGAGCCCCTGACTTACAAGGTCCGTCCTGATTTTCTGGGGAAAGTTGAGACGTCGCCGTGGAGGGGGGTCAAGGGGGAGAGGCAGACCAGATGACCCCTCCCTCCCCCTCTGAAATATCGTTCAGGTTCAGAAAAACAATTTTGCATCGTGACATGACACCACAACTCAACTCAAACCCCCTCCCCCCTTTCTCCAACTCCCCCTGTCCCCTCCTCCTCTACCTCCCTTTCTCCACCACCCCCCCTCACCCTCCTCCCACCCACCCACCCACCCACTGTAACCTGTGGTCTGTCGTCTTGTGTGTGTGAGGATGAGTTTGCGTGTCTCTATGCTGTCCTACTGTAGCTAAGCCATGGCAAGCCAGTGTATGATACTACAGTACAGTAGTGGCCTGTGTGTATAGTATGTGTGTTGTGTGAAGCGTCTCCTAGCGTGAATGTGTCTCTCTATCTATCCCCCTCCTTTGTATCTACCACACCTATTAATACATGCCCCTTCGGAATCTTGGATAATGTTATATAACCTTTGGCAGAAAAAAGCAGCACCGTGACCCCCAGACTGACCTTTAGAACATTCAACTTTGACCCCGCCATGCCACACCACGCTTCCCTCTCCCCCCCACTCCCCCCCCCCCCCCACCCCCAAGCTTTTTGCGCAAATTCCTGCCTGGTTCATATATTCCTTGTTTCATTTCTTCTATTGCTGCTCTGAAGACATTCTGCACACTCTCTTTCTCTCTCTGTCTTTGTATTATAATGCTAATACCTGCGGTTTTCACCTACCTGTGCTCAATGGATCAGTTTTTTTTAAATTGCATTAATATTTATCTCAAGCCTGCACCCATTTTTTAGTTTTTTATTCTACGATACCTTTTCCACTTTTGCATTTTTTCTTTGCCATTTTTCTTGATTTATTTTTCTTCGCTCTCTTCTCCCTTTCTCCTCTCTCCCAATGCTCAAGCTCACACATTATTTTGTGTAATATCTTTTTAATCTTCATTTTATTTGTTTGGACCAGTTTAATACCTTGGTTTTTGGAAGATGTAACCTTTTTGTGGCATTTGATAAGTTAGGTTGACCAACACACACACTGGCATCGTGGTGCATTGTGGGATAGTGGATGTTTTGATTTTGACGCACATTACTCCTTTCTGTATTGTTTTGCATGGGGGCATTTAATGTTAATTTAGGATGAAAAGGTATTTATTGATATCATTGATGTAACTACTTAGGTTTATGTATTAAGATTGGATGTAATGATGTACCCTTAGTGCATTTAGTTACAACTTCTCCCAAGTTTTATTGGGGGGAGTTGTTACTATTCTATTCAACATCAAAATAATTGTTGTTTATTATAACTGAAAAGTATGTAATCTAGCACTTTAAAAAATGTATATTATCTAGTAATCTATTACATCATTCACTCAGTATCAGTTGTCGATGTAATGTTTTGGTAGTGTACATACTGTACATATTGTATTATTGTTTAACAGGCATGTATTTAGACGCCTCACTAAAGTCCTGTTCACGCCTCATCACTTTTGCCTGAGAAGGATCACTGGGTGCGGAATGCTTATTTGAACTTGGTTGTGATGATCACTTGATTCCATGAACATGATACACATTTATTTTTCTGTTATGTTATGATGCCTGTTTGGAATAATTGGAAATATTGCTGTATATAATATGTCAACTGTTTGAAATATTCAAATGAAAAAATGAAAATGTAATGTTCAAATCCGCTAAGAAACCTCTGACTAGATTGTAAACTAGTTGCCCATTCAAATGCATGAGCCAACAGTAACATGAAGACATTAGTTACAGTACCATTGTAATTTTCTCCATTTTTTCTCACCCTCTTGAAACCCCTTCTATATTCTCTCACACCTGTTCTGACCTCTGACCTCATCCTGCTCCTGCATCTCTCTCCTCCTCCCTTTCTCTCTCCTCCTCTCCTCCTCCCTTTCTCTATTTTCCTGTCTCCCTTCTCCTCTCACCCTTTACTTTTCTTCTATTGCTTCTCTATTCTCATCCCCTGCTCTCTATCCGCTTGTCCTTTTCTTCTCCTCCTCTGTATATATTCTTCTTCCTGCTCTTCTACCTCTCCGTCTCCTCTCCCTCTTCTTCTGCTCTCTTCCTCTGTTCATCCTTTTCTTTTTCTGCTTTTTCCTCCTAATTTCTCTCTCTTTCTCACTTGCTTTCTCCTCCCTTTCTTTGATCCTCCCTCCTACACTTCGCTGATCCTGCTACTCTATTCCTCTCCTCTTTTTCCTCCCCCTCCCCTGTCAATCCTCTCTCTCGTCCTCCTCCTCTTCCTCTCCTTTTTCTCTCTCAGGATGACTCCCTGGTTCCAGTGATCTCTGACACTCAGGCTTTGAGCGTAGCTGTGTCATCGGGGGGCGGGGCAGGAAGTGGCAGCGATGACGAGGGTTCAGGCAAGGCCCAACCCAAACGCCTTCATGTCTCCAACATCCCCTTCCGTTTCAGAGACCCAGACCTCAGACAGATGTTTGGGGTGAGAGACACAGCACTCAGAAATCTAAAGAGACTTGGCCTTCTATAAATGTGTACAGAACAAGCTAGACTGACTCAGCCAAATCAGTCAGACATCAGACACAGCAGTTCCTTCCCATGAGGCATCATTGCTTAGAACCTCTATCATAATGTATTCTGGTATTTTACAGCAATTTGGCAAGATACTAGATGTGGAGATCATCTTCAATGAGAGGGGGTCCAAGGTGAGTGGTCAACTAGTTGGAAACAACTAAGAATGTAGGCATGCACACTCCATTCTGATGTTATAACAGAAAGTTAGTTCACCCGTTAACCCTCTCCTTCCCATGTGTCCCCAGCACTACCTTAATTAGGCCCCTATACTTTCTTCTATTTACCTTTTGTTTCTTTTTATTATTACTACTCAATCTTTTCAGTTTGTAAAGCGTCTTTGAGTGTCTAGAAAAGCGCTATATAAGTCTAATGTATTATTATTAGTATTATTAGTATTATTAGTATTATTAGTATTATATTTATGATTTGAAAAACGTGACCCTTCTGTGTTCTGTCTTGTAGGGCTTTGGGTTTGTGACCTTTGAGAGTGCAATGGAGGCGGACCGAGCAAGGGAAAAACTGAATGGAACTATCGTTGAAGGGAGGAAGATTGAGGTGAGAGAGGAGAGAGGAGAGATACTCTGCCATCACAATTTTTTTGTCCGACTATAGTATGTGTAATTAATATTAATTAAGGGCTTTGAGTCTGAAGATACTGCCTTTTCTCTTCTCTTCAGGTGAACAACGCTACAGCTAGAGTAGTCACCAAGAAGCCCCAAACCCCTCTTGATAGCGGTGAGGTAGCAAGTAAGATAACCCTTCAAATAATTTGGAGCACATTTCATGGATTGTGGAAAGGTTTCAGTTACATTTTTACAATAGTAGCTGTGGCTGTTGGATTGATTCTCTCTCTCTCTCTCTCTCTCTCTCTCTCTCTCTCTCTCTCTCTCTCTCTCTCTGTAGCTTCTGGATGGAAGATCAACCCTGTCATGGGAGCAATGGGAGCAATGGGAGCAATGGGAGCAATGGGAGGAATGGGAGGAATGTACGCACCTGAACTTTACACTGGTGAGTATTTCCATTTTCTGGTGGTATGTCCTATATATATATATATACTGCAGTTACATTACCAGTCATGTTTTCTTCACAACTACTACTGTCTCTACTACTACTTACTACCCACTACCACTCACCAATAGCGCAGCCTCTCCCCCTCTATCTATTAAACACATTCATTCATGACCTCTCTCTCAGACTTTCTCTATCCATCCGCAGTCGCCAGTTTCCCTTACCCTGTAGCCGCTCCTACACTGGCCTATCGAGGCTCTCCTCTGCGCGGGCGGGGCCGGGCTGTCTACAACACGATTCGATCTGCTGCTGCGGCCACACCCACTGCTATGCCTGCCTACCCTGGGTAAGACATGTGACATTGTGGGATGGAATGTGTTACTATATGGATGAAATGTGTCAACTTTATTTTCACTAAATGATGAAATTGATGATGGTTATTTCTCCCTTTTCAGTGTGGTATACCAAGATCAATTATATGGTGCAGAAGTCTATGTAAGTGCTCTCCATTCCAAATTTTTTTAAATGAAAATGATCCTGCCATCATCGTAATGTTGGCAGGCTGTCTTGTGTTCATGCTCAAAGATCAAGATCGCGGACTAGGGAAGTTTAAGTATTTACATTTCTGTCCAATCAGGGTGGCTATCCTGCTGCTGCCTACAGAATGGCCCAAGCGGCATCTCCTGCTACAGCAACCTATAGTGACGGGTGAGCAGAAAAAAACATGTTGTGTATAATTATATTATAATTATATTATTACATTGATTGATTGATTGATTGATTGATTGATTGATATCTCTCAACCAGGTACGGACGAGTTTATACCACTACAACTGATCCATACCACCACTCAGTAGGACCGACAACAACGTATGGTGTCGGAACAATGGTGAGTAACAAATCTGCCTATAAACCCTGTAGAAAGTGAACCAGAACGCAGCCGTGTGAAATCCAGTGCTTCCTCCTCTGTGGACCGCACTGGCCAAAGTGGCTGCCACAGTGAACCTGTAGTTCATGGGCCCCACGTTCCTTCAACATGGACACTGGGGATACATTTGTACTACATACACATTGTATTTAGTAAGTGATCACCTTCAAAAAAAGAAAATGAACCAGAATTGAACACTACCAATGTCTTATTGAGTGTGTGTTTTACGTCCTGTGCAGCCTTGGGTGTTTCATTATTTGAGTTTCCACTATATTACAGCCACCATACCATTACATTTACCAGGGGTGACCAGGATTGACCAGCCCTGGTGTACCTATACTGTTTCACAATGAGATTCAAAAGATGTATAAGATGTACAATAAGATGTTGTTATTGTGTTTTGTGTTGCACTTGTTTTTTAGGCCAGTTTGTACAGAGGAGGATACAACCGCTTCACCCCTTACTGAGCCGATACTCAATGGGAGCAAGGAAGCCCCTCTAGGACTTGTTTGGGATAAGTTATGACATCATAATCAAGCTCTGGAGATTGTGTTACTTCCTGTCCCATCCCAACGTCCTCCCCTCAGAGACTTTAAACAACAACAAACTGTACCTGTAAATACTGTAGGAGCCATTCACTATTTATTCTATCAGAGAATACGCATAGTATAAATCTTATTTATATTATGTTATTTAAAACATGTATTTAAGTGTCAGTTGTGCCACAATTTATAGGATTTAAGAATATAAAGATTTGTGCCTCCATAGCTGCCTCATACCGTGACGTTATAGAATTATAAGGTTCTATCTCCATTTTTGTCAAAATTTAGTTTTTTACATAATCTGATCCATTTGGTGTTTATTAATGCCTGTGTGGTGTTATTTTTTTAAAAAGTTGACATTTCTGAGTTAGTAATTCTTAAAATACAAAGGTTCCATCTCACAAAACATAATGGAATGTAAAAACTTTGACGCTCAATATCTCTGAACTGCCCTAAACGGAGATAGAACCTTATCATTCTAAGCTCACGATTGGCTGTTGATAACAAAACAATTGAACAATGTCATCAGTTGGTATGTGTTTTTTTTGTATATAGGGGACATTTTAACGTCTAATTGTCTGACAATCTTCATGGTGCAATATAACAAGTGGCACAACAATACTGGATTCTCTATAACCTTTGTAAACATGTTTTCAGTCAATGTCTGAGCTTTGTCATATTGTAGAATACAATGACATTTTATACAGAGGACTTATTTTTGATGACACTGGTTTTGTCAAAGATGTAGCTGTAGCACACTCTTTGATGACGTTAATGTGTGTGTGTGTGTGTGTGTGTGTGTGTGTGTGTGTGTGTGTGTGTGTGTGTGTGTGTACGTGTGTGTGTGTAAGTGTGTAAGTGTGGTGTGCGAGTAAGTGTGAGTTAGTGTCAGAGTGTGTGTAATAATGAATTACTCAATTAACCAAGCACAAACTATGAGAGACAGCTATTGACAGCTATAGATGACACTATTAATGACAAATAATCATGCTTCTAGGAATTCAAGAATAACGACAACTATAGTTTGCATACATATCTAATTTCATTTCTGCTTTCCTAACTATCTACCTCTTTACTAAATACTTTTCACTTTCAAGGCCTTCGTGATTAGTTTGTCATGTCACGAAACAGAGTTGTCTTCTTTTCTGCTCTGCTACTGTACATTTATGCTGCGTTAAATTAGTATAGTTTTTTTGCTAAATCTCATGCTGGTTTTTATTTCTCTTTGGCTCTATGGTACTGTCATTTCTCTTATTTCTTCCTTCCTGTCTGAAATGAGATAAAGCAACATTAGACAGTGCTGCTGCATCTAGCAATGTATGCCTCACTCTGTCTAGTCATGCCTCATCTCCTTCCCTGTTTACCTCTTTGGTGCTTTCTCTGATTTACTCTTGTTGCTCTTTCTCTCTCTCTCTCTCTCTCTCTCTCTCTCTCTCTCTCTCTCTCTCTCTCTCTCTCTCTCTGTCTCTCTCTCTCTCTCTCTCTCCAAACTGTCTGAGAATCTGGGGTCTATATCCATAGAATTGGAAGTCTAGATATTTAAACTATTCTAATTCTATAGGCCCTTCTCTCTCTCTCTCTCTGCCCATCACTGTATGTTTGCTTCTGTTTGCTGTTTACCTCTCAATAAAACAGTGTTTCTCTTCTTCCTGTCCACTCCTCTCTTCTCTTGGATTCCTGTTCTTTTTCTTTTCGGCCATTTCAGCATTTCTTTTCTGTCTCGGTTCTTTAGCTCTTTTGTTTCAGTACTCAGACTTTATCATTAGTAAGCTGTGAGTCTTGCTGTTGTCAGTAAGTGCCTAGCCACAGTTACTCAAATCAATATTAGACAAACCTCAATGAAAAATGGATATTGCTACATTGATGGTCTATGGCCCTTTTATTATCATAAAAAGGGCATTAGCCTGAAAAGTAACTGAAATAGTATTTTTTAGCTACATTCGTTTATTTCTGCTTTAGTGTTCTTCGTAACTTTTCTATTCATCTTTTCCTTTTTATTTCTTTATTGTTTCCCTCTCTCCATCTTTTAGCTCCCCTGTCCTCTATTTCTTTCCATCTTTAGCTCCCCTGTCCTCTATTTCTTTCCATCTTTTAGCTCCCCTGTCCTCTATTTCTTTCCATCTTTAGCTCCCCTGTCCTCTATTTCTTTCCATCTTTAGCTCCCCTGTCCTCTATTTCTTTCCATCTTTAGCTCCCCTATTCTCTATTTCTTTCCATCTTTAGCTCCCCTGTCCTCTATTTCTTTCCATCTTTTGTCTCTGAACTCCTTGTCTACTCTTCAAACCTACTTTCTGATCTGATCAATTGATTGGCACATTATTCTTTCTAGTACTCTTTCTCTGTTTTTCTTCTCTTTGCTTTCTGTCCATTGCCTCTTCTCTTTTTCCCGACTTGCCTACGTGTGTAACATTACTTAGTTTTCCTATTTACTGTCTGCTTTGATACTCTCTCGCTGTTCCTGAGTCTAACTATTTCAGTGCTGATTCAGTGCATTTTAATTACCATTAATCTTGCTTTGTCTAGTCATGCCTCATCTCTTTCCACTTCCCTGTTTACCTCTTTGGTGCTTTCTCTGATTTACTCTTTTTGATCTCTCTCTCTCTCTCTCTCTCTCTCTCTCTCTCTCTCTCTCTCTCTCTCTCTCTGTCTCTCTCTCTCTGTCTCTCTCTCTCCCTCTCTCTCTCTCTCTCTCTCCCTCTCTCTCTCTCTCTCTCTCTCTCTCTGTCTCTCTCTCTCTCTCTGTCTCTCTCTCTCCCTCTCTCTCTCTCTCCCTCTCTCTCTCTCTCTCTCTCTCTCTCTCTCTCTCTCTCTCTCTCTCTCTCTCTCTCTCTCTCTCTCTCTCTGTCTCTCTCTCTCTGTCTCTCTCTCTCCCTCTCTCTCTCTCTCTCTCTCCCTCTCTCTCTCTCTCTCTCTCTCTCTCTCTCTCCAAACTGTCTGAGAATCTGGGGTCTATATCCATAGAATTGGAAGTCTAGATATTTAAACTATTCTAATTCTATAGGCCCCTCTCTCTCTCTGCCCATCACTGTATGTTTGCTGCTGTTTGCTGTTTACCTCTCAATACAATAGTGTTTCTCTTCTTCCTCTCCGCTCCTCTCTTCTCTTGGATTCCTGTTCTTTTTCTTTTTCTTTTCGGCCATTTCAGCATTTCTTTTCTGTCTCTGTTCTTTAGCTCTTTTATTTCAGTAATCAGACTTTATCATTTAGTAAGCTGTGAGTCTTGCTGTTGTCAGTAAGTGCCTAGCCACACTTACTCAAATCAATATTAGACAAAACTCAATGAAAAATGGATATTGCTACATTGATGGTCTATGTCCCTTTTATTATCATGAAAATGGCATTAGCCTGAAAAGTAACTGAAATAGTATTTTCTAGCTACATTCGTTTATTTCTGCTTTAGTGTTCTTCGTAACTTTTCTATTAATCTTTTCCTTTTTATTTCTTTATTGTTTCCCTCTTTCCATCTTTTAGCTCCCCTGTCCTCTATTGGCACTATTATTCTTTCTAGTACTCTTTCTCTGTTTTTCTTCTCTTTGCTTTCTGTCCATTGCCTCTTCTCTTTTTTCCGACTTGCCTACGTGTGTAACATTACTTAATTTTCCTATTTACTGTCTGCTTTGATACTCTCTCGCTGTTCCTGAGTCTAACTATTTCAGTGCTGATTCAGTGCATTTTAATGACCATTAATCTTGCTTTGGCTGTGTAGCTCCTTCTCTCTTCCTTGCTCATTGTTCTTCTGCTTTTGTAAGTTTCTGGCTGAACTATATTTCCTCTTACTGTCTCTCTCTTTCCGACTGTATAACCACATTTACTTTTCAGTTTCCTTTCCTTTTCTCCACTTTTCCAAAGCAACTTTTTCTCCCCTGTCTTCTAGCTACTGTATCTCTTGTTTTGCTTTCTCCTATCTATCGGCCTATGCTGAGTACTCCATGTTCTATTTGTCTTTGCTTTGATAAAGTTATTCTAAGCGTTGTCATGCTCTCTCTTTGCTCTCTCTGTTTCCATATCGTTATAACTCTTTTCTAAGGCCCTAGTGTTATTCTCGCTGATGTTCCGCTCTACTCTCTACATGAACTCTTTTCATACTTTACTCCTAACTTGTTTGCTCTTTCTTTCCATTTGTAAATTTGACCACATTTGTATTCTTTGCTCTGAATCTTTTTTCCCCCTTTTTTCCAAACTCTATTATTCTATATCTTTATTCTCCTGTCCAGTTTTCTTTAGAAAAGCTTTAGATGTTTCTAGCATATTTGATCTCTGCTGTTGTCCCCATTGTGTTCATTCACTCCACTGCCTTATTTGTTTTGTTCTCTTTTTTCTGTTTATTTCTTCTCTTTTTTTTCTCTGCCTACTCCTATCTTTCTGCTACTGTACATTTATGCTGCGTTAAATTAGTGTAGTTTTTAGCTAAATATCATGCTGGTTTTATTTCTCTTTGGCTCTATGGTACTGTCATTTCTCTTATTTCTTCCTTCCTGTCTGAAATGAGATAAAGCAACATTAGACAGTGCTGCTGCATCTAGCAATGTATGCCTCACTCTGTCTAGTCACGCCTCATCTCCTTCCACTTCCCTGTTTACCTCTTTGGTGCTTTCTCTGATTTACTCTTTTTGCTCTCTCTCTCTCTCTCTCTCTCTCTCTCTCTCTCTCTCTCTCTCTCTCTCTCTCTCTCTCTCTCTCCAAACTGTCTGAAAATCTGTTTATTTCTTCTCTTTTTTCTCTGCCTACTCCTGTCGTTCCCCCTGTTCTGCTGTATTCCTCTAGGTTTTCCTCTAGGTGTATTTCTTCTTCTGCTCTGCTGTGCTTTTTCTTTTTCTTTTTCTCCATTCCACTGTGTTGAATGCTTTCCTGTTGCCTGCTGTTCTTACTTGTAAAAAACGACTTTCATGTTTTAGTGCAGCTTAGTGTCTTGCTTCTAACTATCCTTTCCTTTTTCCTATGTTTTTTCGGTCACCTTATTATATTTCCTTTTAGCCTACCTCTAAGCTTATATTTCTTCAGTCTTTTCCTTTTTATTTCTTTTCTTTCCATCTTTTAGCTCCCCTGTCCTCTATTTCTTTCCATCTTTCCATCACCTTATTATTTTTCCTTTTAGCCTATACTCTAAACTTATATTTCTTCAGTAGAACTCCATAACTATTTATCTAGAGTTGTACTCAATGTTAGTTTTCCTCTTGCTATAGCTTGTGTTACCTCTTTAGTGAAGTTTTCTATTTTGCTTCATCTCTCTGCGTGCTTTTAACTGCTCTTCTTTCACCTTCCTCTCTTTATTGCCTAGCTTTTATAATCCTTTTGATTGTAATCCAGTGCTAGCCCTCCACTGTCATACTCATCATATTTCTGATCAACATGCTTCCCACCAGTATCAGTCCGCCCGACTGTGATTAGAAAATGATCCTCGTTGCTGCAGTCCTCAAGTGTCATAGCTGTTTCTCTGTTGTTTATGTTTCAGTTCTTATCATTAGTATGATTTCACAATAAATTACATTTTTGTCAACATGCTGTCTAAGCCTGATCCTTTCCCTTTCTCAGTACATCAGTGTTTGTGTGTGATGTCAGGCATTAATGGGTATCAGAACGTTTTTTTTTTATCAGGGTTGTTGATGATTTTCTGGGCAGTTGAAAGAAAATGAGAGGTTGTTTGATTGGATCGATGCAGTTAGGTCCATATATATTTGGACACAGACAGAATTTTTGTTATTTTAGCTGTTTACCAAAACATCTTCAAGTTACAGTTATATAATGAATATGGGCTAAAAGTGCGGGATCTCAGCTTTAGGGTAAGGGTATTCACGTCCAAATTGAAGGAAGGGTTTAGGAATTACAGCTCTTTAATATGTAGCTCCCTCTTTTTCAAGGGACCAAAAGTAATTGGACAATTGACTCAAAAGCTGTTTCATGGGTCAGTGTGGGCTATTCCTTCATTATTTCTTTATCAATTAAGCAGGTAAAAGGCCTGAGTTGATTCCAAGTGTGGCATTTGCTTTTGGAAGCTGTTGCTGTATACTCACAACATGCAGTCAACAGAGCTCTCAATGCATCCTTAGGCTGCAGACCAAAAACCCATCAGAGAGATAGCGGGAACATTAGGACTGGCCAAATTAACTGTTTGGTACATTCTGAGAAAAAAAGAAAGGTCTGGACGTCCATGGAAGACAAGAATGGTGGAGGATCACAGGATCCTTTACATGGTAAAGAAAAACTCCTTCACAACATCCAGCCAAGTGAAGAACAGTCTCCGGGAGGTAGGCATATCATTATCCAAGTGTACCATAAAGGGAAGACTTCACATGGACAAATACAGAGGGTTCACCACAAGGTGCAAGCCATTCATGAGCCTCAAGAATAGAAAGGCCAGATTTGACTTTGCCAAAAAACATCTAAAAAAGCCAGCCCTGTTCTGGAAGAGCATTCTGAATTAATGAATTAATGGTCTTTATTGTCATTGCTATAGTACAGGTACCAAACAACGAAATTTGGGAGGGGTGGCTCCCCTGGTGCTAGGAAAGAAAAAAACTAAAAAAACAAGAAGGGAAAGGAGCTGGTTTACATAAATAAAGGCTATGTACACTATCCACTATACTATACTGTACAGATAAAACGACTAGGGTTGTCATATTGCACATAGTGTTATTGCACATTCATTTAAAGTGTCGCAGTTTGCAGGCTTGAAATGTACACATTTGTGCCTCAGCACTACACCTGATTTTTCAATCCAGCAGCTGCCATCAATCCGTCCAGACTGTCCAGGGCCCAGAACCTAGGTCTTTGCTGTGTTCAGGGCCTGGATGGCCCTGGGGTAGAAGCTGAGCTTCAGTCTGTTTGTCCTTGCGGCCATGGTCCTGTACCGCCTTTTCGAGGGCAGCCGGTCAAAGTGTTCGTACCCAGGGTGGGATGGGTCTCTGGAGATCTTGGAGGCCTTCCTGAGGCAGCGTGTGTTGTACAGCTCTTCCAGAGAGGGGAGGGGGGCGCCGGTGATCTTCTGGGCTGTTCTCACGACTCTCTGTAGCGCATTTCTCTCTGCGGCTGTGCAGCTGGAGAACCAGTTGCAGATGCAGTAGGTGAGGATGCTCTCCACTGCGCAGCGGTAGAAGGCCACCAGTATCTCCTGCTTGTTGTGTTCCTTCCTGAGGACTCTCAGGAAGTAGAGCCGCTGTTGTGCCTTCTTGATGATGGCTGCTGTGTTGTTCTTCCAGGACAGGTCATCCTGTATGTGCACCCCCAGGAATCGGAGGGTTGAGACTCTCTCCACGCTCTCTCCGTCGATGAGCAGGGGCTGGACCTCAGATGTTTTCCTCCTGAAGTCCACGATGATTTCCTGGGTCTTTGACTGGTTCAGCAGCAGGTTGTTAACCTTGCACAGCTTGCTCAGCTGCTCTACCTCATCCCTGTACGCCGCCTCGTCCCCCCCCGAGATGCAGCCCACCACGGTGGTGTCGTCTGCAAACTTTACGATGGAGTTGCTGGGGTGGACGGGGGTGAAGTCGTAGGTGTAGAGGTTGTAGAGGATGGGGCTTAGCACGCAGCCCTGGGGGGACCCAGTGCTGAGTCTGAGGGCTGTGGAGGTGTGGGAGCCCACCCGCACCCTCTGGGGGCGGTCGGACAGGAAGTCCTTGATCCATGCACATATAGAGTGTGATAGTCCCAGGTCTAGTAGTTTGGTCACTAGCCTGTCTGGAAGGATGGTGTTGAAGGCAGAGCTGAAGTCCACAAAGAGCAGTCTCGCGTAGCTGTGTCCCCTCTCCAGGTGGGATAGAGTGGAGTGGAGAGTCGTCGCGATGGCGTCCTCTGTGGACAGATGAAACTAAGATCAACCTGTACCAGAATGATGGGAAGAAAAAAGTATGGAGAAGGCTTGGAACGGCTCATGATCCAACGCATACCACATCATCTGCAAAAAACGGTGGAGGCAGTGTGATGACATGGGCATGCATGGCTTCCAATGGCACTGGGTCACTAGTGTTTATTGATGATGTGACAGAAGACAGAAGCAGACAGATGAATTCTGAAGTGTTAAGGGATATTCTGTCTGCTCAGATTCAGCAAAGTTGATTGGATGGCGCTTTTTAAGGCAAAGAAGTGGAATATTCTGAAGCAAGTTATGTTAAAAGATCAGCGTTTTTGAGTTACAAATAGCTGAATAGCTTAAAAGCAGGAGTAGCGTATCAGAAATATGTATGAATATGAGCAATAATAATAGTTGGAATTGCTGAAGAATGCCCACTAACAATAGTAGTATTAAATAATACTAATAAATCTAACATACCACTCTGTCCTGGACCAGAACATGAAACTTAGTTGAAATAGGAGTTGGTGTACTCTAACTTAGTTAGAGTAGCGAATTACACCTCAAACTGTGGATAAATGTGATGGTTGAGTTGAACCTGCTTTAATACAGATTATGTTTTATGTAGACTTTCTGGAGGCTTCATAAAACATTAGTGCCTAAAAACAATAAATTAAGACTAAGCCTAAATGTCATCTTCAAGTCTTAATGGATGCAATTTCTAAGACAAAAGGATATAGATAGATAGATATACACATTATGCCACATTATCCTAAACCTTTATTTTTTTATTAGGTTCTTCAAAGAAAAAATACATTATGTACATTACATTACAGTATTTACAGAATGGCAAATACAATACAGGGGGGATGAGAGTGGGGAAATAGGAGAAGGACACTATGTGAATATAATCCTTTAGTTTCAGTTAGTCAGCTGCAACAGAACCAACAAAGCAGCGTAAACCAATACTTACTGCTGAGAGTGGCTAACTGCACTCAGCAAACATACATCAGTCACTACTAAACATATACTCAACATAAGGGAAGGGGAGAAGAGGTAGAAAAGGACAGAAATAGTAGAAATAGAGGAGGAACAGATAACATGCAGGTAATGGGAATATAAATAAAGACAGGGAGTGATCCGTATGAAGACATCTACATAAGTAAAAAATAAATGGTGAAAAAATGAATAGATGCATCGCACTGTACTAAGAAAAAGGTCTTCAAATCGGACAAGTATGGAGGCAGGAGGAGTTACAAAGGAGTTGATGGGGATTTGAGAAGTTTGTGGGAGCAAAATAAAACAAATACACTCACAGGTGTCAGAAGGGAACAGGAGAGCAGAGTGTGAGCAAGAGCCCGTTTTAAAAAGAAGAAGCATTGTTAGTCATCTGGAGATAGTTGAAAAATGTTACGCAATAAAAATAAATGCAGAGGAACTTAAATATCACTGTGAAACACGGGAGACTGGCAATGTTAAAGATGAACCAGGAGTTCTTTTCACTGTTGTAAAGGTCTCTGACATGATCTGTGGTAGGCAAGACATAACAGTATCCTGGATAAGGTGACAGTTTATGACCGCCGTGAAACAAAAAAGACGGGCGACATTAACAAACCTGTTAAGACATTTCAAGCAACAATGTGATTTTCTGAAATTAGAAACTTTCCAGAACATTCTAAATCTAAACAGAAATCTATCCAAAACGTTCTAGGGAGAAACTATAGAAACGGTGTTCAGAAGCATGATTTACATTAACTAACATTATGTTAACAACAGCATTTTACTTGACTTTAATGGTACATGTATACTGTATGCCCAGATCCATTTCCAGTTACTTGGGAAAACTCAATAACAATTATGAGGAAGTTAATAGAAATGTGCCCAATTAGTGACATGCACGAGATGCACAGAAGAAATACATCAAGCGGTTGCCAATGTACCAAGAATGGAACAACCAGTTAAACACTAAATTGGCTAGATTATCAAGCACTTGAGGTAAAACTAACTGTAGTTGACTAGTCTAAAGGACTACAGCTGACAACTAGGAGCATATTATTAGCCATAATGACTGTTGCAGAGCACACCAAGTAATGTAAAGAAAACACATGATTGTGAACGAACAGATTCAAATGTTTCTGGACAGACAGAATACTATTGTACATTACTAACCTAACTGATACTACAGGTTGACTATCTTGGAGAAAAATAAATAAATAACTTGTGTGTAAAACGGACAGACAACAAGTGACAAATGTTTCCATTTGATTCAGGCTCAGACTCGCAGCAAAACAAACATTCAAAAGATTTGGATGCAATTTCATACTCCAGAATACAACTCATGTTAGCCTCCCATATAAGACAATGCAACATTTCTGATCATATCGACAGAATGACTTGAACTTGAGTGAGTGCATCAAGTCTTGCATTTCATACTTTTTTCCCTCTCTCCAGCTTTCTTCTGGAGGAGGCTGGTGAGGAAGTGCTCCCACTTTCACTCCTTTTGCTCCTGCAATGCATTACTGCAAGAAGACAAATAACAGGTCTGGTGATGAATGGGAAGAGAGAAAGAGGGAGAGTTTTAAGAGATGAAGAGAAGGGGAGGAGAGGAGACATGTTGAGTTAAGTAACTTCTGAAACTGAAAAAGATATATTTTAACATAAAAACACAGTTCACACAAACAATGCTGAAAGTAAGATGGCGATACAGACAATGATTACTGATAAGTAGTCTACTTGTGCAGATTTGAGTATTGAAACTGATAACAGTAGTGCAGTTATAACCTGTGCTTTCATGAAATGTTGGTAGTTTTGTTTTCAAATGCAATCATTAGGAATATTTACACCATGACACGTTTCACATGTACCAAATCATATCACTGACTCACCAGCCCAAGAAAACTGCTCAAATCTAAAAAAATAATAATTTGGATTTGCCAATGACAACCTAAATGCCTAACAAGACACTAAACGCACATGCATTCTCACACAAGCACACGCACACACATACAAATAGACAAGACAACCAAAATAATTAAAACACCAACAAACAGATGTTTCTTGGCTGATGTGAGTGCAGTGTCTGACCAAACCTTTCTCTTGCCATCAGGACTGTGTGTGCGTGTTCTTAGGGAGGACAATCACATCTCTCTATAGGTTAACATGAACAAATTGAAACAGCAATGCATGAAAAACTGAGTAAGATTTTTAATCAGAATGAAATGAATGGGATTTTTAAAAAATATAGATATAAAAATGATGCAAATACTGTAAGAATTAGTTTGAGAAATGAATGGGAGATTAAAGTATGTATATCTAGGTGACATTTGGCAAGAAAAAGATTTGGTTTATAGAACAAATATCAGATTTTCAATTCCTGTAAAAAGCCCCTTATGTATTCATCTCAGACATTGAGCAAGTTGACAAAAAAATGTAGTAAACATTTGTCTACACTGAAAAAGCATTAAACCCCCTCCATTTTAGTCACTGCAATATCAAAGGTGAAAGGCAATGTATTTAAAAGCCAACAGGCTTATTTAGACTTATTATTTAATTTACATATTCACAGTCTCAGAATGAATTGCCTGTTGCCCAATTTTAAAAGATTCACTATGAAATCTGTATGTCAAAGTCACACTTACCCTGGTGTGAAGCTAAACAATCAAAGCTAACAATGCATTACTACTGTACCAACTGAAAAAATGAAAAAACAGGAAAAGTAACCACACCACACCAATCTGTACAGTATACATAAATACATCTACTCTGTAGACAAGCAAGACAGAGGACACAGCCTTCAATTCATCCTGTGAACAATGGCACTGAACACAAATACCTCAAGCTTTTAGGTCAAGTTAACACTGATCAAGTTAACACTAATAAATGAGAGGTTGTTCCTAAAAGAAACAGGCATTATCTTCAAATAACCTGATCAATTAGAAAAACTGATGATATTGGTACATGTGTTTTAACTGCCCCCCCCCTCGACCACGGCTTCAGACAGATCTAGATGCACGTCTTCATTTCGTTTAATTTTAGTGTAACTGTAGTTACCCAGGATAAAATTAACACTACACTACACTTTCACCTATATCTCCCACTTTATTGAAAATACATGTTTGAAAGTTTTATATATATATATATATATATATATATATATATATATATATATATATATAAAACTACTCATAGTAGGGTCCCTGATTTATAAAGCACAATTTAATTGAGATGGTGTTAAGACTCATTTACCTGTGGATGAAAGTTTAGAAATTAACAGATTAGGACATCATAGATATTTTTAAACAAAATCAATGAAGCTATAGCAGAATACCAGCAGATTCCTGAAGTGTTGTCATCCATCTCCTTCCAGCAAACACAGTCCATTTTTCTTACCAGCCTTACGCACATACTCAGCCTTGTCGTCGAATGGAGTGTGCACGGTGCAGCATACAAACCCCAACTCTCCCGCCTTCTGGATGGATATCTCCTTAGTGTAGTGGATGGTAACTTGAGGTGCTTGACCACTGTGATTCCATGGAACTGCTGTTGATTGGGAGATTCCGGATCCTGCAGGTACGATGGGAGCCTGCGCTTGGGGGGCGGCAGAAGGCGATGACCATGCCAGCTCTCAAGGGCTAAAGGGGGGGCATCCTGTCTCCAGGACACATACTATGGGACCGGGGAGGCCATCTTGGTAAAAGACGAGGACTGCTGCAGCCGCCTGGCACTTTAAGTCACTGGCTACCAGAGGTGATTAAATGCCAAACTTGTGGGGGGGCTAAAACAGGCCAGATTGTGCTAAAAGCTGGGTGACCATTTCAGAAGGGTGAAACTGAGGAATGGGGGAGTAATGGACAACTGGGTGAGAGAGTAGCAAAACTGGTCATGGAGCCGACTGGCACCTCTGGATTACAGTCAATACCTTTCAGAGGACGATGTGGGGCAAGGCAGGAAGAGAAGTGGAAACTTTCCACACCTGACGGCCAATCGTAGACACCTTGTGGGAAGGGAGGGGGGTGGGGGGGGTGGGACAGGACATACAAACCACCATCTCCTCTTCTCCCAGATAGGACACTGGATGGCTGGGGCTTCCTGACAGCAGCACAAGGCCCAACAGTCTCTAGAAGAGCAGACCAGGAGAGGTTAATCTGAAGGCACTCCTCTGGTCGTCGGCTCGGCTTCAGGAGTGGACGATGACCCGTTGGATGGCTTGGAGGAATGGCTTTGGCTCTTTGCGTTTTTCATTTCTCTTGATTTACAAGAACTTGAGTCTTCACTTGAATTTGGGAGCTGTTGACTTGAGGGAAGGAAAAACATAACACAGAACACTGTTAGCTTAAAACGTCTGAGTGAGGGGGTAATGGATGGGGAGGTCGAGAATCTACCCTCCTTCCTGATCTGTGTCAGTAATAAAGATCTGAATCTGATCTGTTTCACTCATTAAAAGAGTTCTTAGTTGATGGCATATAAATATGTTGAGTTGATCAGTGTGTGTGGCTAAGCTATTTGGTATTTGATGAGCAGTGTATGCAAATATTCTCCCTCACACTTCTAATACAGTCCATATCTGTGAGTGTGTGCTAGGATCCTATCTGCGTTCTGCATCTACCCTGACGTCTTGGTGTATATTCCTCTCACTTGGGATTTCAGTGTAGTTTCATCTTAACTGACTGATGAGTCTTAAGTGCAGTAGTACTGTAGAGTCCCTGTCTATCCCTCAGTATCTCCCTTTAGTTTCACCCCCCTCCCGGGTATCCCCCACCCCCCTCAGGAGGCAGCCAGAGCGGCAGAACTGGCTTTGCAGTCTATCTTGCTAGGGTCAGACTGCAAGAAGGTGACCCCCAGCCCTGTGAGAAAGGCATGGCAAGAGTCTAAACAAAGGAAGCCCAGACTGGACTGCACATTTTCCACCGGCATGTCAGGTCTGAACCTGGAGACACAGAAGAGGGATGAGAGAAAAATAAGCACAATGGGGAAAAGAGTGGCGTACCAATTGTAATGTCAGATTTGTTGACGTTTATAAATCATACAATCGTCAAACAATTTTGAGCATCCTTAAGAACATGTAACCTAGAAACATGACTCTACTCATTGCATTTGTATATGACATGACTTACGTTTTAAACATTGCTTTGAGTGCAATCTTCCTCTCCCTCTCTACAAATTTGTCGATGAGGTAAGAGGCCATGCGCGGGGCTCGCCGGTAGAGCCGGAAGAAGCGATGGTAGTTGCCCAGAGCCCAGGCGGCACGGAGGGAGAGAGCGTGGGACACACATGGATCCTCCCGCATCGCTGGGGTCAGGTACACCAGCTCAGTGGTCAGGTCTGGAGTAGAGGGAGAAGGAGAGGTGAGATGGTCAGGGATCAGATGAGCGCAACCAAGACAATAAGGAAATTAAGATTGGTCGATGTGGGTCACAAATTAATTTAACAATTTCTGTTCCATTGGACAAATTCTAATCTCTGCTTGAAAACCAAATTTACTTGTGGAATAATAAAGATTGAGTATCCTAAGGACTACCGTATTTTCCGGACTATAAGTCGTACTTTTTTTCATAGTTTGGCTGGTCCTGCGACTTATAGTCGACTTACCGTCTACAGCCGACAGAGAGCGCTCTGGGCCGCTCTGGGCTTGTGACAACTATATGCTGCTCCTATTCCCCTGAAGAAGTTATCTAAAACATTAGCTTGTTGAAGCTAAGCAAACGGTAGCTTGGTGAACTTGTTTACTGGTAACTTGCTTGTTGGACTCGCTGGCTTGTTATGTTAATTTAGCCTATTCAGCTTCCCAGGTATGTTCTTTATGCTATTGTGTTGCTGAATAACTGTTAATGTGTTACGTTAACATACCTGACTTCTATTCAGCCTGTTGTTCTGTGTGCTATTGTGTAGTTGAATAAACTTGCCTTTCCAGATTAAATGTCTGTTCTTGGTCTTGGATTTTGTGAAATACATTTCTAAATAAATGCGACTTATAGTCCAGTGCGACTTGTATATGTTTTTTGCCTCTTCGTGACGCATTTTTTTGACTGATGCGACTTATACTGCGGAGCGACTTATAGTCCGGAAAATACGGTACAATACAAAACTAAAACAACTAGGGAAGTGAGGTGGGCTTCTGTGGCTCAGTTGGTAAAGCATCACATCACATTAACAACACTTAGGTTTGGGGTTTGATTCCCACTGGGACAATATATGCTGAAAGGTTTATGCAATCACTGGAATGTAAGTCGCGTTGGATAAAAGCGTCAGCTAAATGTCCTATATTATTATACATACCTCCAGAGTTCTGGGTGAAGATGTAGTACAGCATTCTGTATGCTGTGAACTCCCCAATGTTCTCCGATGGGTTGTCCTTATACAGGGCTTTCAGCTGTGTCTGGCATTGGTTGAACTCTGCATGGTCACCCTGGTAATAGACAGATGTATTAAAGACTTGATACTACTGTAGTACTTCCTGGAGTACACTGATAATGCAAACAACTGAAACATATTCCATGTTGTTACTAAGAATACTACTAACAAATGCCATGTTTCTTTGACTTCCAGAGATATCAGACTGCCATTTGGGTTTTGGGTTATCATACACTGAACAAAAATATAAACACATTTCATGAGTTGAAATCAAAGATCTAAGACTGTTTCTATGTACACAAAAGGCCTATTTCTCAAAAATGTTGTTGGAAAAATTGGAGCAAAAACAAGTGTGAACAAAATGAATTATGAATGAATATCTGGGAAAAGTGAAAGATTCTCACCTTTTCCAGGGCAATGCGTGCATGACACTCGTACACTTCCACTGTGAATTCTGTACGCACTCCTTGGACCTGTGTGACAAGTGAGGGGTGAGTGGGATTGAGATCAACAGCCTCATAGATAAAAGAGTCGCAACTGAAGAAAAGGTGCAGGAGAAGGAGCGATCAAAGATGCAGTGGATGTAAATGACCATGTAGTTAGTTAACCAACCGTGAGGTCCTGTCGTATGGACTTCATCTGTTCACAGGCGTAGACGTAGTCCTGGTTGGTCTTCCAGTGGGCTTTTACTGCCAGCAGAGACTTCCTCAGCACCTGGACACACACACACAGGTTAGACCATTGAATACAACATTGCAATGAAGTTCTAAAAAGAAGCCTCCCTTTGTACACTATTTGACCAATTATAAATAACTGAGCCAACACTGATGTGACATTACGGCCTATATTTTTGCTTGCCATGCAAACCAATGCGTAAAAACGTATACAACATTTATGGAAACCATTGGAACTCCTCCCAGGTGTTACCAGATAACCTACAATGTAACATAAAAGGTCTATGAACACAGGGGACACTCACAGACACGGGGCGCACGGTGACGGGGTCTGGGGCGCACGTGAGTCTCAGGTAGATTTTGGTGATCTCCATGCAGGTGCCCACGATGGGACAGTCCTCCCAGCTGAGGCCCTCCTGGGTGCCGTTGGGCACGTCCAGGGAGTTGATGGAGAGGACCAGGGGCTCGGATCGCAGCTTGGTGTGAAAGCGGGCCGCCCGGCTCTGCTTCTTGGCCTCCCGGTTGGGGTCGTGGAAGTCAACGCCGGCGTTGCCGCCTTTCCTCTTCTTGCCCATGCCGACGTTAGAGTCGTCCAGATTATTTCTGAGAAAGAAAAAAGAGGAATTATCCTCTTGTTTGCTTTATTTTCATATATCCAGGTTTCACTGTATCCTAATTACTTTGTGTGGAAAAAAAACACAAAAATTGGGTGTCTTAATGTGCCACGTCCGCGTTATGGACGCTCTGTCTCTATTTCAGACGGTTGCTCTGGCTAGTTTCAGCCATTGAGGTTTGTTTTGGTTTTGTCTTGCTAGGCCATCTGACATATCATGAGGACAGCGTCCACAGCTCGCAGTATGTAATCTCAAGAATTTGTTTCAACTAAATTATTTTCTTTTTCCTTACCTCCTTCCTCTGTTGCCTCGTCCTCCTCTCCCCCGTCCCCTCTCTCCGCCGCTTCGGCCCCGGTCTCTGTCCCCACCGCGACCGCGCCCTCCTTTCTGGTTGCGTCTGGACAACTGGGGTCGAAGGTCACTTGACATGCTGCTGTCTGACTGAGAACCAGAGTCACTGACAGAGGAGAGACAGAGGAGTGAGTTATACACAGAGCACAAGTCACAAAGTACCGATAGAGGAAGAGAACAATAACACATCATAGATCTACTCAAACTAATCACCTGCGCCTGTGTCTCTGGCCACTACGATCTCTATGCCGGCTATGGGAGGGAGAAGGCGAGCGAGAGGAGGAGCCAGAGGAGCTGGATGAGGGGCTCCTCTGGGAGAACACGTTCCTGTAGTGGCCCAGCCTCGCTCCTCCACCCCTGCCCCGTGCAGGAGACCCCGTGGCCCCGCCGCGGCTGACGGAACTCTCCAGGGTCCTCTGGGTGGGCACGGCCTCCCACCGGGACTGCTTGGCTTTCAGTCTGCAGGGAGAGAAGTTCAGAAAAGATTTATAAATGTCACTTTGGGGTTTGCGTTCAACAGGCTCAAATGACCTTAGTCGTTCAGCCGACACATTTTTATCCAAAGTGACTTCTAAGTACATCTGCCTAAAGTGCTACACTCCCTAAAAACTTGCAATATCTGTGGCATTGTGCTGTGTGATAAAACTGCACGTTTTAGAGTGGCTTTTTAGTGACCAGCGAATGTCATCATATCTGTGCAATAATCATGCTGTCTTATCAGCATCTGGAAAATTCCACACCTGTCAGGTGGATGGATTATCTCGGCAAAGGAGAAGTGCTCACTAACACAGATTTAATCAAATTTGTGAACACAATGAGAAAAATAGGCCTTTTGAGTACATAGATTAGATCTTTGTTTTCAACTTGTGAAAAAATATTGGAGCAAGGACTAAAAAAAACTAAACAAAAGTGTTGAGTTTATATATATTTTTAGTGTTTATCACACAGCCGTCGTCACAACAGTCTAGTGAACAAACCCCCCACTTACTCAGGTAGAGGCTCGTGGGTCCAGTCGATGGTGTAGGCGGACCCGTCCTGGAGCCGGTTCTGCAGAACCTCCTTCAGGGTTTTCTCTGTGCGGTCCTTGTCCTCCTCACACTCGCACGCTGTGAAGCAGCGCTGGACGTACTCCTTCATCGACTGAGGCCAGTCCTGGGGCCTGGGTGGACAGAGGTCGACATTCAGAAGTGTAACCAGCACAACAATCAAAGCACAAAACTGTGGTGGGGTATTGAGTATATGGCAGTGCCAATCTCACGGGCTTTCTCTTTACCGTGTCTGAGCAGCACCTGGTGCAGCAGGAGCTGCGGCTGGGGAGGTGGGAGCGGCAGCCAACCCAGTGGGCTGCTCCCCGGGAGGGAAGCCCTGATTGGTCATGACGTAGGGCCGCTTGGTCATGTTGAACTTCACCGCACTTCCTCCAGGTGCCTCTGCGGATGACAAATATGCCGCTGGCATTCAAACAATGATAAAAAAGGTTAGGAATGATACTGGGTTTTTCCTGCATTGAAAAGGCCAAAAAAACACACATGGGACCTCAGCGGCGCGTGTCAGTTTCATATCAGCGCCCATGTTAATGGGATAGAGCATGCATACAAGCCGCCTAAGAGGCACATCTCACACACCCCTATCATGTTGGCTGCTGCTGCACGCGAGCTAGAGAATAGGAGGCTCGCCTATTTTTTTTCTGCGTGTCGCCGACCTGAAAATGGCCAGACCAGCTAAATATACTGCAGTTGTAAATATCTGTAAATATTTGTATTTTCTTTTAGATCAACAATTCAAGATTTCAAAGCAGAAACCCCACGTAGGGAGCTGGCAGTGGAAAAGCCGCGACAGAAAGTCCAGCAGAGGTTCCGTACGCTCACGCTGAGGTAATGTTCTATGTATATTTTGTTCGTAAGGCTTTTTTCGCCCAGCCTTCTAGGAGAAATCGTGAGAGGAAAAAACATATAAAAACGGTTAAAGTCAACATCTTAGTCATTTGACATCTAATCGTCTATATACAGAGCAGAACCAGCCTGATCTCATTTAGTTAACACCAATCAGTAGCTCCTTCACTTTCTGCTCTTGCTTTTCTAAACTCATCATCTGAAGGGGATCGACAACCTAAAATTGAGACACTATAATCTCCCACTCCCACTAACTCCCACTTAATCTTACGTTTGTGGTGCCACAATCAAGAATCAAAACAGAACAAACACCAACACTCTCGCTCCAAAACACTCAAAACGTACGTTTCATGCGGTGCCACAGCTGCTGTCCTGGTTGTTTCTGGTTCTTGTTCTTTGGAGACTCTCCCCTTCCAGCCCCTGGTCCATACTGGCCTGGGCCTTGCTGCTGCTGCTGCTGCTGGGAGTTACCCTGGGAGGCGTGGTAGGCGCTCTGGGCCTGGTAAGTCTGGCCATAGTTAGGTCTGCCCTGGTTATGGTTGTGGTTATAGCCACGCATCTGATTGGGGTCACTGGAGGGGTAAGCCATGGGGTTGTTGGGGTTATAAGCATTCTGTGAAGGGGGAGGCTGGTACTGGGAGTTTGCAACGGGAGGATTGGGAGGAGGGGGAGGGGGCTTCTCTGAGGTGGTTGGGCTCTGGGGGG
Source organism: Nansenia antarctica (assembly GCF_963989245.1). Lineage (NCBI taxonomy): Eukaryota > Metazoa > Chordata > Actinopteri > Argentiniformes > Microstomatidae > Nansenia > Nansenia antarctica. Next base: position 5,966,772 of record NC_137680.1, on the reverse strand, counting down.
GTGGTTGAGGGGTGGCAGGGAGAGGGGGTTGGGGTTGGGAGGGGTAGCTTGATTGATCGTCCATCATGGGCATAGGAGGCTGGGGATGGAGAAAAGAGATGGGACAAAAAGGACAAAAGTTAAATTGTAAATGGAACGCAATACACACTGCAAATATGTCTTACGCTTCCAACAATAGAAAATCCATAAACCATTCGAAACATTGCGAGATGCTGACTTTGCGATCATTAGACGGCAGCTCTACCGGCTGAGCCACAGCCGCCCCTAGAAAGAAAGACTTCTAAGTGCAAGCTACTTATGCTAGAAGTCAGCCTACTGACTGACACCAGGTTTATATGGAGGTCTTGATTGGCACAGTGTCAATTAATCACAACCACACTCAAAGCTCAGCCAATCAAGAGAACATAACTAACATCCATAACATATATAAGAATTTTTCTTTTCTTATGGCAGTGACATCTGTGTGATGTTAATTCATCACAAAGAAATTAAAGACACATTTGTGTGCAGGTGACAACTTTAATAAACACAGCAGTGGTATGTGTACAGTACCTGTCCAGTTGGGGTGGTAGGTGCTGTGTACGGTCCTGGCGGTGCGCCATATTGACCCTGGGGATATCCACCACCATACTTAGAAATAAGAGGAAAACAGATGTTACTAGTGTGGACTAGCATTTCATGTTATGCTGTTCTGAATTCACTTCACCATCTCTAGATTAGATCTTGTGTAAAATGCACAACATGATTACATTTTTTTCTTCTTCTGAGTACACACACGTACGTGTACACACACACACACACACACACACACACACACACTGCAGTAGATAAATACAGATACATACACATATGTGTAGTGGTCAGGAATAAGACAACACATTAATATTAGTTGTCAGAGGCTGCTGTCAGAATAGTTGAGATCATCAGTATTCAGTCGATGGATCACTCAAAATATCATCCTTCAACAACATGATTACATTTTAATTAAAGTCTGTGATAAATCAATTTCCCAAAGGGGAATCAATAATAAACTACACACAATAATAAGCAGCCTTGATAAAGGCCTTATCACACTGAATGCTACAGACCATAGGCCAGCATCATTGTGTACATTATACGAAACAATACAGTCAAATGGATGTTTGACACTTACAGGGGCCATGGGGTAGTAGTAGTTGGGATACGGGTATGTGTAACCACCATACTGCGGCTGCTGCTGCTGCTGCTGTTGGTACCATGTGTAGTATTGCTGCTGCTGCTGCTGCTGTTGCTGCGACTGCTGCTGCTGCGGCTGTTGTTGTTGCATGGCTGTGGGGTCTGTCACTGAGGGCTGGAACTGGCCAGCCTGGAAACAAACAGACAAAGAGAAAGGGTAAATGGTAAAACATTGAGCTGATACCATCAGAGCTCTGAGAGTTTTATATAACTAAAAGGGAATGACAAGTACAGAGCAAGGGAATGACAGAGGTACAGAGCAACTACACAGCTCTATGTGAGGCCACTGAGACAGGAATACTTGCGCTTACTTGCCTTCTGTGGGGAATGTGTTTCTAACTACAATTAAGTTGTAAGTTCCTACAAGCTCAGTGGCCTTGGAGTTAGAGTGTCCGACTGTCCGCTCTGAGATTGGGAGGTTGTGAGTTCGACCGCTGGCCGAGTCATAGCAAATACTATAAAAATGGTACCCGATGCCTCCCTGCTTGGCAGTCAGCGTTATGGGCTGGATTGGGGGTAAGACCCTGCGACATACCAGCGTCATGTCCAGGGGGTGTATTTGTACACACGTTACGGAAACAGCAATTAGGCTCCTGCCCTATGGGCCATTACTTACAAGTACTTTACAAACATACTGTCTTCTGCACACAGAGACACAACACACAGACACACCTGTGCTGGGGTACAGTTGGCCGGGGCAGTCTTGGTGGCACTTTGGGTGTTGATGGAGGCCAGTGCCTGTCTAGCCTTCTCCCATTCTGGATTCTCATGGATCTGGCTCTCAGGGCCTGCACCAAAGGACCTGGAACAAACAAGACACATCAAAGTTAAATTGTTAGATTAAATATCATTAGGCTACTGTAAATACATACTTGTAGCCAGGCTTTCCACCCTGCATTATCACATGCATTGTTTATGTAGGTCTTTACGAAATGATTAGTAGAATCGGCATGCACTGCTTGGCAGTACTTTAATTTGGTTTAATCATTGCCCAAACACAGGTAATCAGACCTAATTCAAGGAATACCATCAGTCAGAGATACATAAGCAGGGTTCTCCCTAGGATTTCTGAACAGCATGGAGCTAGATTATCAATACTTGATTCGGGTTTATTCATGTCAAAATGCGCAAAGAATACCGCTAAAACGCTATTCAATTCACTGAGGGATTTCCCTTTAAATGTTTACATAGCGGCGCCGCCAAGCTCACATTTAGTAATTTTCGCATTTGACATCGGCTAACTATCACTGTGACCCCCAGTAAAAGAGGGACATCCTCATTGGTGGTGCTAAATAGGTCTGTTGACGAAAAGGCATTTCGGGCATAGCTCAAATTCCAAGTGTGAGTTTCCTTTTGAATCAGCAGGAAGATATCAAGAACCCATATTAAGAACGGGAAGGTATGACCTAGCCTAAATGTTCAGCTTTGTTTGACAAGAGTGGCAGAAACATTGCCAGCATTTAGGCCAAGGCCGTTATATAAGTATAAGTTACACCATGTCCAAACAACATGTTACTGTGAGGAAACATCAGAATAGACTGCTGATGAAGCAGAAACAGACAGGGCAACTGGGGTCCTAGTTAGCTAACCAAAGTCGCTCCTGTATCTGCCATATTTTCCTTGTTTACACGGATATACACGTCAGGTTTCCGGGAGAAGCAACTTTAGCTAATGTTAGCTAGCTGCAAAACCAAAAGTAGCTAACGTTCCCCTAACGTTGACAGGGTAGATTACATCTAGAAAGAAGCTCTCAGATCAAAGAGCCTGGGAATCTCACACAAAGCTAATCCTTTATACCAATTCCGTTGCACTAACACTACACTACACTATTGGATTTGGCATTTTATCTAGCTAGTTGACTAACTTAACTATTAAACAAAGCTAACAGTTTTTCAACCCTTACCAGTTGGGAGTTGGAGCTGCCTGGGTCGTATTCGCCGCCATTTTGCCACTTAATAGCTAGTAGCTTAGCTCGGACTAGCTAGCAGCAAGCTAGCTAGCGTTAGCTAAATATAGCGTCGTCGGAATCAGAACGTAAACAAGAACTCTAACTTTAACGTAGAGACCTAGGATAACGGGTTATCAAGTATTACAATATATTATATCATCTACTAATTTCCAAGAATAACGTCTTCAAATTTTGAAAAAGATAAATAAATAAACGGTATCTGGGAGATTCTAGACGTCGAATAATATAATACCACCTTCGTCCAGTGCGACACAAAATGGCAGTTGGACGATGTGACGTCACGACACGTTTTCCGTTTCCTCTGCGTCACGTGATTGGAGGAGAGAAATAAGAAGGATCCTCCTTTGATTAGGCTACTGTGAACATTTATATACAGAATAGTGATGGATATATATATATATATATATATATATATATATATATATTTATATATGTATGTATATGAAAGCTTTATTTCGAACATGTGAAAAAAATAAAATAGCAAAGACAGAATCAAAAAGAAAATAGTTCTAACAACAAAAAACAAAAAACAAGGGAAAAAACTATTAACTTAAAATAGTGAAGGATAATATAGCCTACCAAATTAATATAAAATAATGTAGCCCAGCTAGTAGGAATAGGCCTCCCCTTTCACAGAATGCCTAACCCTAACCCTAACCCACACTGGCTGGGCTCCATATACTATTTTCTGTCACTAGCCCATACAGTGGCCCAGATTAATAACAAAATCAAAACGTGGATTGAAGTCTGTCCTTGTCCATATAGACTTCTTTCTGGTAAGAACCTGATTTTGTAAGGTGGGTAAACTACTCCCTTCAAATCTGTCATCATTTCTGTAAACATAAATGTACCGCAAATGCAGGCATTCAGCATTTTAACATCATTTGATTTCTATGACATGATGACATTGGGCTCAGTCCATAAAGCATCCACTCTCAATCAAAAACCCATGTTTATAGGGGAATAAAAATAGACTACTAGTCTCGTTCCCAGACACTTCCACCCGAATGCGTGAACATTTGGGAAGATTGTGCGCAAATGTTGTGCACAATAGCCTGGGGGCGAGGTTACTAGTTTATCAACAATGACAGTTACCCTATCTGTCACCGATCTACCAGGAGAGAAATCTTAATGTCAGCGCCCCCGTATGGCATTGGTCTGAACTGTAGGGTAATCATGTCAACACTTCATGGGGTGCCAGTGACCCTCATAATCTAAAGTGGCCTCTGTCTCCTCACCTTAATCTGCACAGATCTGAAAACTGAAAGATCAGATGAATGCAGTTAGGGGGATGAAGGGAAGGAGACAAGGACATTGTATGGGAAACCGCACAATGACTCCTACTAGTCATATGATTGTAACCTACTGGTTGTGGCTCTCATGAATTTCTCTCTCACACTAACACAGACACACACGGGCCGGGCGCTTAGGTGGCGTAGCGGACTAAGCGTTGACCATGTAACCTCAGGGTTCCCGGTTCGATTCCGGCCACGGACATATCCTGCATGTCATCCCTCCTCTCTCTCACCCATCCTTCCTGTCAAATCTCTTCTATCTCTGTCACAATAAAAATGAAAATATGAGTGGGACTGCCCCACTCAGAAAAAATAACTTTAGAACACAGACACACACACATACATAATTAATAAATTGCTTGGATATACAGTGCCTTGCGTGGTAATGGGACAGTGAAGCATTTTTCTTCTTTTGACTCTTCTACGCTCTTGAAATCAAACAGTTACTGTGAGGTTAAACTAGACATTCTCAGCTTCTATTTGATAATATTTGCATACATATTGGTTTCACCATTCAGAAATTACTAACTAAACTACTAAACTAACAAAAACTTTTTATGCATAGTCCCAAAAGTAATGGGACAATTGGCTTGACAGGTGTTTCTGGTAAACAAACAGGTGTTTCTTGCGATCCATTTACAGGTATTTCGCTAACACTGCTGCCACAGCCAACAACCCCGCCCACCACACCCCGCTCCAGTGTATTCATCAGTAGGCTACTACGGGTCAGGTGAAGAGAGATTCGTCACTTTGTCATGTATCTGTGTATTATCTCGTTTTGTACTGTATTGCAATGTTGCGTCATTCTGCTGTGCCTGCTTAACTTGTATTGTCTTGCTTTGTCTTGTATTGTCATGTAGTGTATTGCCTGTTGTGTCGTTTTGTTGTGCTTGCTGATGTTTTTAATGACACTACACCATTAATTTAGTAATAACCTGCTCAGGGACTACAGATGGAAATTAGCTCATGAGCTAACTCTGGCGCATTTACATTGATGTGGAAACCGATTTGTTGATTAATGTGCACTGTTCCTGGTAAATAAATAAATAAAATAAATAAATAAATAGATCGGAGGAAACTCGGCACCAGGAAAGCTGCAGGCCCTGATAGTGTGAGCCCAAGGTTGCTCAAAGTCTGTGTGGACCAGCTGTGTGGTGGAGTACTTCTTTAACCTGTGCCTTTTAGTCTGGAAAAAGTCCCATCCCCTGGAAAAAAAGAAAAGAATCCCAGTGTTCTGAATGACTACAGACCGGTAACCTTGACATCATGAAGACCATGGAAAGACTGGTGTTAGTACTGGTTCTAGGCGAAGACATCCTTAGACCCCCTGCCGTTTGCCTACCAGGCAGACATTGGTGTAGTAGACGATGCCATCATCGACCTGCTACACAGAGCTCACTCCCATTTAGATAAGGCTGGCAGCACTGTGGTTAATGTTCTATGACTCCTCAAATGCATTTAACACCATACAGCCCTTACTACTTGTGGATAAGATGCAGAGGATCCATTGTTTCCTGGATTACAAATTACCTTACCAATAGGCCACAGTTTGTACAGCACTGGGTCAAATTGGACTAGGTGGTGAACAGCATTGGCGCACCCCGGGGGACAGTTCTGGCTCCTTACCTCTTCACCCTCTAAACCTTGGACTTCAGGCACAACACAGACACTTCCCATCTGCAGAAGTTCTCGGACAACTCCCGCTATTGTGGGATGTGTCAGTGTAGACCAGGAGACTGAGTACAGAGGACTGGTGGATAGTTTTGTTGAGTGGTGTGAGCGGAACCAACCTGCTACTCAACATCAGCAAGACAAATGAGATGGTGGCAGGCTTTAAGAGGACTAGGGTCCTCCCCCTGCCTCCTGTTTCCATCCAGGGAGAGGACGTGGAGGTGGTCCAGAGCTACAAGTACTTGGAGGTGCACCTGGATAATAAACTGGACTGGACTGGTAACACAGATGTCCTGTACAAGACGGGCCAGAGAAGGCTTTATTTCTGGAGAAGGCTCAGGTCCTTTGGTGTGTGCAGGCAGGGCTCTGTGGTGACCAGTGCAGTTCTGTACGTGGTGGTATGCTGGGGAGGCAGCATCAAGGAAGGTGACACCAGTTCTACACGGCCATCCTAGAGTCCATCCTCACCCACTCCATCATCACCTGGTTCCCTGCTGCAACGACCAAGGACAAGGCCAAGTTGCAGCGGGTGCTACGTTCAGCAGAGAGGGTGATCGGCTGTCCCTTGCCCTCCCTCAACTCCCTGCATGACACCAGGGCTCTGAGGAGGGCAAGGAAGATCATGGCAGACCCCTTCCACCCCGGCCACGGCCTCCTCACCCTGCTTCCCTCTGGAAGAAGGTTGCGGCTGCCTAAGGCACTGAACGCCCGCCACAGGCTCAGCTTCTACCCCTCAGCCGCCAGGCTGATAAATGACTCTGGCTTCCCCCTCCCCCCCGCCCCCAAGTCTGCCCCAGACTGAACTGGACTCACTGTAAAAACTCTGCACTGCACTTTACTTTATGCCGCACTATCCAATGCACTGTTGTCTGTCCTGTGTTGTTGTTGTTGTGTTGTCCTGTTTTTTTGACATGTGAAAAAAGTATAAACGCACTTGCTGTGGTGACGAAGCAAATTCCTATATGTGTAATGCATAGTGGCAATAAACGTTATCTCAATCTCAATCTCTCAATCTCAATCTCAATCTCAATCTCAATCTCAACCAAGAGGCTGAACAAGCTTATTCCGAAAGCTGTTTCTGTCCTCTGTGTTACCCTGGACACAGTGGATGAGGTGGCCAATAGGAGGATGAAGACCAAATCTTGGACAATCCCTCCCATCCCTACATGACACTGTGGCAGAGCAGAAAAGCTTCTTTAGCAACAGACTATTACAACAACGTTGCACTAAGGAGCGCTATAGGAGATCTTTTCTGCCTGCCGCAATAAGACTGTACAACTCTTCCTCTGGCTGGCTCGATCGGGGTGATCAGAGTCAGGCTGGGGGATGTTAAATCTATCTATCTATCTATCTATCTATCTAAATCAGATGTGTTCTGGTGTGTTCACATCATAAGATTTTAGGCAAAAAGACCTCAAAACAAACAACAACTGAAGATGACTGCAGTACAGGAGGGTATTCCATCAGCGTTGCTAAAGGAAAAAAGGCTTATTTTGATACATCTCGCGTTATAAAAATAAGCCTGGATTTAGCTTTAGTGACGTTGAGGCCTGGCAGAGTATCACCAGAGAAGTCACCCAGTGTCTGGTGGAGTCAATGGGTCTCAGACTTAAGGCAGTTATTGCATGCAAAGGATTGTTGACCAAATACTAAACATGTGCTAAATTTGGACATTTGATCAATCTGTCCCATCACTTTTGGGTACCCTGAAGCAAGGGAACTATGCAAATGTATGTCATTTCTGAATGGTTAAAACCAATATGTACACAAATACAATCAAATAAAAGCTGAAACATCTCTATTTTAACGTTATAGTAATTGTTTGATTTCAAATACAAACTTTTGGAGTGGAAAGCCAAAAGAAGAAAAAATGCTTCACTGTCTCATTACTTACACTAGGCGGTCTCCTAGGGCGCCAAATGCCTGGAGGGCGCCAAATGGCAAAAGATTTGTGTAATTTTAATTTATTTAAAAAAAATTTTTTGTCTTGAAACCATTGTTGTCCATATTTTTACTGTTGAATGTGTGGTTGGTGATGAGGCAGTACTGGTGGCTTAATGTGGTGGTGGTGGCGCCCCTAAAATTTGGGGGGAGGGGGCATCAAATCATACTCTCGCCTAGGGCACCTAAATGCCTAGGACCGGCCCTGTACACAGGCCACTGTATATAGTACCTTTCTACCTTATACAGTTGCTCAAAGCACACAGTAGTACACAGTACATTTCTATCCCTTTTCCTCCTTTTTCCTGCCCAACACCTCACCAGCTGCAGGATGTATTCTCTCAGCGTCACAACCCCATTGTGGAATTGACACCAAAATGTGTTGCCATGCTTTCCCATGAGCAGCTACTCAATTCACATGATGTCTACCAGATGGATCTTATTTTTGGCTTTTCTATTGGCCTTGCCTTAATTAACCATGGACACATCATCCTATAGCTATGTTGACCTTGGGTAATAAGATCCCACAAACAATGACTCACTTCCACCCTACTACACCATTGTACTACTCCCATGAGCTATGAGCGAAGTGGTTGTAGCTCTTTCTCTTTGGCAATACAGGAAGCTGCCAGAGGTGGGCTCTTCCGGCAGAAGTTGGAAGGTCCTCTGCTGCTGATTCTCTGATGACCCAGTTCCAGGATTTCCTCAAAGTCTCTTTCAAGAGGGGAGTCTACGTACTTACTTACTAACTTACTTAGACACTTACAATTAGACCCCCACAGTGACAGTCAAAAACACTGTGTTGCTGCTCAGTGGTTGAGCATGAGGACTGACTTGACTGACAGCATTCCCAAAATAGTCTAATTTTAGTCAATTTCTTGTTACCGCCCATAGTAATTAGTTGAGAATTCTGTGTGATTCACAGGAATGAATGAGAGAGAGAGAGAGAGAGAGAGAGAGAGAGAGAGAGAGAGAGAGAGAGAGAGAGAGAGAGAGAGTGTCACATGTTCTTGATCTGGGTGTAAGATATAACATGAAACAACGTTGGTTAGAGGATAACTACAAAGGTATTGTTTCATCAATAAGGTAAACATGTATTTTGTTTGTCTTGCCCTCTGGTAGCACCTGTGTGTGTTTTTGTTTGTTTGTTTGTTTATTTGTTGCTTTCTTTTAGTTTTATGTTGTTTGTTTGTTTTATTTGTTGTGTTTTTGTTTATTTTTTGTTCTATTTAGTTTAGTTTTGTTTGTTGCTGTTTTGTTTTGTTGCTGTTTTTTGTTTTATTTGGTTTTTCTGTGTTTTTTGTTTGTTTTGTTTTGTTTTTCCCAGATTGTGATGTGGGTATTAATGTGTGTCTGTCTTTCTTGTTGGATGTTGTATTGTCCTAATCTCAAGAAAAATAATAAAAAATATTTGAGCAAAAAACAAGGTAAAAAATAATTGCTGCACAGGGTTAACTCTGCCATACACTCCAGATTCCAGAATGAAAGTCTATTGCTCCAGACCTCATCGTTCCCCATCTGTAGAAGTTAGAACACTCCCTAATAAAATAGCGCGTCACTTCCTAGCCCATCCCATAGGAAAGAAAAAAGAACTATTAGAAAGAGTCTGGTTAGTGCGACGCTGAGAAAGAAGCGAGAAAAAGCGAAAACAGAAGATAACCAAGAGAAAGCCAGATGAACACGGGGATAGTGAGAAGGGAGGAAGCCAAATACGAGCGTTTAATTTATACATCAACGTAAGTTTGCCATACTTTATTTTCTCCCCCCTTTGGAAACAGCAAGTCAGTAACTTTAATCAGCGGGGCGCAACTTTAGTTATTCCCACTCCGTCTACTCTCTCATTGCAACTCACTCATTCCCCGTCTGTCTTCCATACTGGGGCAATCAAATCTAACATAGGACGTTTTGGGGGGCAATTATTTGTTGGAATGTTGGAGCATATGGGGGGAGGGGAGAGGGAATATCACCCCCCCCCCCCCCCTCAGCAATAAGTTACCTGACTGGCATTTATTCCTCAAATGTATATAGCGCAGCATTCATATCCAGTTGAGGTCATAATAATAATATGCTAGTAATTTTAGTAAAGTTTTTGAAATTGTCATACTTTTTTTTTTTGTATCGGCTATCGCCTTTCTTAGGGAGGCGCAACGACCAAAAATGTACTTTTCATGCTCTCAAGAAAGCTAGGAGGCTAATTAAAATAACTGATAGGCCCTATAATAAACTGACAACTGACAGTTATAGCTTCGTTATTACTTGCAGTTAGTAGGCTAACATTGGTTGTCCATTTAATATCGGTTCAATAATTGTGGTAATCAAACTCTCAATCAATCAATTAAATGTAGTTTAGCTAGTATTATTCTCCACTCTATTCTTCAATTGGCTATTGAAATGAGGTTCATTGTCACATTTAAATCAATCATGTCCTGTTTAAAGGCTTCCTCCGAAAAGTGTATTTATCTTGGGCTTAGAACTGTCTCATACACCCCTGAGGGAAGGAATCTGGAGAAGAAGTATGTGCTTGCGTTTGCAGGCCTATGTTTCATTTTGCAAGTCCCAGCATGGCCTTGGAAGCAGTATGGGTGCCAAACGGTTTCTCACACTCTTGCACAACACTGTGGTGTTTTCATTTTAGGCCTGTCACAGCAGGTACTTTTATATAAGCTCATCAACATCTGTTCTGGACAGTTCTCTTGGTAGCCTAATGGCCCTCAGCAGTGACAGTTTAGCCCCTGCACCATTCACTCTCACTGTTGAGTTGACACACATTATCTCTCAAAGTAAACATGAATGCAGTGGACACCTTTGGCCATGGCATTTGGTTTCTCCTAGTTCTACTCACCTGTAAGCTAAGACGTTACCCCCCCATGTGTTGAAAGACTTGACACTGTATGACACTCTCTACATCGCCTGAAGTCAGCAAGTCACAAGTATGCTTGCTTTTATTTTGCATAACGTAAAAACATGAGTGTCTTCATCATTATTCACTGTCTCATTTGTGTTTTCTGACGCATACAGAAACCTGTTCCTGCCTGCTTGACTTGTTGATCTCATCCTCCTGTTCCATCTCTCTCTCTCTCTCTAGATATATTTTTCTCACACTTCTCTCTCATTTTCTTTTCTCTTTTTCTTTCTCACATGCTCCTTCTCTCCCTCTCTCAGCCATCATGCCACTCCACAAGTCGTCCCGGGGCCCTCGCCTGGACCCCACCATGATCTCAGCCCCACTCGGTGACTTCCGCCACACCATGCATATCGGGAGGGGTGGCGACGCCTTCGGTGACACCTCCTTCCTGGCCACTCATGGCCCGAGCTCAGCTAGCTCCGACCCCACAGCCGAGGGTGCCACCACGGATTCCGAGACGCCACTTGACCACAATGACAACACAGCAGATGTCCAGGATGGTCTGTGGAACAATGAGCTTCAGCACTCCGGGTCGGTGTCATCTTTCACATATGATCTGGACCTGGATCTGGGCCCGTCCATCTTAGGGGATGTGCTCGGGGTAATGGACGGGCTGGGTCTGGACTCTGAGTGGACTGGAACCAACGACGAAGAGGAGGTGTTTAGTCCCACTAAAAATGTGTCTATGGTGGAAGTGGAGCCGGTGAAAACGGTAGCAGAGGAGGAGTCTGTGAGTGTGAAGAACGAGCTGAACGAGAAGACGCAAGCGGGGATGGAGGGAGACGACGAGGAGGGAGAGAGGAGGGTAACTGAGGGGAACGGGATCAAGCCTAAAGGGCTGAGGCCCAAGGTGAGATTCAGCGACAAACGAGAGGAGATCATTCGGCAGGCGTCAGAGGAGGAGGGTCCGGGCTTAGAGGTCGAAGGTGAGGATGGGCCGGAGTGTGTGAGCCCAACACTGGGAGAGTCACACGAGAGAGGCAACAACACGGTCAGCGGAAGAGAGACAGAACCCCCCACCCCCAATCACAAGGCTGATTCCCCACCTAGTCCCGCCTCCTCACACAGTTCAGAGTACGAGGGAATTACCCCACTGGACAGGAGGACGGTTGACAACTGCCACTCAGAGACTGATTCTGATGAGGAGGACGAAGGGGGAGACAGCGGAAGGGGCTACACGTTTGAAGACGAGTTTGATGATGAGATTGGCCTTTAAGGGAGCGGCATGGTATCTTAAGGCAACCAAAAGGAGGAGGAAATTGTTCCTCATTGGTTATCAATCATGTACAGTTTACTTTTCTTTATTGACCATTCTGAAAATGAATATATAAAAGGGAGGGTTTAACCAAAGATGAGTATTTCAGAACAGCAACTGGATTTTTTTTTTCAAGAGGCACATTTTTGGACAAAATCATTCCACTGGATCTTCTGCCATTATGGACAAAGTTAATTCAACAGTTTCAAAGGAATTCATCATCAGCTTTCATTGAAGCAGTTCCTGAAAATGACATTACCTTATCACATCCTTATTCTTATGAGATGCTACATTTTCAACTGATGTGACAAGAGTTATGTTTTGCCTCAATTCAAAACACAAAGAAGAATAGTATTGTTTCAGACCAGAGTTATAGTAGTTAGTTTAGTAATAGTTTGCAGCACTTTAATTCATTTCAGGCAACTGGAAGCTTTACTGTTGAATCGATGCTCAATGGTTTTTTACGATTCAGTCAAATTGAATAATGTTTTAACGAGCATAATATTTTTAGTTCTACCATGTCAATGATGATCTTTTCTTAAAGAGAAAGTGCATATTATACAGAAAGAGTTTTATCTGATGCTGATGGTGCCTTAAAGGGAGTTGTATACTGTTCATATCCCTGTATTCTATTTTACTATAGCTTTGACTATAATCTATGACTCAGTCTGAAGTTTTGGTCCTTTTTCTCAGAATGAATTGTTTTGCCATAAGTCTTAAAATGCTCTTCAAAAACAAATGTATAACAAAGCTTCTCAGGACAAAGAGAATTGATGACCATAAGTTGTTCCATCTAATAAATGTTTTTATTTTTTTTAAATTGGTGAAATGTCACTGAAACTTTATTTGAATGATTTTCCAGTTGTATGGTTTTAAAGTCAGTGGTGATTTAATGAAATAAATGTAGTTCCATTGCTATTTTTAACTGTGAGCTACTCGCATTCCAATGATCGTTCCATTCTCATGTTCCTCTGACCTTAATTACATCAACCCTATTTTTATTAGTCTCTGTAGTCAAATGACCAAAGCTCTTATTTTTGGGAGGAAAACTATTATAATTGTTATAACAGACTTTGAAATGTATGTGCTTAAATGTTTAGATTTGGTTGCAAAGTATGCATGTATATCCTTGTATGCCTTATTGTTTAATACTTATTTTGGATTAATTGTATACAACAATGATAGGAGCAGGAATGTCCCTCCAAAGACCTGCCATCATTGAATTCATTCATCTCATGTTGTGATCCTCTTGATATGATGGCTACTTCAATAAACATCATTTATTAAAGACAAATATTTCAGTGCTTCCTTGTATCTGTCCATTTAATGTAATTAATGGAAATAAACAAAATGAGATTTACACAACAGTTAGTTCTGATCAAGTAATTTGATTGGACAAGAGGCATTCCATGAGTGCTGATATACAGTATAACACTCCGCCGCACAGATGTTCTACTAAATGACCGTTAAACTACATGTTTGTGTTCAGGTTACTAGGCAACAGTCCATTTGAAGTTCCGTTACAGAACCATTTTTTGTTTATTTTTATGATTAAATAAACAAACAAATCGTAATCTGTTGTCACTTATTATTGTTAACTAATAAATGGCGCTGTAGAACTGTTGTATAAAAGCAATATCACACTCGAGGTCGTGCTGTTATACTGAATATCAGCATGGCTGACTCATTTATGAAGATCAAATCAAATCAAATCACATTTTATTTGTATAGCGCATTTCTTACAAGATGCAACTCAATGCGCTTCACATACTGACAGAGCCGCAAGCAGGCAAAAGTAAAAACCTGTACACTATGTCGCCAGGAAAATTCCCTTGCAGCCCTCTACTCATAGAGCAACTACTAAGCAGTTTGCCTACCAGCACCCAGCGGTAAATAAGTTAAATGTTATTCCTTAATGAAACCCAATAGTACAGGTTTTGTGGAGGGGGTCATAAAAAAAGAAGATGTAAAACAGATTTGTGACTTGTTTTATTTGGAAACATGTTTGTACAAATACACAACATGAAGGCAAGTAGATATTCAACAGAGTATCTGTAAACTATTACAGATGAATAACATCTGCAGTCACACTGTAAATAGGGTGTAAGCACAGTACATGGTAAATGCATATCAAAAGAGCTGAAGGGATTAAGATAGGGAGTCAAAATCACAGGCGCACACACACAAACAGGCCTGAGTGCAGTCACACATATACACACGCACGCAGACAGACGGTCTCAGTCTCTCTCACTCACTCACTCACTCACACAGATATCGTCCTGAACACATTGAACCCTGACAAGGCAGTGGAGACCATCAGCCCGGGGAACTGCGGGTGCCAGTGTATCTCCTTGATCTCTGTCTGACCCTGGTGCAGGAACAGAAGCTGGGGCGGCAGGTCCTTCACACCCTCTGCCCTCGCACCCGCGTCACACGACTCCACCGACAGATCCCATTGGCTGATGACGTCATCCGCACCTGAGGCGGCGAACACGCTGGAGTCCACAGGGTTCCACTCCACAGAGGTCACGGGGGCACTGTGCTGCTTGAAGTTGGCCACTGGCTTCCCCGACTACAGTAACAGGTAAAAACACAGTAACACCAGTTAGATCTGTAGCACAAATTGTCTAATGTCGTCGTCGTCCCCCCCACCCCCCCCAGACTTTCCTCTCACACCATCTTGAAAATGTTATCACAGCAGGATAGGACAGGAACAAACAAACACGGGGGGTGATTAAGTTATTGTGTAACAAGCTCTTGCAAACAAGTAGACCAATGCATTGACCCACTTCAATACCACAAACATCATCTCTGGTGCCGTGATGGAACTATGCAGGAGGTTTCATTGCTCACATTTCCTGCTGACGGAGCAGTGCTCCTCCCTCTCATATGTTGTTACAGTCAGTTGCCATGAAGAAAACAAGCAACACTTGAGGTGGGGTGCAATGGTTGTATTTCGGTAAATAGTACACCGTAGCCTGTTTTCAACTTTTTTCGGCATGTATAAATTGTGTGTATTCTACTGTTTTGAAGTGTGTTTTGAAGGGATTAGTATTATCAAGGGATGCCCCGATACCGTTTTTTGCCACCGATAATCTATGATCTGCCGATATACTGCTGATACCGATCAAATAATAACCTAATACTAATAGGCTAATAAAAAAACAAAAATGAGTGTAGAAGAGACATTTAGAGAGAGAGAGCATCCGATAAAACATTTAGGCCTAGGCCTCGCTTTAAGAGCCTTTTTAAAAAAAATCCTGAAACCTTTTGATAGGCTGGCCGAGTTGTGTCTGTACATTCTGCAATCTAGAATATGCTAGGGCTAGAATGCTTTGAAGTGGCCCACGATGCGTCTCCTTGTAGCTATGGTAACACTTATGCTGCGCTGTGACAGCACTCCATCGTGGACAGCCTCTGTCATACTGTCATTACCTCTGAGTATGACATGCACACACGTGGGTCTCTATAGTGGTTTGTCTTAGCGGGCGTTTCTCTCTCTCTTACCTCTATGTTTCCATGTTGTGTGTTTTAATATGTGTTTTTTCATGCTGTGTTCTTATACAGTTTTTTATGATGTGATGTTTTGTTTTATTCATTTTATGTTTTATACTGTGTGATGTTTTGTTTTATTCATTTTATGTTTCCATCGAGGACCACTTTGGAAATAAGTGTTTTAAATAATGCTTTCAAGTGCTATCCTCTGGACATTACTTAGTGTCATAATGCGTAAATGATTCGAAAAATGATGCGAAAAACCTAATCAAATCAAATCAAATCAAATTACCTGGAACTGCCTGAGGTCCCAGACTTTCAGGAGCCCGTCATCTCCCCCTGACAGAATGAACGGTTCGCTCCTGTTCCAGCTGATGACGTTGACGTCTGAGGCGTGCGCCTCATTGGCTGAGAGCATGGAGTTTGGTGGGGAACGGATGTCCCAGATACGTATAGACTTATCCACTGAGCAGGATGCAAAAACCTGAGCAAAGGGAGAAGAAGAAGATAGTATTTATGGAGAAAACTGTTGTTAATGAATTGTTTTGCACCTGATCTAGCACCTATCATCCATCGTCTGCCATTCTCATTCACTACTTGTTCAAGTGTTGGCCTGAGCTAAGCACTGTATAGATTCACTCACCTTTCCATAATAAAAGATCAGTTAAGGCCCAGTTGTTTTGAAGTGGTTCTGATTTGTATATCAGACGACAGGTTGACCCTTGGGATCAAGCCTATTGTGGACTAGCTTGTTATACCATTGCTTCGCCAAAACCTACCGTGGCTTCAGTGGGTGACCATTGCAGGTCCTCAATGGACTTGGTGTGAGAGCTGAAAGGCCGTTGGTCAATCTGCCATGAGGTCCCGCCCTCTCGTGGCTCCCACACGTGGATGTTTTTTTTGCAGTCTCCACTGACCAGACGACCTTTTAAAAGAAGGGAAAGCATATAGAATTTACTTAAATCAACAGTTCTTACAATTGTGTAAAATCTAATATTTTCTAAACTTTTTATTCACATAAATAAAAAATGTTTGGTCTACAGTCACAATAGGTTGCTGCTTTCAAACCACTTTTGAAGGATGAACATATCTGACAAACTTTGAGGACCAAATGTAAAGGACCAACTTACCAGGTACTTTGGGTGACCAATCAAGTGCGAAGCCTTCTGTCATGTGACCCGAGAAACTGAAGAGGGGCGTAGCTTCCTTCTGCTGCTTGATGAAGGCTGTCATTGCAGCGGAACTATGGACAGCTTCTATTTGAGCCTGAAGGTCGAAGATCTCCACCTGACCCTTCTCTGACCAGACGGCAGCTAATGACTGCTCTTCACGTTGGGTAACCTACAGGGGAAAAACACAACCCAAATGAGCAATTCAGCCTACTGTATGAAAAGGGAAAATTATACTCCCTACTCCCAGGGCCGGTCCTAGGCATAGGCGAACTAGGCGGTCGCCTAGGGCGCCAAATGCCCCCCCCCCCCCAAAAAGAAATGTCATGTCTCTATGAAAATATGTCTCAGCCTACTGTTTATTTTTGTCTTGAAACCATTGTTGTCCATATTTTTACTGTTGAATGTGTGGGTGGTGATGAGGCAGTACTGGTGGCTTAATGTGGTGGTGGTGGTGGTGGCGCCCCTAAAAAAAATGTTTTGGGGGGGGGGGCTTCAAATCATACTCTCGCCTAGGGCACCTAAATGCCTAGGACCGGCCCTGCCTACTCCCACAGACCAACTATAGTGTAAGAGTTGAATAACAACCCAGCTAGACTCTTCTTCAAGGACGCTTAGCCACTCGAAGGTTATTGTTCAATAAACAACTTTTTTTCAGTTTTTCTGTTCTGTCCTTGAGTAGAACTTTATGAACCTACTAACTTACTCTGACTCTGTTGATCCCTCCATAGTGAGGCATCATGGCCAACTCCATCTGCGGCTTCTTGTCTTCATCCTCCTCTTCATCATCACTCTCATCCTCACTGCTCTCCTCCCCCTCCTTCTCCTTCTCTTTCTCTGTGCCATGGAGGTTGTGCATGCGTATGACCAGAAGTCTGAGAGGAGGGAGAAGAAGAAATGGAAGGGGTTACAGCAGGACTCATAGCAGTAGGGTTTTTAATATTAGTACATTTAAGAACACATGTAGCAGAGTCTGGAGAAGGGATTCCATTATGTGTTTGTGAAATCTGCTCCAGAATGAGTTTTTTCCCCAAAGCCATAGCCCTTCTCAATAATTGCTGATCATTGTACCTTGCACTTAACATGTTCTTGCACTTGTACAGTATACTATCCACTCATATTGGTACTGTATATTTTGTCTTGAGTATTGTCGTGTTGTCGTCTTGTTGTTGTATGTACTGTAGCTTGTTTAGTATGGTTAAATACCAAATCATGTTCCTAGTGCACTGCACATGGCGAATAAAGTTGAATTGAATTGAATTGAATTTGTCTGTGTGTGTGGGTGGGTGTGTCATCTCACCTGTTGCTGAGAGCAGCGTCGGCCTGTGTGCCCGCGCAGAGCAGCATGGAGAGGGGGTACTGTTCCCTGCCATCTCCGTTCCCATCTCTCAACACGTCGAAACTCAAGCAAGGAGAACCTGATGGTAACGGAACAAGACAGGTGTTCAAAGTATAGCCTTTGCATGAAACAGTCATGCAACGTGAGACGTTCAGACAGCTGTCACCCGACGTCATAAGTTTATCTGGTGAACTTTTTAAATATGGTGCAATATTGCAAAACACACAGTGGCATTAGATAGACATGATGCACATCCTTCAATCAGTTGTTAATTAGCAATTCTCCTATAATAATGTGCTGTCATGACTCATGATAGAGCATCTTTGGAGTTGGACCAACCTGTCTGACACTCGTGGTACATGCGGTAAGCAGATCGGTCCATCTCCAGCTCCTCTCCCGGCTGAAGGGGCTCCATCCCCGGGACATAAGCTTCTTTGCTCTCTTCCTCTCCCTCCTTTCCCTCTTCTTCCATGTCGTCCTCGTCGTCATCCATCTCCTCCATAACATCTCCGTCTTCGTTGGGAAACGTGTCTTCCTCGGGCGCAGACATTTTGAGAAGGTCCAACAATGCACGCCTCGCACGCTTAAGCTTACACTTCCGCTAGGTTGATCACGTGATTTAAAGCGTCGCTCTGGCTGTGTTCGGAATGGTATACTAGCATACTGCATACTAGCATACTCAATGAGTATATACTGCATACTGCCTACTAAATTCATAATAAGAATGCGATTCTCGCATACTCAAATCTCGCATACTGTACAGTGTGAACGCACTGCATACTCAAAATCTACGTCATATCTAGTATGAGTAGTATGCTAGTATGCTATTTATATATATGTCATTATATATTATTATAATATAATACATATTATATACATATGAGCCTCGGAAAAGCGCTATATAAATATAATGTATTATTATTATTATTTCGGCATTTCGAAGACAGTGCCTCAGCCAACGTTGGACCCGGAAACACGTCACGACTTAACAAGCAGAATCCGAACACAGCCTCTGTGTTTTCACCCGCCCCTCTCTCTCTCTAGCTCCCTCTACACTTACGAGAATTCAGCTGATGTTGTCCCCGAAATAGGCCAGCTGACCTCAGTGCGTTCATTGGCATTTTTCCCGATTAAACCCTGGTCATTGCCAGTAAAGTCCTCTAGAAGTATTCAACCAAGAAATTGCCTGGCTTAATCCTGTGGGGGAAATCACGGTTCTTTCTTTCACAATTTTTAATAAGTGAAACATTTTTGGTCTAGTAGTGAGATGATGTATTATTCATTAGCAGACCAATATGCCACCCACCTACTGCTGTAAATTGGTAGATATTTACTAATATTCTGGTATATTCTGCACTATTTTGCAACCCCTTTCTGAGACAAGCCATCCAAGTTCTCACCCCTCTCTCTCTCTCTCTCTCTCTCTCTCTCTCTCTCTCTCTCTCTCTCTCTCTCTCTCTCTCTCTCTCTCTCTCTCTCTCTCTCTCTCTCTCTTCCATAGAAGAAAGCAAACCTCCTGTGACTATCCTACTGTATTTCTCCCATTTAGTTTTTTTTTTCTGAGTGGGGCAGTCCCACTCATATTTTTCATTTTTATTGGACAGATATAGTGAAGACAGATAGGAAAGTAAGGAGAGAGGGTATGTCAGCAGGGCATGGACCAGAATCGAACCCATGCCAACATGGGCATATTTGTGCACTGTAATAATAATAATAATAATACATTTATTTTATAAGGCGCCTTTCGAGGCACTCAAGGTCGCCGTACAACACATTTAAAGACCACTGTAGACCACCCCAGGCAACTCTCCCATTGAGTTTTAATGTTGTGCAACAAACACTTCACTGCAGACTGTGAGTGTGACTCCTCTTCTAATGCACAACTACTCTCAATCCTCACTCCCCCTGTCTCTCTCCCTCTATAGTCTGCCAATGTGTACCGTCTGTTTAGGCCCAAGTAGCATTCACGTTTACTTTGTTTCTTTGATTACTCACTCCAATATGTGATATATTTCTCTTTCACTCCCTCTCTCTCTTTTTTTTCTCTCTCTCCCCACCCAACCCCCTGTGTTCACTGAGACTCCTGTTTTTAAGAAAGATAACACTCACTGTGCATCTAAAACACAATAGTCCCATAGAAATTCAATCTTGCACAATAATGTGTACTGTTACACTGGCACATAAAAAGTGTGAGTTGGCATGGGCTAGAACTGTCTATTCCCTGGGCTATTCAGAGTTGAATAAGAACAAGGTCCGATGGCAAATCTTCAATTTTATTATTAGTCAAATCAGCAATTTCACGCCCTATTTGTATGTGTGTGTGTGTGTGTGCACACATGTACAGGCATGCATGTAAGTGTGTTTGTGTGTGTGTGTGTGTGTGTGTGTGTGTGTGTGTGTGTGTTGGTACAAGGAGTCACCGTTTAGGTCTGAAGCTGCATTCCATCTAAAGTGCATTCCAAGAAGCTGCCTCATCTGCAGCTGCCATTTCTCTTTCAGTAGGATACAGGCAGTGTGATCGTGACCTTAGCAGAGAAGACACTGAATTTCCAAGCTCAACATCCTCGGATTCACTTCGGGAAGTGTAATATAGATCTTTTGGTAACACTTTACAGTCCTGGAACTGTATGGCTTGTCTGAGTAGCCTATTATCATTACAGTGTCTACCATGGAGGCTGACCATAGCAGGGGATTCCCATGTTGTTACTCTGAAACAACTTTGGTAACTAGAATTGTAATACACAGCTATACCAATGTAGAATCATAAAAGAAGGATTGAATTGTAAAGGGAACTTGCCAATAAACTTGCTTTCAAATGAGTTACTTATTAGTTAGTATACTGTGTTGTTGACATGAAATTATCAATAAATAAGAATTCCATTTCATCAGATGTCCCTTTTGCAACTTGCTATGAATTATGGTTGACCTTTTCAAATGTTTTCCTATTGTGCAGTAAGATCACAATATGGAGGCAAAAGAGCTGTTGAAGAGTCAGACAGCAAGTCTTCTGTCAGCAATTGCGCAACACTTTAACCCCATGCTGGGGGCTGTTGAGAATGAACTTGAATGAACTTGAATGAACTTGACCTTTTCACGGGATGGAATCAATTTGAGGCAACTCATTATCTGTAGGGTTTTATTTACATTTTGTACAAAGTTTCACAGAAAAGTAAGACAAACAGTAAAACATTTAAGAAGACAAACCGACAAACAAAAATATTTACATACAATACAATATTTCACACCACATAAAACATTTGTAAACATCTGATGAATTTCATCCCGTATACTGAACATTAGTTTATGTGCTGTGGCTAGCTCAGTATAAAATATTACTGTTTTGCAGAGTTAGCTGGCGTTGTTCAATATGGCTTTTTTAAACAGTATGGCTATGTTGTATGCTATGATGAGTATGTTATAGTGACCTATAATATACTGTACAATACTTTTGAATAGTGAATTTTGTTATTATTATTTTTTCGTTATGAACTGCAGTCTTACATTCAGTGCAATAATAACCTGCACATGTCACTTCATTTAACAGAGCTTACTGCATCGGCACATCTAGACAGACACAATGAGAAACAATCCATCCAGTGCCAGAGAACATGATGCAACACGACTACATATTATTACTTGTATTATTTTTCAACGCAGGGCCTCTTTTTTGCATTTTCTGTGCGTCATTAAAGAGATCAGTTTTAGTAACTATAGCAACCACCAACGCAGTCCGTAAAACAAGAGGCTACAGAGAGAACCAGGAAACCACACTGACGACGGGCCCCCGTTGGTCCTCTCCCCCTGGTGCCCTTCGTTGTGCTCTCCGGTGTGAACTGCACGTGTGGTTAATAACCTCCCTCTTCCCAGAAGTGGCACTGCATCCTTCTCCTTCTCTATAGGGGAGGCCACAGTGGGGAGGGAACAAGTGTCCGTCGGCGTTGAGCACCCACGCTCCAGCAGTTTGGAGAAAAGGGAGGAAGTGAAGGAGAGGAGATCCTCTGGAGAAGAGGAGACAGAGGGGAGGACGAAGGGGTCAGGGTCTTCCATGTATTTCTGTGAGAGAGGGGGATAAGGAAGCAGAGGGGTGGTTAAACAAATAATGCAGTTTGAGACAAAGTATGTGGTGTTCAGATGCACGTCGATCTCCAAGAGATTACAACAGAGGGGTATACGGTCCATTAATGGTTCAATTCAATAAAAGGATCAACAAAAAAGTATTATTATTCTTCTTGTGCAGCAATAATGAATGTGTTGATTCCTCATACAACAACAAAACAAAATGTTGCACAAGAAGAGTCATCATTTTGAACTATCCTGGGAATTTGTTATTCACTCTGTTCACACTGTTAAGCCCTCTGTCATTTATTGACAGGGGTTACCATAAAGGGAAAAATGAGACAAAACAAGACAAGGCACATTTTTAACAATCTCAATGCAATGTTTTTTTTTCACCTGCTGAGACCTTTTCTTGAGAGCATTTGTACGTATGTGCACATCATGCAATACTGTGCACATTGTATTATGACTGTGGTGGGCTACTTCCTGTCAATGTGGTTTACCTGTGATATCTGTATTTCCACTGTGTTTTGGGCTCTTTATATGGCTTTGTATAAATTATGCTCGAATTAATGCTTGTTGCCCCCCCCCTTGAGGGCCTGTTTAAAAGTAGGGCTTTGGGGAGGGCCAGGAAGATCATGGCTGACCCCGCACACCCAGGCCACGGTCTCTTCGCCACGCTCCCCTCAGGCAGGAGGTTGCAGTCACTGAAGACTGTGAAGGCCCGACACTCACACAGCTTTTTCCCCACCGCCATCCGGCTCCTAAATGCTGCTGGTGTCCCCCTGACCTGACCCCCATCTATCTGCCCTCCCTCCACCCCCACTCAGAGAGCTATGGACTGTCTTAACCTGAACACTTGACATTTTGGCACTTTTTGCACTTCTTATATTTATATTTATGTATTACTTTTTGCATAATGATGTTGGTACTTTGTCCTGTCTTGCACCTGTCCTGTTGTAAACCGTGCTCCACTGTACCAAACCAAATTCCTAACATGTTTACATGTCATGGCAATAACGTCTTCTGATTCTGTACACGACAAGACTGTACACTGTCCAGATGAAGCTGTATTGAGTATATGGTATTGACAGTTACTGGATAAGACTAGAATATAAAATATCAATGTTCTTCTAAGTATAGTGCCATGAGTTTTTTTCTGACCATAAAAGAATCCTGGCCTAGCCAGGTTATAGATTAACTAGGGCCTTGATTTTGCTCTGGTTAGGTCATGTGGACAAGAAGAATTCCAAGCCCAACCCATGTATGGTGTATCAAACATACGGTATGGTACATACCACCATATTTGTGATGTCATTCAGGACTTTCATCAGCTCTTCGATGAAAGACTGTTTGTTGTTTTCCGGCCATAGTTGGATGTAGAGCATATTCCAGGAGTCAGAGAGGATGGCTGCAGCGTGGAACACACAGCACTGGAGAGACATGAGACCACCCAGTAGAAATGTGAGTACAGAGGTTTCACAGATGATCACTTTGATTGGTCACCAACACTGGAGACAGCAGCTGGGTCAAGCATCCGTTTTCAGTTCAACTACAAGACCGGATCACATTACTACGCTGATCATAATAACTAACATGTTGCAAATCCCAAGATTTCATAAATACGGGCAAAAGATAAGATAATTGTGATAATAAAGGTTTGAGATACAAGAGTTTATCACGATTGTATTAATCATAACAATTCATGAGCCTACCATAGGCCTACATAATTTGAACAGTATAATAGGAACAATACAAAGATAGACTTTAGAGTGCCAGAACTGAGTCATTGCTACTGACAGATCCATTGCTATCATTAACCAACACATCAATACAACCAATGATTTTAACTGCTGAGTATTTGCTTAACAGAATGAAGGATAGGATAGGCCTATGTAGAATTAGGTAAACGCTGGAGTTAATCATGCAATTAGGTAAACGTTGGAGGTAATAATTGTCTGAAATGATCATTTCGGCAATAAGTGGTATGTAAACGGTGTCTCACCGGCTCAGGGCACAAGAGGCTGTCATTGTAGTGGTGGGTAATCTCATAATCTTTGGGGAACACCTTCCGCTGCATGGGAGGAAGAGAATGCAGACAGATCAACATACAGACAGACAGAAATGAACTAGATGTCTATTAGCCAATTCACCGAACATCACATTACAGCCATTACAACAACAAAAAACAAGGAAGTAGGCAAGTCATTTGTGGTTAAATGACACTTATGTTCATCACTGTCCTTACTCATGCTCAATTCTAAACGGAGGCTCTTGTATTCTGCAGATCAGAGCATGATTGGTGCGCACACTATGATATACAACCATATTACCTCTACCTATTATTATAGGCTATGTAATAATATCTATACACTGCAAAAAGTCAGCTCTCAAAAACAAGAAAAAAAGCAATAAAAATAGGGGAAATAATACTTAGAATAAGCAAAATTATCTGCCAACAGAACAGGAACATTTCACTTGCCAAGATTGTCTTAAAACAAGTAAGAGATATCTTAAAACTGGTGCAGTCAGACAGAAAACAAGCTTATATTGCCTTGATGTAAGATATTTAATCTTACTTAGATTTACTTTTTGCATTGTACAAGTGTCGTACACAACAAGGATAGTCATTATGATGTTCAACTCACAAATCCAGCATGGTCAGAGTCAACAGACGTTTGGATGTTCTGGACAACACTTCTAATAGACCCGCATGACTGGCCTCCACCACGATGGACTGTCAATATCGATAGCAAGAGAAACACTGGAAAAAGTGTTTATGTGAGAAAGAGAGAGAAAGAAAGAGAGAGAGAAAAAGGGAGAGAGAGAGATGAAAAGGGAGATGCAGGTTAATGGATGGAAACTTTCTGTGGTTTTCCTGCATGCTTACTCAGAAACATCATGACTTCATCCTCATCTAAGTCATACAAGCCAGTAAATCAAAAAAACAATTATAAAACCATCACATTAATAATTCACATGCACTGATAATGTGGTCAGAATATAATATTCCAATTCCGCTAATTATATCAAACATTTATTTTCGAAATGCGCATGAATGAATGAATGAAAGCTTTATTTCGAACATGTGAAAAAAGAAATAGTTATAACAACAAAAAACAAAACAAAAACAAAACAAAACAAAAAACACTATTTACTTAACATGTCCGAAAAGGAGTAGGAAGAAGCATGCTTATTTAATCCTACCCCTTCTCCAATACTCAGAGATTAATAATTAATAATCTGCAGTTAACTTCAATATTAATATAATATCTTTTTTTAATTAAATCAAATGTATTTACGTATTTACATATTTACCAACAATAGAAAACAGATAATGTAAATAAACAAATAATCTGTGAAAACAACTGGTGACTATCAAAGCCCTTCTTCCTCCTCGCATCATGCCAAACTGGAAAAATAAATGTGGAAGTAAATCATAAATCATTCTCTTACCTGGTAGTGACATGCTTTTATCTTCCCAAGTAAGGACACGTCTTCTCCATGTCTCTGATTGAAAGCAATCAAGTCTGCAGAGATCTGTCTTTTACTATCAGTCTGAGTATGCTCAGATCTAAGATCCCCTGTCCTGTGCGGTTTCTTGAGGTCTGTGAGCGCTCCGTCAGTCTCTAGCCCTGTTTACATCTCTTATTAAAATGCCTTTTGTCTCTGGTACTTTCCAAACGTCGCACACCCTCTCTCACGCTATCCTGCACTCTCTCACTTTGGATTTTCCCCACTTTTCCCAGCCTGTCAAAGCTGCAGTCTTCTCTTTCCCTTTCCCTCCTTTTCTTTCTCTGTTCTTTCCCTTTCTCTTTCTATTTCCCTGATGACCCAGTAATTTTTTGACCTCCCCCCCTAATTCGAATCACTCTCCTCCTCTCTCCCTTTTAAATGGACTAATGAATATAGTTAGAGACGCACAGACAGGCCTACTCTCTTTCTCGCTTCTTCTCTGTCTCTCCTTCGCCCTCTGGGCAGCGGTCTGTGTCTCAGACTAAAAGTGAAAGTGCTTTGCTATCAAATCTGGATTGCCTGTCTGCTCCCTTTAAGTCTTTCAGCCACTCCCACTGAAACACCGAAACGTTTTACCTCATTGACCGACCACCCGACCAGCCCCCCCCCCCCCCCCCCCCCTTCCCTGGCTCTGTCTCGCTCTCGGCCAGCCCCCCATTCCAAACGAGGCCTCAGCAAGCTTAGTCATGTAGTTGCTGGGCCGTATGGTATTAATTTCAACGCCCATCCCTCCCCTGTGCCCCCCCCCCACCCGCCCCCGTCCCGTGTGTGTGTGTGTGTGTGTGTGTGTCCTCTTGTCTTCCCCTCCTCCTCTTCAGAGCTGATGAGTAATAATCTTCCTGTTTAGTCACTGCACAGAGGAACTGTCATAAATCAAGAATTGTCTTTTTTGGGGGGGCGACAAAGGGGATTGCAACACCACTGACATAACTTGCAAGTCAAGTTAAGTGTGTGAGAGTTATTGATGGTTATGACCTGGTTATTGATGGTTGTGACATCTTGAAGCGAAGCAAAACATACTTGAAATATCTTCGCAGTTCATGGCTTTTAGGCTTTTGAACAACACACCTTTCGTTAATTATTCTCACGTTCACGTTTACCCTTCGGTCCTCCATAGACCTAGAGCCTTTTCCCCAATGTATAAATATATATTTTCACTCACCTGGTCTTCCTGTCCATGGCTGGCATTGACTGTGTCATGTAATTGAATACCAATTGTATCTACACACTGTCAGCCTATATTTGTGATGCATTTAAAGTACAGTAGTACACAGTATATGATGCTGCAGACAGAATTTCCAGGGGACAATAAAGTAGGTATGGAGATTAGTACACTTTGTTCAGGCCAGGGTATATTTTGTTTTCTAATAACTCTCTCTAAATCAACCTCCCACCTCTTCAGTAAGACTATAAAAAAGTCAACACCACCACAATGTATGTACTAATGTGTTGTGATTTGCATTTAACACAACCGCAAAAAAAGAAAAACAGGCGACGATCTTGGATCTTGAACAAAACCATGTGCCATGTGCCAGGGGATTATTATTATTATACATTTGCAGACTTCAGCAAAGCCTCCTGAATAGGCTCAAATAACTATGAGAACACACACAAAAAAAACTATGCGGATATTTTGTTTCCTAATGAGTGGCTAGGCTCGTTAGGAGGTGATTCCCTGCTGATTGTGGTTCAACAATATTGACCGAGGCCTCGTTATTATGCAATAGGTTTTTTTATGTTGTGCGACACCCGAAGACCTTCCAGTGTTGTCTCACACTGCTTGAGGCTTTTTGGGCTAACAGCCACTCATTGTAAAAAGCATGTGAGGGAGCTGGCAGAAGGAAGCCGTTTTCTTCTCCTCCTCCTTTCTTTCCCTCCCTCTCTCTTTGTTTTAACAGTCCTCCACAAGATGGTGCCAATCATGAAATAAGATAAACAAAATGCTGTTTCAGCTCGAAGCAGTTGTTTTATTTGAATACAATGTACAATGTGTTAGCAAACTTAAGTTATAATAATAACTTATCATAATTTAGACATAAAAGACAGACATTGTCCCATAAGAATTCCCTTCCTTCGACAGATAAAACCCCAAATATATTATTCAAAACTTTAATATGTTATATGGAACTGGATAAATGATTAATCATTTGAAATAATACATTATAAAATCCTACTTAATTTCCCTCATAGTTTTCTCTCTCTCTCACCCCCCCTTTCTTTCTCCCCTCTTCACTGGCTGACGGTCCTCTCCCCCCCTCTGACTGCGGTCATTAGATGGCTCTTGTAGGTCTTGCTGAGTCCCGTCATCCAGAACTTGAGCAGCCTGACGTTGTCCTCCTCCCCAGGCCCGGTGGCCCCTAGGAGGCCCAGCACCTTCTGAGTGTCCTCCCTCCCTCGGCCGTCCACCTTGGAGAACTTAAACAGCACTTTCACTTTACTGGAGCAGATAGAGAAAGGGAAGGATGGGTGAGAGACAAAGGGGGGAGTAATAGATGGGGAGGAAGGTGGACAGGGGGTGGGACGGGGGAGACAGAAAGGGTTTTGAGAGTTTTGGGTAGAAGACGAGAGAGATGGACAAAAAAAGAAAAAGTTGGAATTCCCCAATAATTCAATATTCCATATCAGGCTGTTTTTGCCCAGTTGTTTTCTGTTTAGGGCGTTTCTTAGTTTCTTTGAATTCCTCCAAATTCCCTGCATTTCCCCCAATAAAACTATAGCTTTTTCTAAATGGAGGTATGATAGGCACACAGTTAGATGCATAGAATTGTTAGAGACATACAATATATAAACAAAATATTATCCACTCACAATCAATCAAATCAAATTATATAAATTTGTCACAAAGTACTAAAGAGCTACCTGAACCGTCAAACAGTGAACATAGGTAATAGTTGTAAGGAACAGGAAGGAAGTCTCTCGATAGAAGGTCATTACTCACTTCATCCACTCCTCCTTCAGACAAAGCAGACAGTGAGAGACCACGTCCACAGACAGGTTCTCATTGGACAACGCCACCTCCACCTTGTTCAACAACGTGGGGCCTGAGACAGAGAGACACTGAGTAAGTGAAAAATGCCACAGAGGGGCGCTTAGGTGGCGTAGCGGGTTAAGCGTTGACCATGTACAGCAGGGCTCCCGGTTCGATTCCAGCCGCGGACATATCCTGCATGTCATCCCTTCTCTCTCTCTCACCCATCCTTCCTGTCATAATCTCTACTATATCTGTCATTAAAAATAAAAATATGACTGGCAGCCTGCAAAAGAACTTAAAAAAAAAAAAGAACTAGTCTCTGGCTGGTCAGTCAAGGACAGGGTTCACAAGTTGGACCTGAGCAGAATGGCTAATCTACAAATAATCTAAAAATAACAAAATACTGATCCATATTATGGAGATTAGTAAATCTACAGGGTGCCTTGCAAGCAGGTTGCCTTTCAACCTGTGACACTTTGAAAGGAAGGGGGCATATCTATGTATATCTAATCATGTGTACTCTATGTTGTCAATATTGTCCAGGATGTTGCTCACCTCTGTCCATGGGCTGTGTGTTGGCACTGCTGATGGTGAACTGGTAGAGTGAGGCGATGTCTTCGTCACACCCAGCTGAGTAGAGAGAGCCCCTCTCTGCATTGGCCACATCCACCAACACTGAGAACTCTGAGAGGAAGAAAACATAAACAAGTCGTTTCTTATAATGTAGCATTGTGTTTAGTAGCTATGTTGACACATTTAAAATGTTTTTAAAAGCTCATTCTTTCAAGTTCATTTGGATATGAACCGCCCTGAACATTTTAAAATAGGAAGCACATTGTTTTTCTTTTTAACCACAACATTTTAGCTTTTTAAATCATAATACAGTTTTTTACTATTATTTTTAAATGACTGGACTTTTTAAAAAGGCACTACATTTTTATAAACACTGTTATGTCTGTCTGTTTTTATTGTATGTATGTGACCTATGTGTGTTTTTAATGTGGAAACTGTATTCATGAACTGCACTTCTGCCTGTCAAAGGAGAATTTCTGTCACTGTGTGACAGACAATAAAGCAATCTTGAATCTTGAATCTTGAATCTATGATAGTTTACAGTAGCATTTCTCAGTGGCTTGGGTGTTACAGGTCTAACTCCCATCATACATCTGGGTTACTTCTTGTACCTGAGGAGCTGACATGGGTGGGGATGGGCACGTCTGGGCTGAGGCCCAAGAAGTTACATCGGTAGGCCTCCTCGTACTGGGCACTGTACGGTACGGAGCGGACACAACCCACCGGGAGCAAGGCCTGGTGGGGAACCAGAGAAGAACCAGAGAGACAGAGAATGTTATTATAGTAATGTGGAACAGGTAGGAAGAAATAATCGTAGCTAGAAACACCTGTAAGGTGTGTGTTGTCCTCTGCTATTAACAGCAAAGATTAAGATTTGGAGAGGCTAAGCTTAGAGCCTAGTCGATATGTGTAGAGGGCCCACTGCTATACCAAGTGGGTAACTACAATGACTGCTGGTTGGCCTCTGCAACCCCTGTTATTTCTAAATAATCAAATATACCTCATCTTGTGGAGATGCTACTGGTGTGCTGACTTTTGTTTTGTGAGCCTGCATGGACAGTAACTGTCTACGACTAGAGCCGGAGACCACAGAACTATTCCTTTTCATATCAAGAAGAAAGTGAGTGGCGACATGGCCTACCTTCAGTATGATGAACACTGATTGGATGAGCCCTGGGTCTGCCCCTCTACATATGACCTGATTTCCCATGAGCACATGCCATGCCAGCTGACGGAACTCTGCGGCGCCCAGCACCTGTGGACCAATCAGAAAACAGATATAAATGCCAGTGTGGAAGTAAATGAAAGAATATAAATCACTTTTATTGTGTGTATCTGATTGTGTGTATAACTCTACTACCGTATCCCTTATATACCGTAATGTGATGTTCACTATTATTTTTATTTTTTTTTACCTTTATTTTACGAGGCGAGACAATTAAGAACAAAATTCTTATTTACAATGCCGGCCTGCAATAAGGGGAAAGGGGAGGGGGGCTGAAAGATAAAACATGAACATAAAACATCACTTCACTTCACTCATAAAGTGAGTTGTACTGTATACTATGTTGACTTTACCTATCGTAAATGTTGCAGAGCCTCATTGTCTGAAGGGCAGTGCCAGGTGGAATGTGGTGAGAAAGTAACTCATTTAGGGGGTGTTCACACTTGACTTCTTTTTAAAGAAAAAAGCGCGGCCTTCAGCGCCTTTTTACATACAACCCTATGGGAAGAGGGAAAAAACTGCCGCTTTTTTAAAAAACGTGAGAAAAGCGCAGCTGCTGCCGCCGCCCTTTTCAGTTGAACTGGACTTGACTTCTTTTTAAAGAAAAAAGCGGCCGCTTTTTGAGAGCCCTACCCTTATGTGGATTTACTGCTGTTTGTGTCCTACAATAAAGTGTGCTGTTGGAGAAGAGACTGGCAGAGCGAATCACAGCACTCTGCTGGCCATTGTCTCTGTGCTGATCGATGTCTCTCCTCAGTGTGCAGTGTTTTTAATAAAGAAGCTTTTACTCGATAACAGTATTGAACCCATGTAAAAACTGACATTTATTCTTCCACACCAGATACAGTGACACAAAATTAATGTAAAAACAAGAGGAGTTAGTCTGACTGCTAAATGCACTTAAAACAAAGCAAGAGCAATACAGTTCACAGTTCACCTATGTGTACATGTAATGTATCTGTATAGAAAGAAAAATAAATTTCTAATGGGTGTTAGATCTGTCTTTTTGAGATTTTCATTTAATCAGCACAGTTCATAGAATTGTAATCTCTCTATTGAGATTCTGGGGGTGAAGGAAGTAAAAAAGTGGGGACAGGAAGTTGTCTGCAGGTCTCCACCCCCATAAATATTTGCTGTGGCTTGCAATGACCCTCCTCTTCCACCTGTGCCCTCTGGTTTAAAACCTAATTTGCACGCTTTGCACAAAATGTAAATATGGAGTAGGGCTGGGTATCGCCACTGATTTCCCAAAACGATTCGATTCCGATTCACAGCTCCCGATTCGATTCGATTCACGATTCGATTCGATTCCGATTCGATTTAGTTCACAATATCAATTTTCCTTGAATATGAAGAGATTCTCAGAACTAATGCTATAAATGGTTCAAGGAACCCTATAACATGTAGCATTGTTAAACATATCAATGTTTACATTAAGAATTGACTCCAAAGCAGTTACATGAATGTACTTCTTATTGGAACATAAATGAACATCTTTGACCAACATTTTGCTAAATCAGACACTACAAAAAGTGCTTTTTAACGTGCTTTACTGCAGCCAGTGTAAATAAAGGGGCTACAAACATAGCCTATCGGTAAACAAGACATCACATATCCCTCAGGACTGTCTCAAATAGCTTATTTGCATAATATATATATATATATATATATATATATACAAAATACAAATGTGCAAAACTCAAACGAAAATAGTGCAATAGATGAGGGTATTTTGGGGAAGAAAAAAACACATTGTAAACCATAATGTCCATGAAACTAAAGCCCTTCATTACTGCTTTCTCACTTTTTGGAGATTGGAAGATTTTATTCAGGAATAGACATAATTGGAAAATCAATGATTATTAAAATACTGTAGTATACAGTAACAATAAGTTAGTGGAAACACCACAAACACCACAGGCCTGTTTCGGATCCGCTTTTCCATGTTTCACGTCAGGGTGATGCCTCAATAAGTGGTTCCGTAGATTTGTGGTGTTTCCACTAAATTTAACCTCCACTGCGCACAGCTTGCATATGGCTTTGCTTTTGTCCTGCTCATCTCTATCGTCATAATTTTTACATCCAAAATGCACCCAGACATCTGCCTTTAAGCCTGGTCGTTGCGTGAGATATGATACATTCTTGTAGCGCGAGATCTGGCCACGAGATCTCGTTGCGGGTTGAAGCTGCAAGCAAAAAAATTAAAAAATAAATAAAAATAAAAACATGAAAGATCGATCTCGGGATTTATGAATCGATAATCGCTCATTCAATGAAGATCGATTCAGAATCGGGAAATCGATTTTTTGAACCCAGCCCTAATATGGAGTAAGCTGAATCATTTATTGATGCCATCATTTCGCAAGTACGAATTGTGCATTTAATATTCTGTTTGAAGAAGGAATTTGGTTGAAAACCCTGTCTCAAGTCCTCTCTAATCGTCCACAGAAACCATGACACTGGTCAAATTCACCAGATGGAGCTGCCTCCCAGCTCTACTTAGTGCTAGATTGGCAGTCAGACTCCATTTATACTGAGAGTCTGACCACAGTAACACACCTTTTCACAATGGCTTACTTGGTTTGATCTCATGTATTTTGTTTGTTGTTATATCTGATTTTGCTGTTTTTATCTCATTTTGCTTTGTTGATTTTAATGTTTTGATATGTGGTTTTAAACTGTCTTGTAAGGTGCTATAAAAAAAGGAACGTTTACCTGTCTCAAGTGTCTCAAGGAGCGGAATTTTGGACCTGGAAATCCCTCTCCTTTCCCATCATCCCACAGGAAGTCCCTGCTGAACTCACTCCCTGATTGTTGTCTCTGAGGTCTGCCCCCGCCTCCCTCCGCTCCTTCCCAGCAACTCATTTCCTCCTCTTGCTCTAAGAGGAAAAACAAAACAACAGAAAAACGTTAATTCTATAATCATTAAATATTGTCAATATAGGGTTAGGGTTAGTAGGGTTAATGTTAGGCTTCATTCTGTAAAAACATTGTTCCCGGATATGCATGTGTGAGGTGAGTGGGGATTTTATTTAATGGACAACATTATTGGAAAAAAAGGGAATCATCAGAGTGGAATGTGTCTGATATGATTGAGCAAATCACAGTGTAGCAATGTCAGCTCTGATGGTCTAACTCTATGAATCACACTTCCAATTCAGTGACCACCACACACTGATACTCATACTGATGAGTATTTTGGAGACATGATGTGCTTGTGTGAGTGGGAACAGAACTCTTGACTCTTCACTCTAACTATGTGTCTGATACAATGACAGTTGATCTTCCATTGTGAATGGTTATCAGTGCCCCCCCCCTCTCTCAATTAGGAGCACTTATTTACAGTTAATTTGTAATTCCTGGCTATTGTAAATGTATAATTCTCGAGGCTCGAGGCAACTCTTCAAAGAGTTCTTCAAGAGATCTTCAAACATCGACGCGGTGCTCAAAGCCCATTGTTGATGGGTTACTGTTAGAACTAATCCATGTCCTCTGGGTAAGATGGATGTCAGTAATGAACTTGTTCTTAAGCCCCATTGCTAGTCCTGAATCCATACCCACTAGAACCACTGTTAGAATCCCTGTCCGCCATTCAATGTGTACTACTAATTTGGTTCAAAGTTCATTTAGTGCCTTTTACCAGGCCTCAAATCCCGTCTCAGCTCTCTTCTCTTAAATCTTGTACTTTTAAAAGGATAGAACTGGGCTGGGAAAAAATCACATAAATGTAAGATGTCTATATCAAAAGTTAGATCAAGTTGAAATATTGGTAACTTCAAACCGACCCAGATGAGTGAATTTGAGTAAATCATGGCTCAAAATAAGTATATCTGACACTGATATTGCCTTATCAGGCTACAATGTATTTAGAGTGGATAGGGTTGGGAGGGGAGGAGGGGGTCGTAGTCTAAGTAAAATCTACTATCTCAGTCACTAGATTGGATTCTATAACCAAGCCCAAGTGCTTTGAATTTATTAGTCTAAGAGTTCACCTTGGGGCCTACCTCGTTTGTTGTTGCTGGCGTCTATAGACCCCCATCTGCTAGAAAGGATTCTGTTGAAGCACTTGGGGATCTATTGGCCCAATATACAAGCAATGAGCTTCTATATTTGCAATGAGCTTCTATATTTTAGAGTCAGATATAACAGATGTTAACTTGTGTCAAGTTTATTAAAGGAATAAAATGTTCAGTTCTATTACTGCCTGTACTTTTCTCCTCTTCAATACGATGTGTAAACGACGTCACTTCTGGTGACCTCTCTTTCAGGAACACAGAAGCAACCAATTATGAGGTTCAATGAGGGACATTGAACCTCATAACTAATTAAGCCCTCTTCTTACTCACAGTAGTGCTAATGCACACTTTTGTTAGCATCCTATACCTTTACCCAAAGACAGCTGTAGTGGGTTACAGGTGTTAACCTGGTCCTCACTGCCTACATGAGTCTGAGCTACAGTACTGAAATAGTGATTTAGAGCTTCTCTTTCACCTCTCAGAGATGAAATCCTGATGTTTTCCAGATGTCACCTGACTGCCTACCTGTCTGTCTCTCTATGAGCACCAGCGTGTCCTCCGTGGGAGCTCCCTCCAGCAGCTTCTCTGTCAGACGGCTGCCACACGCCTTCAGTAACCTGGAGAGGGACACACACACATCAGTGGACACACGTGGGAGCTCCCTCCAGCAGCTTCTCTGTCAGACGGCTGCCACACGCCTTCAATAACCTGGAGAGGGACACACACACATCAGTGGGAGCTCCCTCCAGCAGCTTCTCTGTCAGACGGCTGCCACACGCCTTCAATAACCTGGAGAGGGACACACACACATCAGTGGGAGCTCCCTCCAGCAGCTTCTCTGTCAGACGGCTGCCACACGCCTTCAATAACCTGGAGAGGGACACACACACATCAGTGGGAGCTCCCTCCAGCAGCTTCTCTGTCAGACGGCTGCCACACGCCTTCAATAACCTGGAGAGGGACACACACACATCAGTGGGAGCTCCCTCCAGCAGCTTCTCTGTCAGACGGCTGCCACACGCCTTCAGTAACCTGGAGAGGGACACACACACATCAGTGTGTGTGTGTGTGTGTGTGTGTGTCAAACTACTCATACACACCATCAGTAACCTGGGGTGGAGAGGAATATACTGTGTGTGTGTGTCAAACACACATCAGTGTGTGTGTGTGTGTGTGTCAAACTACTCATACACACCATCAGTAACCTGGGGGTGGAGAGGAATATACAGTGTGTGTGTGTGTCTGTCTATTTGTTTATTAGTGACCGTGAGTGAGTGACCGTTACAGAGCGCTAGCCGCTTACCAGCTGAAGGAGGAGTGCAGGCTGGCCCAGAGGTTGGGGTGCTGGGTGAGGGACGGGAGGGAGCGGGCTGCGTTACCACTCCTCTGGTGGGGGAACACCGCTGGGGAGAACACACTGTTCATCCTCACTGCTCGCTGAGGACATACACACTGTTCGCTGTCAAACACCTGTGGCGGGTTAAAGGTAGAGGAGGGAGAGGTAGGTTAACCTTCCTAATTAGCTACAGTAAGATAATGATTTATTATATAATATACTATGTTGAGGTTTGTGTGTGTGTGTGTGTGTGTGTGTGTGTGTGTGTGTGTGTGTGGCTGTGTGTGTGTGTGTGTGTGTGTGTGTGTGGCTGTGTGTGTGTGTGTGTGTGTGTGTGTGCATGTGTGTGTGTGTGTGTGTGTGTGGGTGTGTGTGTGTGTGGCTGTGTGTGTGTGTGCACTCCCTACCTTTAGTGACGTGCTCTGCAGGCTCTGTATAGTGAGTCTGAGGTGGCGCAGCAGGAAGGGCCAGGAGTTGATGAGGTAGATGCGGTCCATGGCTACCATGACGATGCTGTACCAGCGCTGGAAGCCCCGGGCCAGGCTGTCTTTGATGAAGAAGGTGTGGGAGAACACGAAACCGTGCTGCTCGTCCCCAAAGAAGATGGGCCCCTCGCGCCCCGGACACACCTGGAGAGGGAGGTAGAGAGCACAGGGAAAGAAAGAGTGAGAGGAGGAAAAGATAGGTGACAAGGTTGACAGTCTTATGACAGTCACCAACTCTCTGGAACCGTCTTCCATTGGACATCAGACAGGCATGCTCAGTGAAAGTGTTCAAAACTAAGCTAAAGACCCACCTGTTTTCTGTTGTCTATATGTCATAGCTTGTGTATTTGTGCTGTGAAATTATGTGTGTTTTTAAATTGAAATAGTTGTTTTAAATTGTTTTAAATTGTTGCTTACCTATTGTAAAGCACTTTGATGTAAAGTGCTATACAAATAAAGTTATTATTATGCAGATCCCGTTTCAAGTAGTTTCCGACACACGCACACACGCACACACAGACAGACAGACACAGACACAGACACACACACACACACACACACACACACACACACACACACACACACACACACACACCTACACACACCTACCTCACAGCTGAGGCTGCGTACACAGGCCTGGCGCACGACACTGAAGAGCTGAGGCTGTCTGGGGTGCTGGTGGCTGAGGAAGCGGATGCCCGTCTCGTTGTCAATACTCACAAAGCCTGGATGAGACGCAGGGAGAGACCGACAACCCTGAGAGGGAGAATGATGGAGATGGAGAGAGAGAGAGTGAGAGGAGTTAGAAAGAGAGAAGAGGAGAGAGAAAGAGGAACTTATAAGTGTCAGGGAAAGATAAGGGGATGATTTGATTTGATTTGAATGTTCTTTGAGGCACAACTCCTCTGTCAACTTGCCAATCACCATCCACGTTTAATAATAATAATAATAATAATAATACATTTTATTTATGGGCGCCTTTCAAGGCTCTCAAGGACACCTTACAAGACAGTTTAAAACCACATATCAAAACATTAAAATCAACAAAGCAAAATGAGATAAAAGCAGCAAAATCAGATATAACAACAAACAAAATACATGAGATCAAACCAAGTAAGCCATTGTGAAAAGGAGTGTTTTAAGACAGGTGTGTTTCCTCCACCACACTCACCTCACACATGTCTCCCCTCTGTGTGGCTGAGCTGTTAGCCCTCATGGTCAGTCCTTCCCCCTCCCGGTCTCCGTCCCGGTCCCTCTCTCCGGGCACGGGGGCTCCCGTCTGGGGAGGGGAGGGAGACGGGGGGTGCAGAGCCTCCGTGCAGAACAGCGTCCGGGGGCCATGGAGCTCACAGAAATGGCAGAGAGCAACCAGAGCGTTCATCTGAGAGGGGGAAGAGATTATTATTAATAATAATAATAATAATAACAATTTATTCGTATAGCGCTTTTCCTGCAAACGTTGCAGCTCAAAGTGCTTTAATCATTAAATAATCTTAATTTAATTCTTTTGTCATTTAAATGCAATATTAAAAGGATGGGTTTTTATCATCTTAATTTAATTATTTAGTCATTTAAAGGCAATATTAAAAAGATGGGTTAGGATGATTGAACAGAGGAGTATGGGAGAGTGTGTGTGAGTGTGTGTGTGTGTGTGTGTGTGTGTGTGTGTGTGTGTGTGTGTGTGTGTGTGTGTGTGTGTGTGTGTGTGTGTGTGTGTGTGCGTGCGTGCGTGCGTGCGTGTGTGTGTGTGTGTGTGTGTGTGTGTGTGGTGGGTGGGGGAGACACTATATTACGTACATTCAACTCAATGAGAATGTAATGTGGGTCATTTAGCTACTAGATAT
This sequence comes from Nansenia antarctica, assembly GCF_963989245.1. NCBI lineage: Eukaryota > Metazoa > Chordata > Actinopteri > Argentiniformes > Microstomatidae > Nansenia > Nansenia antarctica. The sequence goes on along the minus strand of NC_137680.1, from coordinate 5,928,496 downwards.
TAATGAGAGTCCTTCGTCTCTCTTGTAATCATTCGAAAGTGTCTTATTATTATTGTCACACTTTTAACATTGTTAACAGTTTGACAACTCAATCTGATTATTTTTTTTGCGTGGCTTATACATTTAAATTGCCAGTACAACTTTAAGAATGTTTAGTTAAACAAACACACGTACCTTGATAAGACTGCTCACATGCAACGCATCAAATCACTGGTGAACGCATGTTATCAACATCACAAAAACACATAATTGCTGCCAAACTAAAAAAGCCCATTGTCGTCCACGAAATATAACATATCTGTTCCGAAAAATAAGTCTGGAAATGCACGTTAAATAAAAATATCTCAATTTCGTATTAGCTATTCATAGAAACCTTATTCTTTCTCGCGGTTCTCGATTTTGTTTATGTTTATACTTTTCATGTCTCTGTCTGCTGGCTCTGTCTGGCAGGCGTCATGTGATGGCGGAAGTCACGCGGTCGGCTTCAGGAACGCAGAGATGACGCACGACATTGGAAGGTACATTTGGTCACGTGATGTGTAGGCTTTACCACACATGTTTAATAAGTCAACTGGTGGAAATTGATAACTTGTAAAGTGTTTGAAATTTTATTATTTCAATTGAAATGAAGGTTGCAATTGTCTCTCATGGTAATGATTCAGCGAAAGGATGTCCTACCCTACCTATGTTCCCAAAATACTAAACCTGGTTAAAAAAAACTACATTTCCCATATCACACTCGGTGCAAACAAACCAAAGGTCAGAGAGGGGTTTTCCAGTACCCACGGACAGAACTGTCATAACAGAGATACTACAACCTCATATACCAAGAATACAGAGACTCGTGAATTATTGTATTGTATATAATACATTATCATTACACTGTTTTGGTTAACATGTGAGTAGCAATGGAGAATTAAAGTGAACTTATTATGTTAGCTTGTTGTGAAATCAATCCTTGATTGAGTCTTGGGACTCTTGTCATACTTTCTCATTCTACAGTTTGATGATGGCAGATGGGCCAGCAGAGTGTCTCAGCTCCTCTGAGGACAACAGAGCTTTGATCCGAGGGTCTGACACAGAGGAAGTCCCAGCCAACCAGAACAACAACCACCACTTACTCACCCAGGAAACCACGACAGGTGAGGGTTTAATCATTCACAAATAAATGAATGATGAACATGAATCATAGTATGAAATAGAGCTGGGTACGTACAGCCTCCTAACCTATTTGGAGTACACTGAGTAGAAATTATACCAAAACATTGAGAAATATAGAGTTTTGACAATCCCAACACATGTTCAAATTATGAAGGATACATTTTTAATCCAGAAACTCAAATTCACATTTTCCTACATTCCATTGCTCAAACCGTCAGTTTGAGGTCCAGGAAGTTGCACCCTCACCCTGTTATCTTGTGAGTGTTGCAAGATGTTGTTTGTTTTAGATTATCAGGGGTTTATGATCCTCCTTGAAATCACAGAGTGAGGTTTGCGTACATGATCCACATGATTCAGAATTCCACCCGGTGACTAATTTTCCCGTATTCCCCCAGACAGCATGATTTTTCTCTGAGATTTGATATTTGGCAGAGAAATTAAGTGCCTCAATCGTTACTCATTCCTCCAGCCTGTCAGAAAAGAGTGGATTCCCGCTTGGAAGTCTCTTGTCTCTATTACTCCCTCTAGTGTCATTGGGTTTAGAGCCAATCTTGTCTAGCCTCAACATCGTGAGTGCCAAAGAGGTGAATCGAATCCTATAAAATATAATGTGCCAGGCACCAGTGCTCAAGCATACTTTGTAGTTACTTACTCCTCTTCATCCCCTATGGGACCTATAAGGCTTCAGTGAGCTCTCTCCATTGCATTCGGTCCTTGGTAGCATGCTGCGCCTCCCCCCCCCCATGACATTCTGTTTTGTTTCAGCTCTTGTGTCAGTTCTGCGCCAGGTGGTTTTGGGCCTCCCAGGTTTTCTTTTGGTGGTGGTGTCCATCTTAAGGTGAAGTACTCAAGTATACTGTTCACACATACAGTATATGTATGTGATTGCTGTGAAGGGGAGTATTGAGTCTTGGCTCTTCTCATCAGTTGTGCAACAACCTCAACAGCAACTTAATAACTGCTTGTAGCGACTAGATTTAGCCAAAAATCCAAAGTCGCTGAGAGACGTGAGCAGGGTTTGGGTGAAGTTGTGTGACGCGCTAAAAACAATTCGCTTCAGATAAAAGGTACGTTTAAAGCATTTATTGAATATAAAACGATCAAACTTGGTGACGTACATACGTACATCCATAAGCGACCAAAAACAATGAATATCAAACAAATCGTAAATAATATGCGGTCAACAAAAAATACAGCGACCCTGTCACCCCTCCCTCTCTCCACTCCCGCCATACAGGTAAACAGGTGCCTAAACTAACCTCAGGCAGGCCCGCCCACAATCATGTCACTTCCGGAAGGAAGATCAAACAATAAACGTGATCAAAACAATAAACAAACAAATCAAATAAGCTCATAATAACCCATTAGCTTTTTGTACTAAATACCCAAGAATTAATATTCATGGCTCCTACACTGCTTATCTGATATATGCACACCGTCTTGATTGACACTGTTATTTTGTTGGAGAATCATCTATCTGTTTTCTGAATGTCGCTTTTCTTTAGTTTACTCCTGATGTATGGAGCACATGCTCATTGGACGTGAATGTATCTTTATTGTTTGATTTATGAATTGGACAGTGTTTCTTTCACATGGGGAAGAAGAGCAGGAAGCCACTAAAGGTGTTAAGGTTGTCAGAATCATCATATATCCTTCTGCCTGAGGGCAGCCGGTGCATATAAATCATATCTCCGACCTCCAGCTCTAGTATGACTGCATTAACCAACCACATATCTACGATATCCATCAGGGACATAATTAAACATGATCCTTTTGTCTCCAGCGTTAAAGGCGTCACTGGCAGTGAATCTGATGAAGTAGGCTCCTCTCCCTGGTGCTGTGAAGATACCTGCATAACAGGAAAATCAGGGAGAGAGAGGTCAGAGGTCAACATGAGTCATTAGTCATCATTAGTCGTCTTTTTATAGACTACTGGAGGGATCACTGACAGAAGCTGGCCTGGAGTGGTGTGCTCTCATCTCCACACAGGTTGGACTGTGGATAGTGTAACTAATCACCTGTAACATAGTTGTTAGGCCTTGCCAATGTTGGTGATGACTTTGCTGTAGATGAGGGGGGACATCATCAGTATTGAAGGGTCCTATTACCCCCTGAATCAAAGCTGTTAGAATGACACCTTTGGTCTGTCTGTAAGCGCAGACGAGTCAACAGATATATTCAGATTTCGGATTTTAGGCCGACACTTAGTGACAGAAATCGGAGGTCCGGGGGCGCTTAGGTGGCGTAGCGGGTTAAGCGTTGACCATGTAACCGCAGGGTCCCCGGTTCGATTCCGGCCGGGGACATATCCTGCATGTCATCCCTCCTCTCTCTCTCTCACCCATCCTTCCTGTCAAATCTCTACTGTCTCTGTCACAATAAAAAAAATGAAAATATGAGTGGGACTGCCCGACTCAGAAAAAATAACTAAAATAAAAAATAAATAAAAGAAATCGGAGGTCTACACGTGTTCTACCTGTGTTCTCTCTCTTCAGCGCCTCCACCTGGCTCTCACCGGCACTCAGTCTGGTTTCCTGGACTAGGTAGACATTTTAAAGCATAGAAATAGATGAACTCATCAATATAATGGGGATAAGTCAATGATCCTAGTACCTACTCATTGTTCTCTGTCATTACCTTCCGCATTCTCTCTGTCTCTCAGTTCCTCCACCCCTCTGTCACTTGCTGTCACTCTGGCCCCCATGGCTGGAATTACAGGAACGAAAATAGAGGGGGACAAAACAAAATAGTTTTAGAGCTGTTGATCTTTTAATGGACCAATGGATGAAAAAACAAACCTTTTTGTATTCGCATTAATCAAGTCAGAATGTTACCTGCATTCTCTCTGGTCAGCTCTTCAATCTGGCTTTCAGCAGCTGACATAACATAAGGACTTTCATTAGCCTAAGCAATGAAACACTCCTCTATTCACTGTAAATTCATATTTAAATATAATCTCTTTTTATTATAGAATGTAGGGCTCAAATTTAAAAGGTTAGGCCTAGGAGAGGAGGAGAAAGCAGCACTTGATATTTGTTTCTTTTCTCAATCAATAAGTGCAGGTTTTTCCCTTCAACTATTTTACATTTTCATTCAAGTTTTACAATACCTTGCATTGTCCTTCTCCACTTGCTCCACCTTGTCCTTATGGAACTGAAGTTCAGTCTTTAGTGACACTCATCTCCACCCTCTGGTTCACCACCTCGCTCTGTAGCTCCTCCACCTGGCTCTCACCGGCCGTCACTCACCTGGCCTCTGACTATCATGTTCTTCAGCTCCACCACCATGTCTCTCAGAGCTCTCAGCTCAGTCACGATCGACGGGTCAAGTTGGGTGGTCTGGCAGGTTGTATGTTGACGGGTGGTTTGTGGGTCGCCCTGACCCTGTTCGGTAATGTCATTCTCCCTGACTCTTCCACTAGCCCATGCGCCAAACAGACCAAATAACAGCACAACTAACCCCCCCCCCTCATTTGAAGCAATGCCTCTTCAGGACTAATGCAGACAGGCTTCTTTATATAGCCTACACTCACCCACTCACCCACCCACTGGTCTGGGTGAAGTCTCACCAGTCCATGAGAACTTCAACACTTGTTTTCAGTGGAAAGTTAAACATATATAAAGCCAAGGACATGGTGAACTCCAGTGTCAAGCTCAATACGGTAACTGAATTTCTCCTCTCTTAGAGTCAACAGGACAGCTGGAGGAGGAGGGAGCTGATGTGTGCCAGTTCTTCTTGTTGGGAAAGTGCCGTTTTGGACAGAGGTGTCGTCTGTCTCACAGGTCCGTAACATACACTGACCTTTGAACACCACCATAAATAACCACTTATAACCACTTGGCTACAATTAAATATTTAAAACTGAAATGTTAAAAAACAGCATAGCTGCCAACCCCTAGACAGATGGCACTGAGAATCTCAGAGTCCTTCCACAGTCGTCACTAAGCTCTGCCTGGCAACAGGGAAATCTTCAGAAGTTTTTGTCTTTTTCTTCTTCTGTTGAGAAGGGACATTGGTGGTATTGGTAGTGCTCTCTCTTGCACTCTCACAGCAGATGAGTGAGGCACTGAAGCAAGTGCTAATAAAGTTACGTAGGAGAACAGAAGTGGAAAAGAGTTAATAGGGAAGTGAATAATGCTACTCTCAATGCACAACACACAGTTTGTCTTTGTTGTTGGACTTCTGTGAGAGAGAAAAAAACACATCACATTACCACACTCTGTTCCAGTCAGTCATTACATTAACCCACAGCAATGAATCAAAATCCAACGCATCCTTTTTTGAACTCACTCACTCACTCTCACCTCCCGTCTCTCCCTCTCCTACTCCCCCCCTCCCCCCCTCTCTTCCCTAACCTTCCCTCTTTATTCCTCCTCCTCTCTTTCAGCCCTACACCAGAGGCCCGAGAAGAAGCAGTTCTGATAGACCAGGAGGAGGGCAGGAATGATGGAGAAAGGGAGTCAAAACACAAGAAGAAGAAAGGAAAAGTAAACAACACAGCACACAAACCAAATGACACTGAGAGAAAAGGTATTTATATATGTGTTACGGTACATGTGGGAATACAGTACATGTGGGAAAACTAGGGTTAGGGTTAGGTGCTACGTCGACTTGGTACATGCTGGCATGTCTAACCCTAACCCTAATCCTAACCCTACCCCTAACCATAACCGTAGCACCCTAGCACCTAACCCTAACCCTAACCCTAGTTTTCCCACATGTACCGTCTTCCCACATGTACCGTAACATATATACAACCACTATTGTCTTTGTTTTGAAAGTGGCCATAACAACAACTATGACAACATCATGCTTCTCTCTCCTCCTCAGAGCCAACCAAAAAGCCCCGTATGCGCACGGCAGATGACGTCATCTCTCGCATCCTGTGGGACTCGTCCGCTGAGGCAGAGCATTTCGTGGTGGGGTATGTGGATCGCTTCCTTGGGGTAGTGGAGCGCCCGTTCTCCGAGTTCAACTGGGACGCGGACCCGTGCGACTGTGACTACTCGGCTGAATTGGCCCTTCCCCGGCACAGGATCCAGTACTTCACCTACAGAGGGCGCCGTGTCTGGGACCGCAACAGCCGGATGGACAGGGTGTTCGGGTCCACCGGACAACCTCTGGCTCCCCCCTTTGGAGGGGAGGAGGAAGTGGAGGGTAAGAGGGAAGTGAACGAGGGAGAAAACACACAATGAACTCTAGTCCAGCACTAACACAACAGATTCATAATAAAGACAGCTAATCAGGCATGTTCAAGATGGGCTGGAAAAAAGCTACCTGGCCTACCAAGAACAGGATTGGCAACTGTTTCTTGAAAATGAAAAACATACACACAACACAATATACACACAACACTACATCCACTACATTCACATTGACTGATATTTTCCTGATGTTTTCATTGTATTCTATGTCTTTATTATGTCTCCCATTGTAGACACAGGGCAAGACGCTGAGCAACAAGAGCCAATCAACAACCACCAAGAATCAACCGAAGAAGAATCTTCTGCGGCTTCTGAGTCCCTTCAAATAACACATGTAGAAAACAGCCACCTAGAGGACAAACAGCAGAGTGAGACAACTGTTCACACTCCTGAGTCAACAAGACAAGGCCTAACTGAGATGTCTGACATAGGAAGCACAACACAGGGTCAACAGGAAACAGGAAGAGAATCAGGGCTATTTGAAGAGGAAGCCGTAAACAAGTCCGACCCACATTCAGTGGCCTTAACAGACCAGATCTCTCCATCCCAGAGAGAGGACGACATTGGAGAAGAAGAGGGTGAGAATCAGGAAGTAGGTATACATTTCCAAACACTGCAGCCATGTTTGAGAGAAAGTGTAACACATTGCGTTGTTATAGAATATTTTATTTTATTTTATTTATTTTCTCTGAAAAGGGTTTAGTTTGCATGCAGATTAGTAATGTAGTACACCACCACTGTTGAGTAAGACTGAAGATATGTGATGAGTATACTGTAGATGATGTATACTACAGTATAGTGATGTATGTATGTCTGTTTTACAGAGCCCAGCCCCAGACACATCCCACGGGCAGGCTGTGCCTCAGGACCAGAGCGTAGAGGAGGGGGGGCGTCGGCCCTCAAAACGTAACTCACCCACCCACTTCGTAACCTTCCGTGCCAACACTCCTTCCATCCTCTCCTCCTTCCAGCGCCTTCAGGAGCAGATCACCTCCCTCCTCCCCTCCTCCGCCCCTCACTGGCTGGCCCCCTCCACTCTCCACGTCACCATGTGCCTCCTGGTCCTGCGCGGCCCGGCCGAGGTCGCCGCTGCTGGGGAGATCCTCAGACGCTTCGCCCACCTGGACCGCAACCCCCCGGTGGCTGTCTCCTTCCCCCTGAAACTGAAGCATTTCAACGGGAGGGTGCTCTACCTGAGCCCCCAGCCTCAGCGCCACATCCAGCAGCTCAACTCCGGCCTACAGGAGGCCTATAGGCAGCAAGGCTGGCTGCACAGGCACTCGTTCACGCCGCGCTACCACCTCACGCTGGCTAAAGTGGTGGAGGGAGGGCAGGGCGAGAGGCCGTTTGAGGGGGCGGCGGAGTTGTGGTTAAGGGGTAAGGCGGTGAATTTTGGCCGTTTGCCAGTGAATACGTTGCACCTGTGTGCCATGGGCACGCCCAAGAGAGAGGATGGGTTTTATGAGACAGTGTGTACAGTCATGCTTCGGTGAGGTGAAGTGTTTGTGTGTGTGTGTTTTTTTGTGTGTGTTTAAGGTGTACTTTTTAAACTTTTTAAACGTTTTAAACTTTTTTGTACATTACCACACCTACACAGACCCACCTGTACCATACTCCTGGTTGTGTCTTTGCCAGGATACTTCTCATTGGATGAAAACATTGTAACACCTGCCGGTCATGTGACCGCTTGTGTTGAGTTCGTTTCCTCGTTTTCATGTCCATAATTAGAAGTAATCATTGGGAATAATTGTACAGTATGTCTTGTGTGTGACCCGTCCTCTATTCTTCAGTGTTTTACTTTCATAGTCCTCACTTGTAGGAGCCATGAATATGAATTCTTGGGTATTTAGTACAAAAAGCTAATGGGTTATTATGAGCTTATTTGATTTGTTGTTTATTGTTTTGATCACGTTTATTGTTTGATCTTCCTTCCGGAAGTGACATGATTGTGGGCGGGCCTACCTGAGGTTAGTTTAGGCACCTGTTTACCTGTATGGCGGGAGTGGAGAGAGGGAGGGGAGACAGGGTTGCTGTAATTTTGTTGACCGCATATTATTTACGATTTGTTTGATATTCTTTGTTTTGGTCGCTTATGGATTTATGTACATCACCGAGTTTGATTGTTTTATATTCAATAAATGCTTTAAACATACTTTTTATCTCAAGCGAATTGTTTTTAGCGCGTCATACAACTTCAACCCAAACCCTGCTCACGTCTCTCAGCGACTTTGGATTTTTGGCTCGATTTAGTCGCTACACTCACTGATACAAAAGATGATGATAATAATAGTTATCACACAATTTCTATAACATTCAGAGGTACATTCACAGTACTCTACACCTCATTGACAGACTCTTAATAGTGTAATAATCAATAATGACCCAAATTAAATATAGTCTTTTTAATCAAATGATCTCATTGATTAAAGATAGTATTTTCAATCCAATGATATGTCATTGATCTCATCAAATCAATCCTTTGACCATTTAAAAAAATTGTGATAAGATGCATTTGATATCAATATTGTATGTAACTAAAACAGACAACCGCCAATTACTGTAACATTGATGAATGTGTACATGCTTTTTACAAAGAATTATGACCTCTGAACTATCAAGAACATTAAATACTGAATTGGGTTATTGTAGTGACAATGTGAGTGGTGATATGTTACTCTATAGCAGTGTTGGGATGAGATGTTCAACAGTGTAGCAGTGTTGGGATGGAGAGAGAATGGGGCTGTATATTGTGCTGTGCTGGGTCTGAGAGAGAGGCATGGAGGCAGGGTTAACTCTCTGGGTAACTCTTGCATACATAATATCATCTCTCTCCCCCCTTTTCCTCCCAGATACATGCACACCATACATATACATATGAGTCAGTGAGTGTGCTCTCTCTGTCTCTCTCGTTCTCTCTCTCTCTCTCTCTCTCTCTCTCTCTCCCTTGTTCGCTCCCTTGCTTTTATTATCTCTCTGCCTCCCCTCCCCCACTCCCTTTCTGTGACACAGAAAAAACCAACGCCACCACCCTCCCCTCTTGTTCTCCCCCCTTTCCTTCCATGGCACACAAACACCCTGCTCTCCCCATTCTCTCTCATTCTGTTTGTTTTTATTGTGTTTGTTTTTAGCCCCCCTTTTTCAGTCAAATCCACTCTTGACTAATGAAGAAAGAGCTCTCCATTTCTCACCACCTTTCTTCCCTTCCAGTTATTTTATTTTTCTCCCCACATCTCTACTTTACTTGGTTGTTGTTGAATCAGTGTTGATGCCATTTTGCAGTAGCAACTGGTTTTGCCTGGTTTTGCCATTTCGCAGCAGCAACAAACTGGTTTTGCCTACAAATCCATTGCATGTTTCTTCTCCTCTCTCTCTATTCATTGCTCTCTCCATCTCCCTCCTCCCGCCCTCTCTCTTTCTCTCACGCTCTCTCACTGCCCAGTTGACAACCCATCTTTTTTTCTATTCACAATATCTATGTTGCCCCCCCCCCCCTCCCTCCCTCCGCCCTCCCATCCCTCCCTCCCTCCATTTCTCTCTCAGTCCCAGTATCCATCTAAGTGTGCTTATCCGCCTCTCTAAGTCTGTCTAAATATATGTGCATCTACCTCTCCCACAGCGCAACCAAACAAAACCCTGCCTTTTCTTTAAAAAAATAACATTTTGTGGATTTTCTTTTTTCTTTTCTGTTTTTACAGAAATTTGAAATCTCTTGTTACTCAAACTTCAATCGTTGGACCTTCTTTTGTTACATATTTTTTGCAATTAGACAATATTACAAATTGTTGATGATTTGAAGCAATTTTAGATTTTTTAATTTTTTTTTATTTTACTCATTCTGAGAAATCTCATTGGATTTTGGTCTCCTAATCTGAGTTGTCTGGTTGGTTGATGGGTGTTGGAATTAGAGCTGCTGTGCTCGCTGCTATCTCTCCCTGTACAATGTGAGTGAGGGGACCAACCCCTAATCCTCGTTAAATGGATTCATTATCTTTGGGCACTATCGTGTCCCTGCCTTGTTGTGAAGTCGCCTGGGCGTTCAGCTACGAGGGGCTCTAACACAACGATAAGAGTCCCTTTGGGGTGTCTCCTCGGTCTTAATCCCTCTCTCTCTCTCTCTCTCTCTCTCTCTCTCTCTCTCTCTCTCTCTCTCTCTCTCTCTCTCTTTTCTCTTTCTCTCTCTCTTTCCATCCCTCCCTCTCTCTCTCTTGCGTGCGCTCTCTCTCTCTCTCTCTCTCTCGCTGAGGGCTCCTCTCTCATCCATCAACACAAGCATCTCTCCACTGTGACCAGACAACCATGCAATTACAGCCTGTTTAATATTTCAAAAGACCAAAAAAATAGTTAGTAATTTTTTTTCTTTTAACATTTTTCATATTTTTTGGTCGATGTCTCTCCGAGACTATTTTTCAGGATGAGTTTTTTTCAAGAACATCAAGCGTTGATGGTTGGCAGTATCCCTCAGTGAGTGGGTAAATATTTGACGGAACCCAAATAAGAACAGGAGGACAGAGAGAGAGAGAGAGAGAGGGGGAGAGAGAGAGAGAGAGAGTGAACCCTCTCATCACCAAAGTCAAAGGTAAGAGACAGATCTCTCTTCAATCTCATTCACTATGGGTTCATTGTCTGTGTGTGTTCTGCGAGATGAATGATCAGTCAAGTCAGATAGATTCATCATGCTCTGTTTAAACATAGCAATTTGCTTTTCCCTGACAGAGCCAAGTCTGGTTTATCAAATGTTGTTTAGATATCTGTCATTTTTAAGCTTTGATATTGAAATTAGGAATGAACAAAACTCTGGTTGGACAACATCATACAGTACAGTATATGGTACATCTCTTTCCAATGGACAGATTTGTCCATTTGTCATCATCCTGTCATTTCTTTATTAGTTCAAAGAGAGAGATCATGCATTAATTATGGAGCTTTATCAACTCTCCAATTTTACATTTTAGATTGTACAAGACAACATTGTCATTTACAATTGTCAAATACTAAAGCCTGTTGGTATGGAAGCATTCTGCCAACCTCCTGTCATGTTCTACACATCTTACACACACACCAAAGCACCATGTTGGTCTCATTGACTGTGGAGCACTGAGTAGCCTACAGCTGGCTGCACTCACATCGTGGATAGATTGTTTCAAATTGAGCATGACATTTAAAATGGAACCATAACAATAACTTGTGTTTGAATTTCAACAGCATTCTGATTCTGTTCTTGCTGTGACCATACTAAAGAAAGGTGCATAGATACAGTATTGTAGACCTCTCACACTAAATGGGTGTTCATGCCATCCAGTCACTGAGCCAAAATGCTGTCCCATAAACGGCAGTCATTAAAGCCATCGTTAAGACATTGTTAAGACATCGTTAAGACATTGTGAAGTGGTCATTTAGGCCTTAACACGTGGAACATAATTGATTATGAAACCACCGACATGATAACGAGCATAGATTTAGTTGCAGTGCATTATTCATATCCACTGTCTCAGATTAAAGCAACATTTTTTTTTATGTGCCATGATAATAACAATATAGCTGGTGGTACAACACATGATAAAAGAGGAAGTGATTTGATTGTACTAAAGATGATTACCCAGATAACTACACATCTTCAGACTTTTTCATTGAGCCAATTTTCCAAAATGGCCTCAGAGATTTAGATTCAGTCTAAGAGTCTCTCTACAAATATTGGACTGACTGTTGCTACCAACATGCAATTCAGCTCTGGTCTGCCAATACTGTGTTTTTCTCTTTTGTTTCTCCACAACAGCTTTGGTTGGTTTTCAAGCAGTGCACAGTAGGCAGTGGCTTTCCTTTCCCTCCCCTCTCCCTCTCTCCCTCCTCTCTCCCTCTCCATCACGTGAGCTCAAACTCCCATTTATTTCCCTTCAGTTATGCAATGGGGTAACCAGCATCATAACAAGCTGGCAGGAGACATCACGTCAACTTGAGTTCTCTGGCCTCTGACAACTCCTGATCAACTGCTGCTTCAAGGCGCTGTCGAGTCCGAGTCACCCTCTGGACCTTTTCACATTTTTTAATAATATAATACAATCGATCATAGTTTGATTGTTTGTTTTTTCGGAGGGATCCATCAGTTTAATACACAGTTAGTGTATAGTCTACCATGAGACCTGCTTAATAGTGGAAATGACAGGGATTCAACACCCACAGACAATTTAGGAGATGGATTTATCTACATTCTATTTTGGCTACCATTCAGGGTTAGATTTGTGTTGCCATTTGTGTTGTATGCTTACAGGGCCAGATCATTGTTCATGCCAAACTATAATGCGTGAGTTCATTTGTTCCTGTCATCTTTACTCGACCTTGCAAACAATTTGCACCATATTGATTGATTGATTGATTGATTGATTTAGTTTTTTGGGGGGAAAGCAGATTCACACAGAGCACAGGTCCCAGAGGATAACACAAGAAAGTATGGAACACATATTTCCACTGTTTCCCTCAAGAGGACCGGCCTGAAGTATCGTATTGTATTTCATTTTTGTCACTGCCTCACTGATCTAGGATGTTGACAAGAACATCACAAACATTGACAAATCATGTCCCAAGCATGGCAAATTAATCTAGCTGGCCAAATAAAAAGAATCGTATAATTCACCTAATTTGACAGCATCCCCCAGCCAATCCATAACATAATACGAATAGCCATAAGGTGAGAAATATTGACATATACTTGATATATGACCACAGTCTTTAAGCATAATGACGTTCGACAAACTGTAAACAGTCTGTTGACATGGTTAGTGTGAGGTTGATGAATGCATCACACACACCCTGTGTGGAACCATTATGCTCAGCACGTTTCCCTTTAATAAGGGAAATGGAGTGCTGCCATTGATTTTATTTGTGACAGTTGGGGTTTTGGAGTCATTAAGGTGAACAGGCTTATTCTAATGAGCTTAGAGCTGCCCTGTCTGGCCTGTGGGCGATCTGTTAACTCATTCTGGAGCACGGCCGCCCCAAATCTAAACGGCTGTCAAAAACACTCACATAGAATATAATGGAACAGAGTTATTTTGAGATTAAACAAGTATGCTGCTATTATGAAATACTCTCTGAATCGAGATAACTGCATGCTATCTACTACATTAGTGGCATGTAGTCATACACTACTACAGTCAAAGAAAAGACCTGTTTATATAAATTGATGATATATTCCTGAATTACTATATTTTTTTACTGCCGCATTTGCAGACAGCAAAACCAGGGCAGGTGTGTGTGAGTCTGGATCAGAATCAGACACACACTCTCTCTCTGTTAGGACTAAAATGCAGTATTGTTTCTTCACTCAATGCCAGTGGTGTTGAGCACTGTATATACACCAGTACTGTATGTAGACCTTCTCATACTCCGCCTCAGTTTTGCTCATGTTAATGGTCTGCTCTGTGCTCTGTTCTCCTAAGCTGTCTTGAAACCCTCTTGTCTGAAACAGTAAAGCCCTGATATTCTCTTAATCTGCACAATCAGTGTCCTACCGCCGCTCCCTAGCGTCCCCCCCCCCCCCCCGCTCTGTCACTGTAATGAGGATTCCAGTGTCTGTTTGGGCTAACCGGATTTTCCCTTTTGTATTTCCCTTACTTTCTCCACCGTGGCTGGGTTTAAGAAGGGGGGACGCTAAGCGCTGAGCAGGGTTTGGTGGTGGAGTGTGCCTACTTGGCCCGCCAAACACCCGGCATTTTGGGTGAGGATGAGGATGTATAGTATACCCTACTTTAATCTCTTTATGGAATGGTGGAGGCATTAGTTGCGACAATCATATCTTTCCTAGTAGTCCTCCCTGTGCCAGGATGCTCCCTGTTTAAACCCTTTTATCCTTTTGGTTGACGGGGTGGTTGGTTTGTGGTTGGTGGTTAAGTAGTGTCACCATGTCAATGGTAGTGATTGAACCCCCCCCCCCCCGACTCCTCCCTTTGTACAGTGCAGGTTGTGTGGTGTAGGTGGAGGACTGCCTCACAACCCCCACTTACTGTAAATATTTACTTGACTCCCGAAGAGAGGATGGAAAAGAGGATTGGCTGGGTGAACAGAAAGTGGAATGTCTGATCTCTGTTGATTGATTGATCTCTGTGATCTTTATCTGAGCTCCTTGTTTTGTACCGTCTCTTGGGCACAGATCTAGGATCAGTCTATCTAGGATCTAGGATCAGCCCCCAAATCCTAACTGTTGGGGGGCAACATAAAATTGATCTTAGAATCTCTCTTAGAGGCTCTCTCTCTGAACAGTGCTTGATCTGATCTCTCTCTCCTCCTTAGTTCAAATTAACATAAACATGTTAAACACAATTAACAAATACAAAAGGTGTATTTCAAAGTGGGTGTTTTTTTTTTACAACATTTTAGACCATTGCCTGGTGTTTGTATGACCACTTTCTTTCTCTTCTTCTCTGCTCCGCTAGGAGTATGACAGGCTGGTTGTACTGACCCCTATCTCCTTCCGCCACGCTCTCTCAGGGAAGCTGTGAAGTGATATACTCTGGCATTACCCTCCCTCTCTCCCTCCCTCCCTCCCTCTCTCCCTCCCTCCCTCCCTCCCTCCCTCCCTCACTCCCTCCCACCCTCCGTCCATTGACAGGTTGTTCTGACCTCTCTCTTCCCTCCATTCTACAGGGTGGAGGAGGGGGTCTTTGGCAGTAGACTATGGCTGCCATGGCGACGGTACCCAGCTACACCCCTTCGCTGTGGGTGAGAATGTGTCATGCCCTCCCCCGGCTCGACCTCACCATGCAGATAAGAGACAACCTCTTCATCCCCGACAGCTGGGAGTACCAGCAGGTAACGTCAAACCACCGACAAACCAATCACATCACACCTGGCACAAGCTTTGGCCAATCACAAACCGCACCCAACTGAATTCACTGTCCAATCACAAACGGCAGCCAATACAATCTCTACTACAATATCTACACAATATCTATCACCCACCAACAACCAATCATACTACCACACCTTGCTAAAATATTGTCCAAATACTAAGGTAATCCAGTTACAGTATTCACCCCATAAATGTGGTAAATGAGCAATCAATCAAATCTGATTAAGTCCAATTGAGTTTAATAATATTGTTATGATGCTGTAGTAGGCAAATGTTCAAATGAGTAGGAAACCCCTCTCCTGTTCAACATTGCCAAAGAGCTGTCTCTGCAACTGTGTCATAATGCAGAATCATAATTTCATTACCAGTGTTTTTGGAAAAGCCTGTTCATCATACTAGTTAGAGTAGTGCCCTAATTAATGGCAGGGAAATTAGCCCAGACTGCTCACAGGAATCTCGAACTGTTTCTGAACTCCACCAGAAATGTAACACCACCAGGCTGTCTCGCCACAAATCTGTTACCTGTCACCTATTGAAGCTTTATTCAGCACCACAGTTCATACTCTATATAGCTTCACCTCCTCTATGTATTTACCTCTCATGATCATGCAGTTTGAGTTACACCATCTGGTTACCTACCTATGTAGACTGTAGTATGTGATTCGATTGATCTCTAAAATCCTAAAATGAAATAACCGTTTCAGATTTGTGTATTGTCCTTATGATTACAAAACAGAACCTTTTGTTGTCAATGACTAGGTTTAATCATTCTCTTCCAATGGGGCTGTCTTCTGAAATAAAAATGCCTCAGCTACCCACATATCTCTCTCTCACACACACACACACACACACACACACACACACACACACACACACACACACACGCACACACACACACACACACACACACACACACACACACACACACACACAGCACATATTTGAGACATTCTATGGTACAGCAGAGAGAGGGACTCAAATTATCCGCCGGTAGAGAAAGACAAAAGAGATGGAAAGCGCTCCGAGAGAGGAAACAGATAATATAAGAGAGAATGAGTAACACAGAGAGAGAGAGGTAGTGGAACAGAAGACTGGCCAGGGAGTGAGGCTGAAAAGCGGGAGCGGGAAAGGGAGAGAGAGAGAAAGAGAAAGAGAGAGAGTGGCAGTGAATGTATTTAAGTAGGTCACAGATTATTAATAGAGATTCAGTGGCGTGGATAGAAAGAAAAGAGAGAGGGGGGGAAGGGGGATGCGAGAGAGAGAGAGAGAGGGAGAGAAAGAGCAGGCGAGGGAGAACATGGGGGAAACAGGGATGTGTGGGGTTGGGAGGTGGGGTGGGGAGGTGGGGGGCTGGTGGGGGGGCGGGGGGGGGGCTTTAGGAAACAGGAGGCAATGGAGAGTAGGATCAGGGATGAGGAGGTGTAGGAGTAGAGAGTGGGAGAGAGACAGACACACTGAGCAGATGGGGTTGGGAGGATAATACTGTATACTGTGTATGTGTGTATCTGGCTTAATGCACTCTCCTAGTAATGTTCAGTATGCATCATAGACCAGGTTCACATGCAGGAGAAAGAGGGCTTAGCAACATTAAAACTCTGGGGGGAAAAACAGCCAAGATGCATTACTTTATAAAGGTTTGGTGGATATTCATGATAGGTTTAAAGTTGAACTTGAAATCCATAGGATGTGTGATCAACAGTTGAGAATTATGTCTTTGAAACGGTTTAATGCAGTGATGCAGTGTGTAGGCTCCATATTGAAGGTCTTGGGCCATGAAGTTTTAGTGTGATTATTGGTGATAATGTCCCTGGCTTTTGTCAAAGCACACAATTTAGATTCTCACACATTTCTAACTACCTTCCTCTGCTGATTATTGGGGTCACAATCATAATTTGATCATTATCAAATCAAATACATCAATCAAATCAAATACAACTAGACAGGGACAATTCCTGTGGAAATTGTGAAGTGTGCTTGCCCCCCCCCTGCATCCTCTGGCGAAGACCAACTCCAATTGAATGTAAAAAAAAAAAAAAATTTTCGCTGAGATTTGGCCCTCAATCACCACTGTCAAGATTCCATCATTCATTTTCTATGAGGTTTTGTCTCCACAAAAAGTCAAATTCTGTGTGTGTGTGTGTGTGTGTGTGTGTGTGTGTGTGTGTGTGTGTGTGTGTGTGTGTGTGTGTGGGTGGGTCACCACCCTGCACCCCCCGGCGAAATCTGTGTGTCTGTACGTCACCCAGAGGCCGAGCTGTGGGGTTTTGATTCCACCATTCATTTTCTATGGGATTTTTTCTCCACAAAACGGGGAATTGTGGGTAAAACATATGTAACCGTAACCTTCCACCGGACAATAGCAACGCGAGTTGGAATGACCCGCATCCTATGACACCTCTCATGTCTACATTGTGCCAAAACTGTGGGTAGTAGCCGGGCAAATTTTGTATATGTACAATAACAATAAGTGTTGCTTGCAGTAGTAAGCACACTTAATAACAAGGTTACAATTCAAATCAGACTGTATAGTGCTGTGATTCATATCATCCACTGACTCTCTGCCTGCTTCCCCATCTCTCTCTCTCTCTCTCTCTCTCTCCTACTCAGACTCTCCTGGTCCTGTCCAGTCTCTCGGCCATCGCTCTCATTCTCTCCCTCCTCGTCATTCTCTCTTTCCTCATACACTATTGTTGCTGTCACCGCGGTGACCGGAGTGAGGGATCAGATGAAGAGGAGGAGGATGAAGACGCCAGCACGGGCCACGGATACGGAGGGCGGAAGGGGCGTGGCATCTGCTGCGTCACCTGGGTGTCGGTGGCGGCCGTCACATTGTGCTGGTGAGGATGGTCACTCATATAGTCAAAATAACTGGAAATCATTTCAGATTTAAATGTTTTTTAGGGCATTTCTGCTTGATTGGGATATGTCGAGGGTCAGAGGGGTCAAGGGTCAAAATCAAACCAGGAACCTTGCGATTATGTGGTATGTGCATTAGTGTGCTACATCACTAAGCGCCCCCTGAAATAATTTCTGATCATAGAATAATGTGGTCAAACATTCTGGCCACAATACTATTCCTATGGGGAGGAGTTGAAAGTTCCGCTGTCAGGCAAAATAGCCATGTCGGAACTTTTTAAACTGTTCAAAATATCCCAAGTCACAAGACTAGGTCACATCTCTATGGAGAGATGACGTTATGTCTGTGGTTTTAAAATTCGTTCATAAGTTCCGCTGTCAGGCAAAATAGCCATGTCTGAACTTTTTAAACTGTTCAAAATATCCCAAATAATGCAAAATAGGGTAACATTTAAAAAATAACTCTGAAACGAAGTACAAATCAATCATTATCTAAGATAAGGTTTAAAAACACTGTAGAGACGGTGCAAGACAACACTTAGCCGCTGTTACAATTCTAGGCCTGTTTTAGAATCAGTGTCCAAAGAAATATTTGTCATTCCCCTTATTCAACTCAAAAGTCCCCGACCACACTTTCATTAGGTGAATTTAAGAGGTGAATTTTTGAACTGTGTAGAACTGTGGCAAAGACTACAGTGTCCCCCTAGACTGAGTGCCCAGCAGACAGAATCACACAATGAGGAAAGATCTGTTTTCAGATATTACTCTCATTACTTTCCTATGATCCAATTGAGTCTATCTTGGTCAATCTGTTATGTTTCTCCTATCCACATGACACATGCACACACCCACACAGACACAGACACAGACACAGACACACACACACACACACACACACACACACACACACACACATGCACGCACACACAAGCACGCACACACTCCCACACAAACAAACACACACACACACACACACACATGCACGCACACACAAGCATGCACACACTCCCACACAAACAAACACACACACACACACACACACACACACATGGATACACACATAAACATAAGAGCTGTGGTTGGGTCACAAGACTAGGTCACATCTCTGTGGAGAGATGACGTTATGTCTGTGGTTTTAAAATTCATTCATAGTTTCCTTTCAATGTGATGATGATGATCTCAGAACACCCACATCAGAGTCCTCTCACCTCTGCTCTCCTATAGAGCTGCTGACACTCTATGCAGTCATCAAGTCATCATCACACATTCAGTCACCACTCTACATTGTGACAGGATGTTTATTTTGATATCTGTCCAAGTCTCTCTCTAGTTGCACCACAAGGAGAGAGGAGGGTTGCAGAGATGGTCTAATCCACTTGCCTTCCTACAATTCAGAATGGGAAAATGAAATCACATCATCATACAATATTAAAATCTGGTTGAGTTTGTGAATAAATAATATATACAATTAAACCCTGTCGACCCCGGCAATGTAGGATATCCTACATAATGACACCCACTAATGCCATATGTGACATGTTCTAGTGTTTTGGTCTGCATGTCGGCAACCTATCAAAATGTGTCAGGCTTTTATTTGAAACACAGAAATACATTTCAACCTTGTTGAGAATCACAACGCAAACTTGCTAGTCAAGCCGAAATGCTGCAACGCAATGGATTCAGGGAGTAATCCCCCTGTTTTATCCCCCTGTTATCTAGTTTACTATAACTACTTTACATTGTTAGCAGGCTCACAAAACAAGCTGTGTTAGTTGACTAGCGACGTGTCATTGCTTTTCAACAACACTGAAATGAATTTTTCGAAAGACAAGTTCCGAACATTAAATCGGATGCTGACGTACAGACCAAAACACTAGAACATGTCACATAGAGCACCATGTGCTGCTGTTCTGATTTCTGCTGCCATGATGTCATCCGACACAGGCATCGATGTGATGTTGCTTGATCATTTCTACCCCCACGAGTAGAAATGATGTCACCTCCCTCTGATTCTCTGATACATGACTTTTATGTTCTGTGGATGAATGAGAGACATTGTGATTTATATTCTTAGTTTTAGAAATGCAGGGAATCTCAAATGACAACCTATCCCCCATATTGTGCCCTGTAGCCCTATGTTGGCTCACTATATGAGGAATAAGGTGTTCTGAAATAGCCACAGAAACAAACAAAACACACAGGTTTGGTTACTATAAACACAATGTAACTACACGTACACAAAGGCACACAAACACACACACACACACACACACACATACCCCTCCTCTTTTTTCCCCCTGCTTTCTAATCTGGGTCACATACTTTGTGGGAGATTGGGTCATACCATTCCTCTCTGGTTTGAGGGGATTTGATGAACATCTGGCCCAACAAGCCTTAATCTGAATATTTAAATAACAGAGATATTTGTAAATATGTCATTATGTTGCCGTTTTTAATATCGCAGCGTCTGAAGACTGCAGATGATTGCTAAAACTGTGCTTTCATCCTTTTCTGGTTTTCCCCTCTCCTGCGTTGGTTCGCTCATTGGCTCATCCGATGCTCACATTTCACATCACCGGTTCTATCTTGTTGTGTCAAATTCATTTAATATGTACATACAAACTGAATTAAACATGACTCTTCCTCTTCTCTCTCCTTCTCTCTCTCTCTCTCTCTCTCTCTCTCTCTCTCTCTCTCTCTCTCTCTCTCTCTCTCTCTCCTTCTCTCTCTCTCTCTCTCTCTGCCCCTCCCTCAATTCCTGTTTCTCTTTTATGCAGTGTTGCCATAGGCGTCGGTTTCTATGGCA